>NW_027397091.1:12987840-12997548 GCF_003265705.2 Callorhinus ursinus
AAGAAAAAAAAAAGGAAAAAGGGAGAGAATGTGATCAGGCAGGAGACTAGAACAAAGCCATACACTAGTGATTTAGGGTATATTTTGATCTGTTAGAAGAAACTGTACCTCAAAATTTTAAAGAGAGAACAACTTATATATATATGCCAAAAATAAGGGTAACTACTATGAAGGGATAAAATATGACTCTAAAAATGAAAAATGAAAAATGTTTTTTTTTTTTTAAAGGGGATTGATAAGATGTTGGTTAAAAAAGGAAAAAAGAAAAATAAAAAAAAACAGTCAACAAAAATTAACTTTGATGAAATAATGAATCATGGTAAAAAAAAAAAAAAAAAAAAAAGCCATGAATCTATGTGCAGTATTCCCCTAGCGCTGGAGTTCTCCCGTTCTCCTTGATCGATCAACTTGGTCTTGGCTTGCTGGCTGTTTGTGCTGATCTTCTGGGGGAGGGGCCTGTTGCTGTGGTTTCCAAATGTCTTTGCCGGAGGCGGAATTGCCCCGCCCTTGTGGGTCCGGGCTAAGGAAGCTGCTCCGGTTTGCTCTCAGGAGCTTTTGTTCCCTGCAAGCTCTCTGTACAGCCTTGGAGGACCAGGGCAGAAATGGTGGCCTCCCAATCTCTACCCGGAGGAGCTGAGAACTCGGGGCCCCGCTCCTCAGTGTGCCCCCAGAGAAAAGCAGTCACTTCCGTGTCCCCGGTCTCTGGCCGCACTCCGTGCTCACCCGGCCTGTGACCGAGCGTTGCTATCTCTGGCACCCGACCCCGCGCAGAGTCTCCAAACCCAGCAGATCCCTGCAGTGCGTTCCCGCACCGCTCCTCCCCGGGAAGGAAGGGGAGTCTCCCCAGATCTGCCGCCTGCTGGGTCCCTGCTGGAGGAGCCGTGCCCCGACTGGGCCGCAGATCACAGTTTATGGCAACCCCGAGCTGAGAGCCCGCGACTCTGCTCCGTCTCTGCAGCCGGCTTCCCCGCTCCGATCCCTGGGAGCTCTGGCGCACTCAGGCACCCCCGGTCTCTCTGTGACCCCAAGGGTCCTGAGACCACACTGTCCCGGGAGGATTCCACCCCCCGCTTAGCCACTGCAGCGGCGTCCCTCCACGGAGCCAACTTCTAAAAGGTCCGATTTTGTGCTCCGCGGCTCTAGCACTTGCCAGAAGCGGCCGCGGAGGCCCCTCCCCCGCCGTCTATCCTCCCAAATATCGCCTTGGATTCACTTCTCCGCACGTCCTACCTTCCAGAAAGTGGTCACTTTTCTGTTCAGAGAGTTGTTGCTACTCTCTTCTTTGGTCTCCTGTTGAGTTCGTAGGTGTTCAGAATGGTTTGATCCCTATTCAGCTGAATTCCTGAGACCAGACGAAATCTAGGTCTCCTACTCCTCCGCCATCTTGCTCCTTCCCAATTTCTTCTTGATTTGGGTTCTCCCAAAAGCAGACCCTGACACAAGGATTCTAGGGCAGGTAGATTATTTGTGGGTGAAGGAGGGGTAAAGAAGGTGAACACAGGGCATACAATCCAATTACCACCATGAGCAACCAGAATTTTATCCCCCTGGAGAACCCTGGTCTTTCCCACACGTGGGCAGTGAAGTAGGTAGGGGTATTTAAACATCACCTCCTGCCAGTCTTTGATCTAGAGCTGATGGGTGGGAGGCATTAGTTCTTCAAACTTCCAGTGAACTAGCTCTGTGGTCAGAATCTCCTAGCACTAAGAAAACCTTCAGGCACAGAAATGCAGATGCTTAGGCATTCTCAGGCTTCTAATACTAAGACCTCCTGAGGGGATATGGAAAGGGGGTGCCACTCAACAACACCTCTCTTGACCACATGGACTGTCTTTATTTTTTATGGACTTGTTAAAACCCATCTAAGTAACTCACCTCTTACACAAAAGGAAATTGATTACTCTTATATAAAAGAATACATCTAGCATTAGAAATAAGAACTGTATCTATGGAAATATGTGTCAGCTCTGGGTGGCTTCAGCCATGTGAAGACAGACCTTACCTTGACTCGTTATGGCTGTCATCCCACAGTTACACTGTGCCCATGGGCCTGGTTTCCAGTCCTCAGAGTACACAAAGAGCTCTGAGAGACTAATTTCCCAGGAGTGAGTGGCAGATGGAGCCCCAATTTCAATAAATCTGCCGTCACTTTATTTGGGACGCATGTATAGTTTATGTTGGCTTTGAGTGCTCTTTTCAAAACCACTCTTGGCCTCTTAACTATTGGTCAGCCCAAGTTCAGAATATGGTTGCTTCTCCACAAGGAGCCGATAGCAGACTTAGGTGTTGGGACAATCTTTGGCAGCAGGCTTCATGTGTGACTGTCATTTGCATCATTGAAAATGACATAGAAATTGGGCATGAAAAGAAAATAATTCAGATTGCCAAAAATGGAGGTCATAGTCAAGTTTTCCAGGAAACAGACTGAGAAGATTTGCAAGTCAGAGGTTTATTGGATCATGCTCATGACCAATACCTGGTGGGGAGAAGGATGAAATGAAGAAAACATAGTTGATAAGAGGGAGAATTTGAACCCGCCAGGAGCTCTGATGCTGGGAAGATGTGTTCATTTGCCAGGGCTGTCATGACAAAGTTTCACAGACTGGGTAGCTTCAACAACAGAAACTTATTTTCTTATACTTCTGGAGGTCAGAGACCAAGTGTCAGCAGGGTCAGTTTCTCCTTGGTTTGTAGATGGCCATCTCGTCCCTGTGTCCTCACATGGTCTTCCCTCTATATGTGTTGCTGTCCTAATAATACCTTCTTCTTATGAGGTCACGAGTCATATTGGATTAGATCTCACCCTAATGATCTCATTTTCCTTTAATTACCTCTTTAAAGACTAACTCCAAATACAGTCATATGCTGAGGTCCCGAGGGTTAAGACTTCAACATATGGATTAGGATAGGGCACAATTTAGCACATAACTGATGGCCCTTCAGAGTTGCATCAAATTGAGGGAAGGGGTCTAAGCCTTTGGACTGCTGCATGAGTCAGTACCTGGGTGCAGGCTGACTTCAGAAAGAGGGTCAGCACAGGTGAGGTGCTCTCTCTGGCAGAGAGTCCTCTCTGAGCATCTTCTCAGAACTGCCAGCCACCAGCACCTCCAGCAACCAGGAAGAATGACTGTTCTCGTCCTGAAAGGAGGGAGCAGATATGAGCAGCACAGCACAGCGCTCTGTCTAGTTGTGAAAAGGAAACCTGTTCTTTGTCTCCCACTGGCATTTCCATGCAATATCTCCTAGGATCATTTCTTTGGTAACAAAGGCATGCTATCCTTCATTTAGAACTAAGCCCTGTTCCTGCGTCTTTTCTATGCTAAACATATGGAGCAGCTTCAAGGACCATGACAGATGTGTCATTTGCGAGGGTGTCCATTTTGATCGATATGAAGCTGACTTGGAAATTAACTTGTACAAATGAGCCTCCAGCTCAAATCAAAATAACTCATGGTTCTTCCACTACATGGCCTTTTTGTTCATATAGAGTTGAAGAAAAGTCAAAAAGAGCAGTTTATCAAAATAAAGCAAGAAGACTGAATCGTGTTGCCACAGAGTAATGACAGATGAACTGAGTTTGCAAAAAAGCCCCCCCCCCAAATAAAGGATCCTTTTTATGCATGCGGAAGCAACTTCAAAATGCAAAAATGCCCTTTGAGTGTTTATGGATTATAAATGTTCTCCAACTCATCCAAAAGTCTCTGGGAACATGGAAAATAAAATTTTCCCATTCTGTGATTTGGAGGTTGAAATACTAGCTTCTGTAGTGGAGTGGACAAATACGAACATACTTAATATCTTGATGAACCAGAAGAATGATATTCAGTGACATTTGACAACAATATTAAAATATCAGAGCAGAGACTCCTAGAGGGTCTTGTGAAATCTTCTTTATTACTGCAGCTCAACTGTTCATTTACACTTTTTTCCTCGCTCTTCCCTTTCTCTGGCTGATGCAGTCAGACACATACAAAAAAAATAGCTATTTTCTATATAATGTGGGCCATTTTTGTAAATGTTTCTTTTAAGATAGAATTCCTCAGCAAAGTTGAAACTGGAATAAAATGCCTTTCAGCATACCAGTCAGAAAAAGCACCTCCAGTGTTCTCTATCTGGCTCATACTTTATCTGTTTGAAAAAGATCAGGGTAGAAATAAAGGACTTACCAAATGAGCAGTGATTGTATCCGCATACCAGCACTTTGCTAGGTATTTCAGGCACCTCATGAATAATAACTTTATGAATAAACAACCAATGTTTCTGGAACACTTCCTATAGGTCAGACTCTTTAGATCAAATATCTCCTGTGGTCAAAATAGCCAACTGTGGCAGAAAGGATTCTAAGAGTCTTCCAAGATTCCCAATGTCTGGTGTACACACACCTTCTCCCAGTTCTTCAGACAAAAATCTAGGTACTTCTGTGAAGGGACTTTGCAGATGTCATTAAAAGATCCAAAATCAGCTGAGCTTAAGATAGGGCGACTCTCCAGGTGGGCATGACCTAATCATAGAAGTTCTTTTAAATCTGAGAGGTCAGATATGAAGGAAGTCAGAGATCCAAAATCAAGAAGGATTTGATATACTTGTATGCTTGATATACAAGAAGGCTTGAAAATGGAGGGGGACATCTGGCAAGTAATGTGCTGATTCCTAGGAGCTGAGAGTGGTCCCCAGCTGACGGCCGGCAAGGAAATGGGAAGCTCAGGCCTGCAGTTGCAAGGAACTGTATCCTGCCAACAACAAGAATGAGCTTAGCAGTGGATTTCTCTCCACAGCCTCCAGATAAGAATTTAGTGCAGCTGACACCTTGATTTTACCCGTATGATACCCTGATCAGAGAACCCTGATCAGAGAACTGTGAGCTATTAAGCAGGGGTTGTTTGGAAACCACAGTTAGTGGTAATTTGTTGTGCAGCAGTAGAAAACTAATATTGCAATAGCCACAAGGTCAATGTTTCCATTTTAGAGACGAGGAGACTGGGATTCAGAAAAGTTAAGTGGCAGGGTGCCTGGGTGGCTCAGTTGGTTAAGCGTCCAACTCTAGATCTCGGCTCAGGCCTTGATCTCAGGGTTGTGAGTTCAAGCCCCAAGTTGGGCTCCACGCTACGTGTGGAACCTACTGAAGGAGAAGAAGAAGAAAGAAAGACAGAAAGGTTAAGTAGCCTGCTCAAGGTCAAGTCCGGATTGGAACATAGGCAGCTGGTTACATGGAGGTGACTGCATTTAAGATATGTCTCAGATGCCTACCCCGTTGTGTACACACTTTGTCCAGTCTTCTCCCCTTGAACATGAGTAGTACCTGTAAATATGAGAGTAAGTTACTCCCTGGATTAGGCAAAAGAGATTTTTGTAAATGTAATTAAGGCATTTAATCAGTTGCGTTAATTAAAAGGAGAGTGACCCGGTTGGCTGACCTAACTAGGTGGGCTCTTAAAAGGACTCTAGAGGTTGGAGATGGAGAAAGTCATAGAGAGGCCTAGGAGAAAGAAAGCATTCAGGCCCTGAACTGCCTTTCAGGCCCCCATGGCAAGAAATTGCAGGTGGCCTGTAGAAGCTAAAAGCTGTTCCTGGTTGATAGCTTGAAAGAAAACAAGGACCTCAGACCACTGTAAGGAACTATAAATTCTTCCAACAACCTGAATGAGCTTGGAAGAAGAACCTAACCTCAGGTGGGAAGTGCAGCATGGCTAACGCCTTGATTGCAGCTTTGGAGACCCTGAGCAGAGGACTCAATGCCCTTGGCCTGGACTTGGACCTACCTACAGAAGCTATGAGATCCTGAAACTTTGTGGCTTTAAGCTGCTAAGGTCCCCATGATTTGTAATGCAGCACCAGAGCACTAAAACACTGGGAGAAGGGCAGATTGGTCTCCTTTATTCCACCCGTTGGGAGAGGAGGGACTAGCATGCAGACATCCCAACTTCTCGGTTTTATTCTTTAATTAATCAACAGTGACCTTGTCCCTTTGTTATTCCATGTAACTTCAATTAACGCATAGCACCAAGCAAGCTCCAATTGTCCTGGCCTTCCAACCTCCCTCAAAACCTGTCCTTCTACATAGACTTTGATGCTTAAGCCCTGACATTTAACTCACTAACTAGCAGCAACCACTCTTTGATGAAGATACACCATTATCCAAGCCTGCATAATGAGGCTGCGGGATTATCCTTCAGGAAGCCTGAGACTTCACCCCCATTGCCCATCCGGCTGCACTTACGCAGGATAACCATCCATCAGTTCTTAGTTAAAGCGGTATTTGCATGCACACCAGATCTTTGAATGTTTGTCATTTGTCATTGGGTAAGCAAATTACCTTCATCAGAATCCATTCATTCTCCCAGTCTCGCTGAACGCAGGATAATCTTGGCTATGTCAGCTGCCCTAGGACTGGTAGCCGTGAAAAATGGAGGTCAGCTGTAGATATTCTAAACCTGCTTCATTGTGTAACCTCTTCAGGGGCAGTGGATATGATGCTGAAAAAGATTAATAGAACTTATGTCATCATGTTTATGGGGCATAAAACCCCCAAAGGTGGATTAATGGATATGTTGGTGAAAGAAATACATCTTTACTCCTTTATGCCTTGATGGGTGAGCTACAGTTGGTATCAGTGGAAACATATAAAGATTGCCTTTAAAAGGTCAGCTTTTAAAGGACTTTTTTGACCTAGAAGTCAATGAAAATAGATTTTTGATTGTTGACCAAGACAACTGCACCAGGAGACTTTCAACCTTTAAAAAGATTCTTATTGAAGTATAACATACAGAAAAGTACACAGACTCTAAGTGCACTGCTTGATGAATTTCACAAACTGAACACATCCATGGAACCAGCACCCTGATCAAAAACCCAGCATCCCAGGCACTTGCCTTGGTCCCTTTTCACCCACCAACCCACACCCCAGCATAAATGCTATACTAACTTCTAACACCATAGATGATTTTGACTATTTCTCTAACATTTTTGAACTTTAGAGAAATAGAGTAATTCAGTGTGTACCTTTTCTTTCTGGATTCTTTTCCTCAGTATTCTGTTTGTTTATATTATTGTGTGTAGTCACAAACTTTCTACTCTCATTCATTTGTAATATCCCATTCCACAGGTAGATCACAATTATTTATCCATTCTACCATTTTAGGCATTTAAGTAGCTTCCAATTTGAAGATATTACTAATAGTGCTGCCAGAAATATTGTGATATGTGTCCTTTGACATATCACATATATGTGAACATATATGCATATTCTGTTGGGCGTTTACCTAAGAGTAAAATTGTTGGTTCATAGGATATGCACAAATCCAGTTAACTTAGTAGATACTGCCAGATTATTTTCCAAAGTGGTTGCACCAATTTTTACTCCCAAAAACAGTATATGAAAGTTCTGGTTAATTCACATTTTGCCAACACCAGATATTGTCTTTTCATTAAAAAAAAAAAGGCCCTTTTAACTTTTATTACATTGTAGCTTATAGGCAGCATCATTGTTTCTATTTTGAAACTGACAAGCACTCTATGAAAACATCAGCACTGAATTCAAGAGGCATTGTCCTCAGCATAGTATCACTGTATAAGATGACAGTTGGTGACAGATGCCTCCTGCCCTTTATATAGCTCCTTTCTTCTTTGCAAAAGCATGCAGGCTTCTCTATAATTCTGTTCTCAGGTCCTCTGGCAAACATAAAGGAAAGTCTATATTTTAAAAAAGTTATTTGGTTCTGGAACTAAACACCCTTGAAAAGTATCTGCCATATAGTTATATTTTAGTCAGGTCTGTTTGCCTAAACATTTGAGTATATGCCAATATTTACAGAGCTAGATCCCATTATGCATCAGGACCTACACTAAGCACAGGTAGAACAAAAATGAGGACCACCCAATTCATCATAGGGTTCTAGTTTAAGGTATAATGAGGCTTACAGTGAAGTTGTTAATTCCTAAAAACATTAATGTCGCCTTTTGTATTATTTACAATTGTGTTTCAGCCTGAGGACCCGAGTTTACTAACAACTTGTTCATAAAAGAAAAAAAAAGTGTGAGTCATTTTAAGTACACAGAGTTGCTTTGACTACAAAAGTGGGTATGTACAGTTTAGCAAGTTCACCAGGAAGATGGGCTAGAACCAATAAAAGTTCATCCGGAAAGAAGTAATTGGAATTTGAGTAGCCTTGACAGGTTATACACCTCCAAAAAGGAATACTGATTTTTTTTTTTTTTGCCCTTCATTGTGTTTCTGTACATGTTATTCCATGAAATGTTATTAAAGATTGCATCAGTTGGGGTTTAATCAAGGAAGCAGAACCTTGTGAGTGATATGGAATACAGGATTCATTATAGGGATTAGGTCTTATACAATTGTGGGAGAAACCGGGGAAGTAAACGTCAAGGGGATAGTTGACTGAGCAGAGAAAAGCCCTTCATCAGGACCCAGCAGAGGGAGCTGGTGAAGGAGTCTATGGAAGGCTGATGTCTCTGCATCTGCCGAGGCCTGGAGTATGTCAGCAGGGCAGCTGGTCAAGAGGCAGGTCAAGAGGCGGCAGAGAAAGCTAGAAGCAAAGTGGAGGGAGGACAAGGACAAAGTGGAAACCATGAGAGCAACCTGGAACCCACATGGACAAACTGCCACATGCATCTGTCTCCCCCCTGCATGGAACCCCGAAGCTGCAATGCCCTACAGAGGGAGCTGGTGCCCTTTGAGACAGAGCTGCATGTGTGCCCAGCCTAGACTCAGTAGGAGAAAGAGCAGAAGCTAGAGAAGCTGTGAGCCCAGCTGCTACCCCACACCCAGTTGATGAGCAAAAACATACCCTCCCTCCCTGGGGTCCTACCCCACCTGCCTGGGGTCCTACCTACCCCTGCCTAGTACAATGGCTGCAGCTGCACTTCTGCCCTCAAAATGTCATGGAAATTTTTCTGTGGCCAACCCTAACAAGAACCATTCAGAGGAGTGTCATCCCAGCTTAGCTAAGTTGACACAGCACAAAATTACCACAGAGATAGACAGTCACTGAGATATATGAAAAAAAAGAGAGAAAGAAACTATAGACATGATATAATTCAATCCTTTCCTTTTTTTTTAAGATTTTATTTATTTATTTGACAGAGAGAGAGATAGAGCAGGAACACAAGCAGAGGGAGTGGGAGAGGGAGAAGCAGGCTTCCAGCCGAGCAAGGAGCCTGATGCGGGACTCGATCCCAGGACTGTGGGATCATGACCTGAGTGGAAGGCAGACGCTTAATGACTGAGCCACCCAGGCACCCTCAATCTTTTCCTTATAAAGACATGAAAACTGGATCCCAGAGAGACTCAGTGGCTTGTCCAATGTCACAGAGCTAGTGACAGGCAAACTCAGTCCCATGTGTCTCCAGGTGGGCGATATCACAGAAAGAATA
The DNA here is from genome assembly GCF_003265705.2 of Callorhinus ursinus. NCBI lineage: Eukaryota > Metazoa > Chordata > Mammalia > Carnivora > Otariidae > Callorhinus > Callorhinus ursinus. The sequence goes on from NW_027397091.1 coordinate 12,997,231, forward strand.
CTTGATGTGGAGTTAAGATGCCTCAGATTTTGTCACTAATTGTTTGGCCTTGAGAAAAAAAGCACTCAATTCTGGATTCAAGTTTTCCTGTGAGAGAATGGCACATGGGCTAGGCCCAAGAAATTGGAGGTACTCAGTTAATATCTCTTAAATAAATGAGTAAATATAGTCTCTCTTTTTTTAAACATATAATGTATTATTTGCTTCAGACGTACAGATCTGTGATTCAACAGTCTTGCACAATTCACAGCGCTCACCATAGCATATACCCCCCCAATGTCTGTCACCCAGCCACCCCAACCCTCCCACCCCCCACCA
>NW_027397091.1:13000548-13225959 GCF_003265705.2 Callorhinus ursinus
AGCAACCCTCAGTTTGTTTCCTGAGATTAAGAATTCCTCATATCAGCGAGGTCATATGATACATGTCTTTCTCTGATTGACTTACTTCACTCAGCATAATACCCTCCAGTTCCATCCACATCGTTGCAAATGGCAAGATCTCATTCCTTTTGATGGCTGCATAATATTCCATTGCATATACATACCACTTCCTTCTTTATCCATTCATCTGTCGATGGACATCTTGGCTCTTTCCACAGTTTGGCTATTGTGGACATTGCTGCTATAAACATCGGGGTGCACATACTCCTTCGAATCCCTACTTTTGTATCTTTGGGATAAATACCCAGTAGGGCAATTTGCTGAATCATTGGTAGCTCTATTTTCAACTGTTTGAGGAACCTCCATACTGTTTTCCAGAGTGATTGCACCAGCTTGCATTCCCACCAACAGTGTAGGAGGGTTCCCCTTTCTCCACATCCCCGCCAACATCTGTCATTTCCTGACTTGTTCATTTTAGCCATTCTGACTGGTGTGAGGTGATAGTCTCATTGAGGTTTTGATTGGGATTTCCCTGAAGCTGAGCAATGTTGAGCACTTTTTCATGTGTCTGTTGGCCATTTGGATGTCTTCTTTGGAAAAATGTCTGTTCCTGTCTTCTGCCCATTTCTTGATTGGATCATTTGTTCTTTGGGTGTTCAGTTTGATAAGTTCTTTATAGATTTTGGATACTAGCCCTTTATCTGATATGTCATTTGCAAATATCTTCTCCCATTCTGTCAGTTGTCTTTCGGTTTATTGACTGTTTCTTTTGCTGTGCAAAAGCTTTTTATCTTGATGAAGTCCCAATAGTTCATTTCTGCCCTTCCTTCCCTTGCCTTTGGCGATGTTTCTAGGAAGAAGTTGCTGCGGCTGAGGTCAAAGTGGTTGCTGCCTGTGTTCTCCTTTAGGATTTTGATGGACTCCTGTCTGACGTTTAGGTCTTTCAACCATTTGGAGTCTATTTTTGTGTGTGGTGTAAGGAAATGGTCCAGTTTCATGCTTCTGCATGTGGCTGTCCAATTTTCCCAACACCATTTGTTGAAGAGACTGTCTTTTTTCCACTGGACATTCTTTCCTGCTTTGTCAAAGATGAGTTGACCATAGAGTTGAGGGTCCATTTCTGGGCTCTCTATTCTGTTCTGTTGATTTATGTGTCTGTTTTTTGTGCCAGTACCATACTGTCTTGATACAGCTTTGTAATAGAGCTGGAAGTCCAGAATTGTGATGCCGCCAGCTTTGCTTTCTTTTTCAACATTCCTCTGGCTATTCGGGGTCTTTTCTGGTTCCATACAAATTTTAGGATTATTTGTCCCATTTCTTTGAAAAAAGTGGATGGTATTTTGATGGGGATTGCATTGAATGTGTAGATTGCTCTAGGTAGCATTGACATCTTCACAATATTTGTTTTTCCAATCCATGAGCATGGAACGTTTTTCCATTTCTTTGTGTTTTCCTCAATTTCTTTCATGAGTATTTTATAGTTTTCTGAGTACAGATTCTCTGCCTCTTTCGTTAGATTTATTCCTAGGTATCTTATGGTTTTGGGTGCAATTGTAAATGGGATCGACTCCTAAATATATTCTCTCAAGAGCAACCGTTTTACACAATTGTTCTGTTGCCTAACATAAAAGAAAAATTGAAAATATGCTCCTGAGCCTCAATAGTGAGGCATTCTTATTTATTCTCATGTAATTTATCTGGGGCTAGAATGGATCACCAGGCTCTTTGCCCTTTGCATAAACCAGATTTCCAATCTCTCAGCCATGTACCCATTAGACTTTCTGTGTTCTTCTTGTCACCCCATTGTGACTTCTACTTGATCTTGATCCCTTCAGTCTGAGGCTTTCAAGAGAAATCACGTACTACATAACTGGAAAAGCAAGAATCGCAACAATTGGCAACAGGAAGAAACCCGAAGAATATTAGATTTCTGGCTATATTCTGTTTTGTTCACAAATCTGCAATCTGGGCAGAGTTCAGTAGGAACAGCTGATCTCTGTTCCATATGGCATCACCTCGGGTAACTCAAAAACCAGGAGGTGAAATCATCAAGAGGCTACCCACTTTCAGCTAGCTATTGGCTAGAACTTGAACAAGTGGTTTCTCCATGTTCCTCGTGGCATGAAGGTTGGATACAAGAGTGACCCTCCCAAAAGGACCAGGCAGAAACTGTATCACGTTTAGTGACATGGACTTGAAAGTCACATAGTATATCTGTCAGAGTTACAGGCAAGTCTAGATTTAAAAGGAGGAAATACAGATCCCACTTCTCAATGAAAGGAGTATCAGCATTACATTTTAAGAGAGTCTAAGGGGCGGGGTATCTCATTGCATGCCATTTTGGAAAATATAATCTACCACAAGCAGTGATCAATATTCATTATGAGTTTATAAACACAGAAGTTGTCAACTAATGGAGCTCTTTTCCAACAATAACCCCAGAGAATAAGTTTATGCACCTGTATATAAATACATTCACATATGCATACATAAATGTATTTGGCAAATGAGGGTTAATTCTTAGATTCAATTTGCTTCCAAGATATTTTCAGTGTTATGCCTCAGGGTCAGGGCAGGGAAAATGGGCCACTCAATTAGTTTAAAATAAAAGTATTTTTCCCCCATCATCCATCTACTCTCTGGGAAAATAAATCAGGCTACTAAATTCTGGACTCATACCATTTCCATGGTAACAAAGCCTAAAATGCTAAAAGGTGGATTATAATTCTTTGCAATATTTAAGAAATCTGTCTTTAGTTTCTGTGGTGGTTAGAAGTTTACTTAACAGCAATGAATAGCATTACTATCACTAACCCTCCCCCATACAAACACAGATGCAGGCAACAGGAGTGTTTTTTAAAATCCTGTAATTTATACTAAGTGACCATAAAGATAGGGGGAAATGAGTAAAAATGAGACTGTCCAATTTGGTCTCCTTAGATCTGCTTTGAATCAAATTTTCTTGTTTTGATTTTGATCGCAGTTAGGTGGCTTTAGAAATAATCTGACCATAGAAACCTGGAGGAAAAGTCAACCCATAGGTACAGAAGTAAGAATAATTACGGTGTTTGGGAATTACAAGTAGTTTAATATAGCCAGAGTAGACTATGTCTAACACAGAGTCTTATTTTTGGTGTTAGGACTTTTAATTATAAAGTTTTTCAAATACACAGAAAAGTATAGAAAATAATATGATCTCCAGGTACCTACCCCATAGTTAATAGCTTTTACCCATTTGCCATAGTTTTCTCAAATCTCTTTTCTGAAGTTCATGTGTGACATTTCTAGGTATGATTCTGTATATTGGTGCTTATGAATGAATCCCTACACTTTTATATCTTTGCGCTTTAAAGATTTGTATAAATGGCATCATAGAGAAGATGTTTTTTGTAACTCGTTTCTATTGCTCAACATTATGATTTTTATCTTTAGCTACAGGGCATAAACACACCACCATAAGGAGAGCAGAGACAAGCATTCAGTATTGCACAGATAGCTAATCCTTTATTCAACTAAATTTATATTTCACCCGAAGAGTGAGTTGATGGTGACAGTTTTGCATTTGTAGAAAATGTTAATGATATGCAGACAGGACTGGACACCAGAAACTCAAGTGAATACAGGGAAAAGAAAATAAGATTTATTTGCAGCCCAGTCCTTCCATTTCCAGAGGCCAGATGCTTTCTCTTATAATCCATCCTTTGGGGGGAGGGCTACTGGGAATGAGTGGTATTTGGTGATGATAGCATAGACGTCCAGAGACTACCCAGGAGGCAGCCTATCTGGACTTATACAGGGATCAGGGAGCCATCTCTCTGAGCTTCCAACAGGGAGCCCTGACCATTCCTTGTGTCCCAGCCATCCCTGCCTGCCCATCCCTGTGGATTTTCTCTCCTGCTGGGCACTTTGAACTTGCCTAATGTGAGTCTGTTTTCCACAGGCTGGGAGAGCTGCAGGGCTAGGTGGATGACATACATTTGGGTTCATTCGTGTCCTGCCATGTGCACGCCCCACTTCTATTCCCTATTACCATGAAAAATGCCTTGCTTGATGTTCTATTCAATTACCAGTTGCCGTTTGATAGATCAAGTAATTTTTAACTTTTTGTAGATTGTTAAACTAAAAGGACTAAAGGGATGTTTATTTTGAAGACACGAAATGGAGTCACTGATTTAATATCAGATATACGTGAGCTATTAGATGCACTCCATCTCTCTTCTCTGTTTACCATATTACTCTCCGAAGGTCTCAAAGAAACACCTTACATAGAGAAGCTCTCCCTTTTCCAACAGGAAAAAGGGATGACACACCTGTTTTACTTTTGCAGTGACACTTACTTATTCAATAATATCTACCAGATTAAAGTTCTGTTAACCTCATGTCACTGTCAACTAATTATATTTTGCTTCTGTTGCATTTCTGAGTGTGTTAAGCTAAAAGCAAGTGACTTTCCTGCAAATTAAATTGCACGAAGATTTTTAGACCATATTCAAATACCAATAGGTTTGATAAATTTATCTGTCTAAGATGGGTAGGACAAAGAGCTCTTTGTTTACTGACATACTTTATTTTCAGTCTGCTATACAGCTCTTTATGGTTGTTTTATAGGCATAAAGTCTAGGTATCCTGTCGGAATCTCCGATCTTATTTATAGCTTGCTGCAAAGTGGCTTATTGTCATTTATTACTTCTTATTTGATTTATATAACACCCTTCCACCAAAGAGCCCATGGGCTTATTTATATGAAGAGTGCACACACACACACACACACACACACACCAACTCACACGCACACTTGAACTTCACTCAACACTATCATATAGTTAGCAGGAGAGTACCAAAAATCTACAGGAGGGTGTTCCATCTGTTTTTTGCTCCAAAACCATGTTCTGGAATATTTCTGATATTCCAAGGTCACCATATTTCCTTTCACTTTGAGTATTTATTGTTTGCCTCTAGGTGGATCGGATCATCTTCTGTGTCTTCTTAGAAGTTGACTTCAAAATCTACAAAAAGAAAATGAGCGAGTTTTTCCCTGCAGGTGAGTAAAGTGATCTGTTTTCTTTGGGATCGAGGTTGGGAGTGGAGGCATCGGTTATACTCTATTTTGTTTCCTAGCTTAAGGAAATGTTGCAAATATGATCTCGATACACCAGTAACCCATGGCAACTTGTGTCATAATTTTCAAGCATTCAGGGAGGTGACAGGAAATCTAAGCCTTTGACCTCTGTCCCAGGAGGTCATAGTGTTGTCTTGGGAAAGTCAATTCATCTCTTGAGTCTCACTCAGTTTCTCACATCACAAGTGAGGGGCTGGACCCAATGACCTCTAAAGACTGTTCCTCTGGCCCTAAATCACAGGATCTGTGATTTGTTCCCCACACATCCAAGTTGTCTAAGCCTGTGTCTACATCCACTGTGTTAAACACCTTGGTTGGAAATTGTGAGGAGCCTGTTTATATTCGTAGCCAGAATTCAAACAGTTCCTGCACTCTCTCCCTATTCCCCACATTGGCTCAAATTGCAATGAGGATAGCAGCCCTTCTTAGGGTAATCTGTGAAAGGTGCTCATTCATCATAGTTCACATTTGAGAATGTAGGCAAAATATCAGAGTTATTAAAGAGCCTTGTTTAGGGATGCCTGGGTGGCTCAGCCGGTTAAGCATCTGCCTTCAGCTCAGGTCATGATCCCAGGGTCCTGGGATCAAGTCCTGCATCGGGCTCCCTGCTCAGCAAGGAGTCTCCTTCTCCTTCTGTCTGCTGCTCCCCCTGCTTGTGCTCTCTTTCTCTCTGGCAAATAAATAAATAAAATCTTAAAAAAAAAAAAGAGCCTGGTTTACATTGACTGAATATGTCATTAGATTTGGTTGGCCTGGTTAATTTGAATATTGGCCCCCATTGTTCCTCTTCCAGGCTTGCTTACTACCTAGTTATATTTTGATGGTGCCATTCAGGTCACAGTGCTCAAGGTGCTTTCCTCAGCCCTGGTAAGAATGGCTTCCAGGAAATTTCAAGCTACTGTGAGCGTTGCTGATGCCTGCCTCAGAGGGAGTTTTCCTTTGAGGTTTCCCAATCCATGTGAAGAGGATTTCCGTGTACCTGGTGACTCTGGCAGGTGGGAGGGAGGGCGTGGTGCACATTCACCCTCTCGGCAGCCTGTCAGAGCCATCCAGTAGATGTAAATCCAGGACGCCCTGCCTGAAGATCAGAGTAGAACACAGGTAGCTGTCAAGAACTGCCACAGAAAACGGCTGGAGATGTTCAACTTTGTGCTAACGTTCAAGGTGGACTAAGTTCCTCTGAGTCATGTGAAGTCCTGCCCTCTAGTTTTATCACTGAAAGGTGAATCTGCTAAGTGTATTTAATTGGAGCTTTCAACTACAGTATTTCCCTAACTAGGACATACTGTAAATTCAGAGAGACTCCCCAATATGGTAAAGGAGAGATTGTGGTTGTCGTCTTTTTTTTTTTCTCCTTTGCCTTCTCCCTTCTTTTTTTACCATTTTAGAATTTTTTTTAAACAACTCAGTAATTTACAGCATGTAAAGCACTTAGCAACTATTGAATAAGTAGTTGTTAGTATGAGCTAAATTTAATAAATTCTTCTCCCCATAATCCAATGGCTTTTTTTTTTCTTTCAATCTCCTTGTTTCATCCTTTATGTCCTACATAACCACAGTGAGCTGACTGTGCCTGCATCTCTGTATTTTTAAAAGTTTTCTCTTTTTTTGCACTTTTAAGTATTCTTAAGAGAAAATGTTCATTCATGAAAAAAATTTGACTTGCCATGGTGTGCGCTGCAAATATTCTAGTGTCTTGTCAATATCACAGCATATTTCATAAGCTTTCATCATTTTGGACTTCTTGAGTGTTTAGAAATTATGGTGTAACTTCCATTTTCATGTCTTCTAAAATAAAAACTTGTTTTCACTCTAGCATATGATATAAAATAATTGCATAAGTATGATCAATTGATATTAAAACAAATCTATCCATCAGCAGATATTTCCAGTGGTGCAAAGCCAAAAATCATACTATACGTTTATTCTAAATGAAACAGTTTTAGTGGTCTAGAGTGTATTAATAATTATGAAAATAAATTATTATTTGAAAAATTGCTACTCTAAGTAAATCCAACATGCATCTTAGTGCTTGAGCAAATGAAATAATAATAAAATCATCCTGAGTTTCATATCAATACTTTGAGTCATAGCATGCTCATGAAATTATTTCCAGTGCACATTTATAATAGTAAGCACATTTTTAAACTAAATGTCAAAATCCCCCCAAATTGTTGAGTATTTCCATAAGGCCGAAGCATCAGCCATTTGTAAATTCTGAATATGCAATATGAAATAAAGGTGACTTCTAATGGAATGTGTGACTACTAATATAGATGATATACATTATCTGTCTATAATTTGAATTTATGGTTAATTCATAACCATACCATCTTTGATTGGACTTGCCATATATCCGCCCTAGACTGACTTATTCAGACTATCACTAACTAGTCTTCTTAACCCTTCCTAATGCAATAATAGTTTAAGGAAAAAAAAGTCATTTTATATTAAACTAAATCTCTATGTTTTGGGGTATTCTAATCCCGTGTCTTTACATTTCATAATTGGGAATCGGAGACAAAATGTATAAAAAAACAATACAAGTGAGGCTAGATCACATTCAAGATATAACACATGCAAAACTACTACCTAATATTAATGCTAGGAATAATAGCTAACATTTATGGATTGTTTTCTCTCAGCTAAATGCATGGGCTAAGTCAGGTCATCTTTAGGTTAACTCGAAGAAAGTAGGCACTATATTAACCCTACTTTTTGATATGGAAAATGATGCATACCTGAGAAAATGAGGCATATGGCTAGGAAGCAACAAACTCTATTTCAAAATTGAGAACAGCATCTGTCATTGCACAAGTGATAATAGTTCGCTTCCTCAGAGCGTCTCCACACAAGAGTGAGTTCAACTTCAGGGATGCATTTGGAGCACTGAGAAAGTCTCATTCCTAATGTCATCTGCTGCCCATCATTGTTCAGAGCTGCCACGCTTCTCTTTCTTCTAATACCTGTAAATGTCCTCCTGGAAACTTTCTACTGTGAGTCAAATTGGTACTTTATCATGGATCTCAAAATCAAATCCCAACCCTATTATCTAGGCAGTGCAGGGCTTTGACCTGAAGGTAAGCAGGAGAGTGGTCACTGGAAAGTGAAAAGGCCTTACTTATGACCACAAGGGAAGATGGAGAAGTGCTTGTAATAGTTTGCTAGAGCTGCCGGGACGAAGTACCACACACTGGTGAGCTCAAAAACTGAAATTTATTTTTTCACAATTCTGGAGGCTTGGAGTGCAGCACGTAGGGGTTAGCAGGATTGGGTTCTTCTGAGGTCTCTTTTCTTGGCTTATAGATGGCCACCTTCTCTTTGTGTCTTCATGAGGTCCTCCCTCTGTGTATGTCTGTGTCCCAATCTCCCTCTCCTTGTAAGGACACCAGTCATATGGGATTAGGGCCCACACTAATAACCTCATTTTAATTTGATCACCTATTTAAAGACCCTATCTCCTAATCCAGTCACATTCTGAGGTATTGAAGGTTAGGACTTCAACAAAATATTTTGGGGGACACAACTCCACCCCTAACAGAGCCCATCATGGAAATGCAGTAGGAACCATAAAGGAAAGAAACCAGCAACAATTTTTTTTTTCCCAACAGTTTTATATCTTGCTGTGGGTGAAGCACATTTGACTTTTTCCTTCCAGATGTATTGTTTGAAAGTCTAGTGTGTCAGCTTTATGGAATTACCATACGCTTTGGTTGCAAATAATTTATAGTTACAGTACACAATGAGATGGCCTATGGCAAATAATATTTGTATGATGCAACTCAGAGATATCTTTGTTCTTTACATAAAAGGTTTGTATTTTCCAGTTTGTAGTATTTATTGTGTATTTTTCATAGATTTGGAATATGGGGGTCAATTTTTTTATTAGACACTAAGTTCTAATAGAGAATTGAGGGATATTAATTTTCCTCATAATAAGAATGTCAAATTTACAGTTTTGGAACTATATCCAAGAATCCTGATGTTAGAAATAAAAAATACCATGGTCAGGCCCCTCCCCCACATTAGAGAAAGCCTACATTTGTTTATTGCAATAGTTCTCCAAAATAATATTTTAAGTTATATCCTCTGACAGATGGGTATGATATTTTTAAAAATTTTATCTGGATGTACTCTTTTAAACCTAACAACACAAAGATTCACCTGACCTCTTCTTCATCTCCTCTTCTCATTGATTTTGTAAGCTTTTCTCATCCAACATCATTCATTATCTTTCTGTCCATCAATCAACAAATAATTTATTATATGCCTACTATATACCTAAGGTTTTGGTCACTGCTACATTTAAGATATAGTTCTTATAATATGCCCAAGAGGTAAGTATTATTCAGAACAGTTGGAAGACAATATTATCAAATAATCAAGTATAGCCTTGGTATAGTCAAAGTACCCAGGAATTCAGAGACAAATATGTCTGAGGACCAGGGTGGTTGTGGCAAGTTTCATGAAGAATGTGTACTTCAAGTTTAAGCAGGAGCAGAGAAGTGATGCCAAGGATTCTGTAAGTGACATAGAGGAGGAAGGCAGTTCAGATGGAAGGATTTGCGGAATAAGGAGGATGCTTAGCTCCAATTTGTGAATCTCTGACTGAGAAATGTTGACACTCATCAGCATGTAATTGTATGACTTTGTGCATGTTGCATAACCTTTTTATGCTTCACTTTCATCATGTGCAAATGCAGTAATGGGCCAATTCCAAATAGGATAAATAACAATGTAAATGAATATTCAGAGAGGTGTCTAGACCAAGCATCATAAATTTTAAAATATCCATGTTTATTTCTTATTACAATTTTTTTTTATTTTTTGGTGTGTTTTTCTTATTACAATTTTAAAAGGAGGTATTTTAATTATTGTGACCATCTTAATTAAAAAGTATAAACTTCTTATTACAAAAGTAGTACAGATTTATAGTAAAAATAGATCATCAAAACAAAGAAGATACAAACCATTGAAAATGAATTACCTTTTGTGGTTAATCCTTTGGGTCCTTTAAAATGAAAAATGCAAATAATCAGAAATGCAGTCTTACCACTTGCTGTGTGTCACCACAAATCTTGAACTTTTTTTCATGTCATTATATATTCTTCCATAACATAATTTTAATGGACCTAGTGTTTACCCAAAACCATACTTTTGAACTGTAGAATTATTATTGCAAATTATTCTCTATGTTTTTATAAATAACACTTATAGAAAAGCATCTTTATAGATAAATATTGGCTACAAACACAGTTTTTTAAGAATACTTTTCTAGAAGTAAAATTACTTTTTCAAAATGCATACACAGCCAAAATACTCCTTATAATAATTGTCAAATTGACCATTATGTGTCAGTGTCATATACTGAACAACTGAAGGGTCATCATTCCCAGAGTCAAAAATGTGAAGGCCCATACCTCACACTAAGCACCCTGAGTGATCAGGGTGCCAGCCCAGTGGGGTTCTGGTGAAGGTTCACTTCTGAGTTGCAGGTGGCCATTTTCTTATTGTACCCTCACATGGTGGTGGAAAGAGAGAGCGCTCCCGGGTCCCTTACATAAGGGTACTAATCCCACTCATGAGGGCTCAACTTTATGATCTAATTACTTTCCAAAGGCCTCACCTCCTAACATCATCACATTGGCTGTTAGGATTTCAACATATGAATTTTGCAGGGGACACAAACCTTCAGCCCATTGCACTGAGTTCACATTCCCATGAACAGTATATGAGAGTTTACTTTTCCCCCTGCTCTTCCCAATCAGGCACATTCTCATCTTTTGATGTTATCACTTTTATACATGAAATAAGGTAATTAATGGGTAGCAATGTGTATTTCTTTTATTTCTAGTATGGCTTATTCTTTCAGTTTTTTGTTATATCTCCAAATTTCTTATAAGAAATTGCTAGTCATATCCTTTGCACATTTTTTACTATTTCATCTTTTTTAGTGATCTGTAATAACTTTTTGTATAGTAAGGTTCTTAGTTCTTTTCAAATATATGTTGCAAGGAGTTTCCCATTTTGTCATTTGTCTTTGTGGTATTATTCCTTTATAATCCAGTCAGTGAGGAATGGTAGAAAGACAAAAGAAAGATGAAAGATAAATGTAAAAATAGAAAGAATGGAAGGAAGGAAAGAAGGGAGGGAGGGAAGGTAAGTGGAAGGAGGAAAGGAATAAAGGTAAAAAAGGAAGAAGAAACCCTTTTAATTAGAGAATGAAGTTGAAAACTAAACAACTCAAAAATTACCTTTATTTTAAGCCTATGTACTTGATCCCATAAGATATCATCCTGTTTCTAAAAAGGATTATTCTTAGTTCTTCTCAGACACTTTTTAGGCAAAGCAATGTGCTTCCTGATTTACAAAGTATGGTAGGGAAAAAAAATGCCCTTCCCTCAAGGATACCTTAAGCCTGTGAATATGTTAGGTCACATTACAAAGGGAAAATAAGATTGCAGATGAGATTTACGTTGCTAATTAGCTGACTGAAAGATGGGGACATTATCCTATGTTACTTGGGTGGGCTCAATATAATCACAAGGGTCCTTAAAAGTTAGAAGAAGGAAGTAGAAGAGAGTCAGTGGGAGATATGGCTACGGAACAATGTTCAGAGAGATGTGGTCACTGACTTTGAAGATGGAAAAAAGGGGCCACGAGCTGAAGAATATGGCCTCTAGTAGCCAGAAAGGCAAGGAAACAGATTCTCCCCAAGAGCTTTCAGGAGGAGTGCAGCCCTGCGTACATCTTGATGCTAGCCCACTGAGATGCAGGTCAGCCCTCAAACCCACACAACTGTAAGATGACAAATTTGTGTTGTTTTGAGTCATTACATGTGTGGAAGTTCGTTATAGCAGCACTAGCAAACTAATTCACCCGTTGTCTTTGCATAACTCAAAGAAACACACACAAAAACCTGCTTACCCAGTCTGAATTGTACATTTTTTTCCCCAAATGGCACATTCATTGTAGAGAAACTACAAAGTGAAAGAATTCAGAAATTTCTTTAATCATGGATATTTATGGTGACTTGGCACATTGATGCACATTTGTACACCTTTAATGTGTGGATCCCATTGATGTTTAGAATTATACAAGACATGTTCTCTGTAACGTGACATAAATGAGTTGACTGCCTTCTTAGGAATTAGGTGCTAACCATTTCCACTTGATGAACCTCAAAAGCTACAAACACATTTCGCCTTCAGTGAAAATCCAGTGAAGTGTTGCTGTAACCAAGCAACCTGAATGCAGGAACAAGCAGCAGGCATAGACTGAAAGCAATCTGTCCCTTCAAAAGGCAGAACTGTGCAGTGTGTGTAGCAAATGCTTATAAACAGCAGAACACATAAAGACCTAGAGACACGAACCTTGACTAAGCAGAGTTTGATCTCATTAGGAGGTTCTGATAAAACAAAGGCAAGACAAAATGCAGCTTGGAGAGAAGGGAGATGCTGTAGGCATCTTTACAGAGATCCCCACATGGTGCTTCCAAAAGACTTTCAAACATCCCGGGTAGACTGGTTTCTCTTCCATAGGTGAAAACATTGAGGCAAATACAGGAGTGGGGAGAAAAAAAACCCTTTTGACATACAAGTATATGAATGAAATAATTCCTAATAAGACACAGGGGTAAGAATAAAGATAAAAATAAACAATGGAGTAAATGAAATCCTCCAAGTTTTATTCTTCTTTATCTATGGCCCTAACTTGGACCCTCAGCTACAGGCTTTTGAAGTTTTCACCTTCAACTGCTATTCACTCCATAATCCAGAGCAATTAGTGATTTCCAAGACCCTGTTACAGCTGTCACTGTTGGGGTTATAGAGAACTCTTTGATGGGTCCAGCATGGTTACTGAAACCAGTGTGTATTTGATCACGTGACTCCCATGACCCTTTGCAGCCCTTGTCTTGCTTGACTGGGCAGCCTTTATCCCATTGACCATTCTGTCTTCTCCTTCTCTTCCTGTCAGGCCTCTCTGGCATACTCGCCTGTACACAGGCCATCTCCAGCTGACATCTCTAGGCATCTCCAACTCAACACATCTAAAACTAAATTAAAACTCCTTCACCCCACCCCATTTTTCTCCTCTGACATCCAATATCTCAGTAATTGGTGCCATTATGTGCCCTGTTTGCTAAGCCAGAAACAGCAGAACCATGTGGATTTTTTTTAAGCAGTGCCTTTTATTTATTGATTTATTTATAAATTAATGAGATTTGAGTGCTCCTCTTGACCAAGGACCATTGGGGCGGGATGGAGGGGGAAAACCTTTAGCTTATTATTCGTTTTAAATTTCTCCTAGTCCTATCAATTGCCTTGCAGAAAGTGGGTTTAGCAATTTGTTAGATTCCGTAGGTCCAGGTTTTCAACTTAATGGAAGATGTCCCCTTTATCAGTCATTCTTTGTATGGCATTTCTGCTTTGTCAAGTTTCACAGGAAGCCATGAGCATACAAACATCTTCTGTACTTCATGGAAATCCTGAAAAGCTTAGAGCACTTTATTTTGGCTAATAACATTTCCTCTCTCTGCAAATGCAAATTGCTCCTAGAAGCCCTTAGTAATGAAATATTTAAAAGATAAGGGATACAGAAGAAGCCTGTGTGAAGGAATTAAGCCTTAAGAGAGAGGACTCGAGAGTGCATGAAATAAAAGCCACAACAAGGTTGTCATAATTGTTCTGCTTGACAGACCGGCCCATTTGACAAAGGAATTTCAGATGCCCATCCTTTTTAACCCTGGGGAGTGGAGAAGCTGCCTTAATAGCCCTAAGGGTAACTTTCTCCTTCATAACACACTTCTTTTTCCATGCAATCCACAGACCTCTTTGAAGCAAGTTTCCATCCACAGACATGTCTCTTAGCCAATTCTAGGGCCCTAACCATGGGCCATGGTAACTGTGCCATCCAGCCGTGTGATAGATAGGCGATTTCCAGCACAGAAGGAAACACATATCTTACAAAGAGAATGACTGTTCCTCAGTCCCAGCAACCATCTGGTGTGGGCACCCCTCACTGGCATTAACATTGGCCAGATATCACCAAGTAGCTCAGCATGGATATCGAAAAAGTGGGACATCTAGTGTTTTTGAAAGCTTTTCCTCCAGCACACAATATCAGTACTTGAGAACAATGGTTCTCCAACTGCAGCTTGCATGAGCATTGCCTGGAGGGCTTGTTAAAAAAGTGTTAGGTCCCTCCCCTGAGCTTCTGCTTCCATAGATCTTTAGTAGAACCTGAGAATTTGCATTTCTAACAAGTTCCCAGCTGATGATGATGCTGCTGGTCCAGAGACCACACTTAACAGTTCTGTGGGGTTTTGTAATCTGTTTGTTTTTATACCATTTACTTTCCAAAAGACTGCATTCATTATGGAAACTCTAGATAAAGGAGTAAGACCAGTCTTGAGTCATTGCAAAATCCACGGCATACTCTGTTTTTCAGCAAACTCTGTCTTCCATTAAAGAAGGTGAAGTAGATATTACAGACTTCAAAGTAGGTTAGACACGTTCTTAAAGGGGTTTCTGATATGTACAAAGCTATTACTGAAAACTGGTTTTTCAAGGGAAATCAGTTGGTTTTCACACTCGTGGTCAAAATAAGAACTTCGGTCATATTTGTACTTTTTGTGCAGAACTCAACAGGGTAATCTGACAGAGAGGGGTGCAGTGAATAAAACCAGCATCCATTATGAAATTAACATCAAAGAGGCCCCATGAGATGAAATGGAGCCTCGGCCGCTGGGTCACTTCTGCTGAGGAAGGGAGGGAGTTTTTCTGGAATCGGCATTTCTGAACACACAGAAAAATACCACCTGATGGACTGACCTCTATTTCGAAATGATATTTGTATCACTTTGGCTAAGAACCTTTTATTTGATTTTCGTCCTCTAACAAAGAAGCATGATGCTTGAAGAACTGTTAAAAGGGCAGTGGCTTTATGCCCATGCTCCATCAGTCCCCTAACTGCTTCCAAATTTTGAATGGCATTGCTCCTTATCTCCATAGGCTTATCCTCTTCTTTCATATATTGCTTTTTTGTTCCCCAGTTTTGTTAGAGAAAATTTCTTGCTAGAAATGTGCTGCATAAAAATGGCTCAAGTGAGTATATTTTACAGAATAATGTTGAACTAAAGTGGATTTCATTAATAAGTAACAGCACATTAGGTGCTTTGTAGACCAAAACTACTCTGCACTGGATTTTAATATAAATAATAGCAAAATATTAAGGCATGCATTTTATAGTTTATTAGTAAATTTCTCTTGTGAAAAATGTTCTCTCTCAAAAGCTGGTGTGTCATTTTCTGCTTAAAGTTGTTTAGTAACCCTGTAATTTTCAGGATAGAATTTAAATTCTTCAATCTGAGGTATTCGGATTCCCCAGAGAAACAGAGCCAATAGTGGATATAGATTTAGATATAGATATAAATATAGATGTAGATATAAATTTATTATGAGGAATTGGCTCATGCAACTCTGGAGGCTGCCAGATCCCAGGACCTGCAGTCAGCAAGCTTGAGACCCAGGAGAGCAGATGGTGGAGTTCCACTGCGAGTCTGAAAACCTAAGAGACAGGAAAGCCAATGATGTCATTTCCATTCAAATGCCTACAAGCTTGAGACCCAGGCAGAGCCAGGGTTTCTGTCTGAGTCCAAAGGCAGGAAAAACGCAATCCCCCAACACAAATGCAGCCCGGTAATGGTTCCGTCTTCTTGTGGGAGGGTCAACCTTAAACTTATTGGATGAGGCCCACCCACATTACCAGGGCTATCTGCTTTACTCAGTCTACCAAATCAGATGTTAATTTCATTCTGAAATTTCTTTCAGACACACCCAGAGTCATGTGTGACACATGTCTGGGCATTCCTTGGCCCAGTTACATTGACACATGCAATTGACCATCATACCGAGCAAGGAAGATTATCCGGCTAGAATAGGACAGTTTACCCACAGTTCCCCCGTAACTCCTCCCTTCAGCCGCTCAGAAGCTAGTTTTATTTCCTTAAAAGCATCTTGGCTGTTCATATCCATGTGTTTTCACAGATGTTTTTCCCTTTGTTCAGTGTGATTACCCTTTTCTTAGCTTGAATCGCCCGACCTGGAAACAAGAATTCATGTGGAAGTCATTTGTTTGGGAGATGATCCCAGGAATCACCAGCAGGAGAGTGGGAAAGAAGGGCTGGAAAAGGAAGGAAGGCAGTAGGGCTAAATTATACTTTTTTTTAATTTAATTTAATTTTATTATGTTATGTTAGTCACCATACATTACATCATTAGTTTTTGATGTAATGTTTCATGATTCATTGTTTGCATATAACACCCAGTGCTCCATGCAGTACGTGCCCTCTTTAATACCCATCACCAGGCTACCTGCCTTCCCCTCTAGAACCCTCAGTTTGTTTCTCAGAGTCCATAGTCTCTCATGGTTTGTCTCCCCCTCCGATTCCCCCTCTTCATTTTTCCCTTCCTTCTCCTAATCTCCTCCATGCTATTCCTTATGTTCCACAAATAAGTGAAACCATATGATAATTGACTTTCTCTGCTTGACTTATTTCACTTAGCATAATCTCCTCCAGTCCCATCCATGTTGATGCAAAAGTTGGGTATTTATCCTTTCTGCTGGCTGAGTAATATTCCATTGTATATATGGACTATATCTTTATCTATTCATCTGTTGAAGGGCATCTTGGCTCTTTCCACAGTTTGGCTATTGTGGACATTGCTGCTATGAACATTGGGGTGCATATGGCCCTTCTTTTCACTACATCTGTGCTTTGGGATAAATACCCGGTAGTGCAATTGCTGGGTCATAGGGTAGCTCTATTTTTAATTTTGTTTTTAATTTTTTATTGTTATGTTAATCACCATACATTACATCATTAGTTTTGATGTAGTGTTCCATGATTCATTGTTTGTGCATAACACCCAGTGTTCCACGCAGAATGTGCCTCTTTAATACCCATCACCAGGCTAACCCATCCCCCCAACCCCCTCCCCTCTAGAACCCTCAGTTTGTTTTTCAGAGTCCATCGTCTCTCATGGTTCGTCTCCCCCTCTGAATAACTCCCCTTCATTCTTCCCCTCCTGCTATCTTCTTTTTTTTTCTTAACATATATTGCATTATTTGTTTCAGAAGTACAGATCTGTGATTCAACAGTCTTGCACAATTCACAGTGCTCACCATAGCACATACCCTCCCCAATGTCTATCACCCAGTCACTCCATCCCTCCCACCCCCCACCACTCCAGCAACCCTCAGTTTGTTTCCTGAGATTAAGAATTCCTCATATCAGCAAGGTCATATGATACATGTCTTTCTCTGATTGACTTATTTCACTCGGCATAACACCGTCCAGTTCTATCCACATCATTGCAAATGGCAAGATCTCATTCCTTTTGATGGCTGCATAATATTCCATTGTGCATATATACCACTTCTTCTTTATCCATTCATCTGTCGATGGACATCTTGGCTCTTTCCACAGTTTGGCTATTGTGGACATTGCTGCTGTAGACATAGGGGTGCACGTACCCCTTCGGATCCCTACATTTGTATCTTTGTGGTAAATACCCATTAGTGCAATTGCTGGATCGTATGGTAGCTCTATTTTCAGCTGTTTGAGGAACCTCCATAATGTTTTCCAGAGTGGATGCACCAACCTGCATTCCCACCAACAGTGTAGGAGGGTTCCCCTTTCTCCACATCCCTGCCACCATCTGTCGTTTCCTGACTTGTTCATTTTAGCCATTCTGACTGGTGTGAGGTGGTATCTCATTGACGTTTTGATTTGGATTTCCCTGATGCTGAGTGATGTTGAGCACTTTTTCATGTGTCTGTTGGCCATTTGGATGTCTTCTTTGGAAAAATGTCTGTTCCTGTCTTCTGCCCATTTCTTGATTGGATTATTTGTTCTTTAGTTGTTGAGTTTGAGAAGTTCTTTATAGATTTTGGATACTAGCCCTTTATCTGATATGTCATTTGCAAATATTTTCTCCCATTCTGTCGGTTGTCTTTTGGTTTTATGGACTGTTTCTTTTGCTGTGCAAAAGATTTTATCTTGATGAAATCCCAATAGTTCATTTCTGCCCTTCCTTCCCTTGCCTTCGTCGATGTTTCTAGGAAGAAGTTGCTGCGGCTGAGGTCAAAGTGGTTGCTGCCTGTGTTCTCCTTTAGGATTTTGATGGACTCCTGTCTCATATTTAGGTCTTTCAACCATTTGGAGTCTATTTTTGTGTGTGGTGTAAGGAAAAGGTCCAGGTTCATGCTTCTGCATGGGGCTGTCCAATTTTCCCAACACCATTTGTTGAAGAGACTGTCTTTTCTCCATTGGACATTCTTTCCTGCTTTGTCAAAGATTCGTTGACCATAGAGTTGACGGTCCATTTCTGGGCTCTCTATTCTGTTCCATTGGTCTATGTGTCTGTTTTTTGTGCCAGTACCATACTGTCTTGATGATGAGCGCTTTGTAATAGAGCTGGAAGTCCAGACTTGTGATGCCACCAGCTTTGCTTTTCTTTTTCAACATTCCTCTGGCTATTCGGGGTCTTTTGTGGTTCCATACAAATTTTAGAATTATTTGTTCCATTTATTTGAAAAAACTGGATGGTATTTTGATGGGGATTGCATTGAATGTGTACATTGCTCTACATAGCATGGACATCTACACAATATTTGTTCTTCCAATCCATGAGCATGGGACATTTTTCCATTTCTTTGTGTCTTCCTCAATTTCTTTCATGAGTATTTTATAGTTTTCTGAGTACACATCCTTTGCCTCTTTGGTTAGATTTATTCCTAGGTATCTTATGGTTTTGGGTGCAATTGTAAATTGGATCGACTGCTTGATTTGATTCTCTTCTGTCTTGTTGTTGGTGTATAGGAATGCCACTGATTTCTGTGCATTGATTTTATATCCTGCTACTTGACTGAATTCCTGTATGAGTTCTAGCAGTTTTGGGGTGCAGTCTTTTGGGTTTTCCACATAGAGTATCATATCATCTGCAAAGAGTGAGAGTTTGACTTCTTCTTTGCCGATTTGGATGCCTTTGATTTCTTTTTGTTGTCTGATGGCTGTGGCTAGGACTTCTAATACTATGTTGAATAGCAGTGGTGATAGTGGACACACATGCCACGTTCCTGACCTTAGGGGGAAAGCTCTCAGCTTTTCTCCATTGAGAATGATATTCGCTGTAGGTTTTTCATAGATGGCTTTTATGATATTGAGGTATGTACCTTCTATCCCTATACTCTGAAGTTTTTTATCAAGAAAGGATGCTGTACTTTGTCAAATGCTTTTTCTGCATCTATTAAGAGGATCATATGATTCTTGTTCTTTCTTTTGTTAATGTATTATATCACGTTGATTGATTTGCGGATGTTGAACCAACCTTGCATCCCAGGAATAAATCCCACTTGGTCATGGTGAATAAGCCTTTTAATGTACTGTTGGATCCTATTGGCTAGGATTTTGGTGAGAATTTTTGCATCCATGTTCATCAAGGATATTGGTCTGTAATTCTCCTTTTTGATGAGATCTTTGTCTGGTTTTGGGATCAAGGTAATGCTGGCCTCATAAAATGAGTTTGGAAGTTTTCCTTCCATTTCTATTTTTTGAAACAGTTTCAGGAGAATAGGTATTAATTCTTCTTGAAATGTTTGATAGAATTCCCCTGGGAAGCCATCTGACCCTGGGCTTTTGTTTGTTGGGAGATTTTTGATGACTGCTTCAATTTCCTTAGTGGTTATAGGTCTGTTCAGGTTTTCTATTTCTTCCTGGTTCAATTTTGGTAGTTGATATATCTCTAGGAATGCACCCATTTCGTCCAGGTTATCGAATTTGCTGGCATAGAGTTGCTCATAATATGTTCTTAAAATTGTTTGTATGTCTTTGGTGTTGGTTGTGATCTCTCCTCTTTCATTCATGATTTTGTTGATTTGGGTCATTTCTCTTTTCTTTTTGATAAGTCTGGCCAGGGGTTTATCAATCTTGTTAATTCTTTCAAAGAACCAGCTCCTAGTGTCATTGATCTGTTCTACTGTTCTTTTGGTTTCTAGTTCATTGATTTCTGCTCTGATCTTTATGATTTCTCTTCTCCTGCTGGGTTTAGGCTGTATTTGCTGTTTTTTCTCTAGCTCCTTTAGGTGTAGGGTTAGGTTGTGTATTTGAGACCTTTCTTGTTTCTTGAGAAAGGCTTGTATTGCTATATACTTTCCTCTGAGGACTGCCTTTGCTGCATCCCAAAGATTTTGAACTGTTGTGTTTTCATTTTCATTGGTTTCCAAGAATTTTTTTAATTCTTCTTTAATTTCCTGGTTGACCCATTCATTCTTTAGTAGGATGCTCTTTAGCCTCCATGTATTTGAGTTCTTTCCAACTTTCCTCTTGTGATTGAGTTCTGGTTTCAAAGCATTGTGCTCTGAAAATATGCAGGGAATAATCCCAATCTTTTGGTACTGGTTGAGACCTGATTTGTGACCTAGGATGTGATCAATTCTGGAGAATGTTCCCTGGGCACTAGAGAAGAATGTGTATTCCGTTGCCTTGGGATGGAATGTTCTGAATATGTCTGTGAAGTCCATTTGGTCCAGTGTGTCATGTAAAGTCTTTATTTCCTTGTTGATCTTTTGCTTAGATGATCTGTCCATTTCAGTCAGGGGGTGTTAAGTCCCCCACTATTATTGTATTGTTGTCGATGTGTTTCTTTGCTTTTGTTATTAATTGCTTTATAGAATTGGCTGCTCCCATGTTAAGGGCATAGATATTTACAATTGCTAACAATTGTAAATTGTTCTTCTTGTTGGATAGACCCTTTAAGTAGGATATAGTGTCCTTCTTCATCTCTTATTACAGTCTTTGTTTTAAAATCTAATTTGTCTGATAGAAGGATTGCCACCCCAACTTTCTTTTGGTGTCCATTCGCATGGTAAATGGTTTTCCACCCCCTCACTTTCAATCTTGGCGTGTCTTTGGGTCTAAAATGAGTCTCTTGCAGACAGCATATTGATGGGTCCTGTTTTTTCATCCAGTCTGATAGCCTGTGTCTTTTGATTAGGGCATTTAGCTCATTTACATTCAGGGTAACTATTGAAAGGTATGAATTTAGTGCCATTGTATTGCCTGTAAGGTGACTGTTACTGTATATTGTCTGTGTTCCTTTCTGATCTATGCTGCTTTTAGGCTCTCTCTTTGCTTAGAGGACCCCTTTCAATATTTCCTGGAGGGCTGGTTTCGTGTTTGCAAATTCCTTTAGTTTTTGTTTGTCCTGGAAGCTTTTTTATCTCTCCTTCTATTTTCAATGACAGCCTAGTTGGTTATAGTATTCTTGCCTGCATATTTTTCTCGTTTAGTACTCTGAAGATATCTTGCCAGTCCTTTCTGGCCTGCCAGGTCTCTGTGGATAGGTCTGTTGCCAGTCTAATGTTTCTACCATTGTAGGTTACATATCTCTTCTCCTGAGCTGCTTTCAGGATTTTCTCTTTGTCTCTGAGACTCGTAAGTTTTACTATTAGATGTCGGGGTGTTGACCTATTTTTATTGATTTTGAGAGGGGTTCCCTGTGCCTCCTAGATTTTGATGGCTGTTTCCTTCCCCACATTAGGGAAGTTCTCTGCTACAATTTGCTCCAATATACCTTTTGCCCTCTCTCTCTTTCTTCCTCTTCTGGGATCCCAATTATTCTAATGATGTTTCATCTTATCATATCGCTTATCTCTCGAATTCTGCCCTCGTGGTCCAGTAGTTGTTTCTCTCTCTTTTTCTCAGCCTCTTTATTTTCCATCACTTGGTCTTCTATATTGCTGATTCTCTCTTCTGCCTCATTTATCCTAGCAGTTAGTGCCCCCATTTTTTATTGCACCTCATTAATAGCCTTTTTGATTTTGATTTAGTTAGATTTCAATTCTTTTATTTCTCCAGAAAGCGTTTCTCTAATAACTTCCACGCTTTTTTCAAGTCCAGTTAGTATCTTTAGCGTCATGATTCTGAACTCTAGGTCCGACATCGTACTAATGTCCATACTGAGTGGGTCCCTGGCAAATGGTACTACCTCTTGTTCTTTTTGCTGAGGTGATTTTTTTCATTTCTTCATTTTGTCCAGAGGAGACTTCCAGTAAGTGGTCGCTTCTCTGTTCAGTGAGTTGTTGCTACTCTCTTCTTCGATCTCCTGTTGAGTTCGTAGGTGTTCAGAATGGTTTGATCCCTATTCAGCTGAATTCCTGAGACCAGACGAAATCCAGGTCTCCTACTCCTCTGCCATCTTGCTCCACCCTCCTATTTTTAATTTTTTGAGGAACCTCCACACTGTTTTCCAAAGTGGCTGTACCAACTTGCATTCCCACCAACAGTATAAGAGGGTTCCCCTTTCTCCACAACCTCTCCAACATTTGTTGTTTCTTGCCTTGTCAATTTTTGTCATTCTAACTGGTATAAGGTGGTATCTTAATGTGGCTTTGATTTGAATTTCCCTGATGGCTAATGATGATGAATATTTTTTCATGTGTCTGTTAGCTATTTGTATGTCTTCTTTGGTGAAGTGTCTGTTCATGTCTTCTGCCCATTTATTGACTTGATTATTTGTTTTTTGGGTGTTGAGTTTGAGAAGTTCTTTTTACAGATCTTGGATATCAGCCCTTTGTCAGTAGTGTCATTTGCAAATATCTTCTCCCATTCTGTGGGTTGCCTCTTTGTTTTATTGACTGCTTCCTTTGCTGTGCAGAAGCTTTTTATCTTGATGAAGTCCCAAAAGTTCATTTTTGCTTTTGTTTCTCTTGCCTTTGGGGACGTGTCTTGAACAAAGTTGCTGTGGCCGATGTCGAAGAGGTCACTGCCTATGTTCTTTAGGATTTTGATTGATTCCTGTCTCCCATTGAAGTCTTTCATCCATTTTGAGTTTATCTTTGTTTATGGTGTAAGAGAATGGTTGAGTTTCATTCTTCTGTATATAGCTGTCCAATTTTCCCAGCACCATTTATTAAAGAGACTGTCTTTTTTCCGTTGCATATTTTTCCTCCTTTGTCAAAGATTATTTGACCATAGAGTTGATGAATATGGATTCCAAAATTCTCAACAAAATCCTAGCTTATGTAATCCAACAATACATTAAAAGGATCATCCACCACGACCAAGTGGGATTTATCCCCGGGATGCAAGCGTGGTTCAACATTCGCAAATCAATCAATGTGATAGAACACATTAATCAGAGGAGAGAGAAGAACCATATGGTCTTCTCGATTGATGCAGAAAAAGCATTTGACAAAACACACCATCCTTTCCTGATTAAAACTCTTCAGAGTATAGGGACAGAGAGAACATTCCTCAATTTCATAAAATCCTTCTATGAAAAACCCACGGCGAATATCATTCTCAATGGGGAAAAGCTGAGAGCCTTTCCCTTAAGATCAGGAACACGACAAGGATGCCCATTCCCGCCACTATTGTTCAACATAACACTAGAAGTCCTAACAACAGCAATCAGACAACAAAAAGAAACAAAAGGTATTCAAATTGGCAAAGAAGAAGACAAACTCTCTCTCTTCACAGATGACATGATACTTTATGTGGAAAACCCAAAAGACTCTAACTCCAAATTACTAGAACTCATACAGCAATTCAGTAATATGGCAGGATACAAAATCAATGCACAGAAATCAGTTGCTTCCTTATACACTAACAATATACCTGTGGAAAGAGAAATTAGAGAATCGATTCCATTTACAATAGCACCAAAAACCATAAGATACCTTAGAATAAACCTAACCAAAGAGGTAAAGGATCTATACTCTAGGAACTTCAGAACACTCATGAAAGAAATTGAAGGAGACACAAAAAGATGGAAAAACATTCCACGCTCATGGATCGGAAGAATAAACATTGTTAAAATGTCTATGCTGCCCATAGCAATCTATACCTTCAATGCCATCCTGATCAACATTCCAATGGCATTTTTCAAAGTGCTGGAACAAACAATCATAAAATTTGTATGGAATCAGAAAAAACCCTGAATCGCCAAGGAAATGTTGAAAAAGAAAAACAAAGCTGGGGGCATCATGTTGCCTGATTTCAAGCTATATTACAAAGCCGTGATCACCAAGACAGCATGGTACTGGCACAAAAACAGACACATAGACCAATGGAAGAGAATAGAGAGCCCAGATATGGAGCCTCAACTCTATGGTTAAATTATAAATTAAAGTATCCATTGACTCAATCCCAGGGTTGAGTTGGGGAGGGGAATACTCTGGGAGAAGCTTCTGAATTGACCCACTTGAAAAGCAAGGGAACTAGAGTACTTATATGCAAATCCTGGCAGTCACTTGTGAAAGGCTGCCCTCCTAGGGGTGTTAATTCCCTGATATTTCTCCAGTGGCTTCCAGCAGCCCAGAGAAAGCCCTCGGGCAGAGACCCAGGGGCTGGTGGCTGGAAGTCAAGCTGGCAAGCACTGAAGTGTCAAGGAACAAGGGGGTGTAGGCAGGGCACCCACATCTGCCAGAAATGCACTGCAGCCCTTCCTTCCCCCTAGCTAATTCTAACTCACCCTTTAGGATTCAACTGAAACATCACCTCTTCTGGAAATCCTTCATAGACCTTCTCTCTGATTTAGCTGCTTCTTGTCTGTTTCCCAGTGAAACCTTTGCCTACCTGCATCAGAGAATCTGTTACTTCCTCTTCTGATTGCTGCTTCCACTTCTTTGTGAGCTTTTTGAGGGAATAGAATGTCAACTTTATCTTCAAGGTCTTCCATCGTTCTGACATGTGATGTTGGTCAATAAATGGTTAAGTAGTAAAAGGAGTAATAATAATGACACCATAACACTAATAGCCGGTATTTATTGAATGCTCATTCCGTGTATGCACTTTACATGTATTACATATTACCAGCTCTAGAAAGTTAGTACTTTTGTTATCCCTATTTCTCAAATAAGAAAGCTGAGGTTATAGGTTTACATAATTTGCCCACGATTGCACAGCTATATATGGTTTGGCCTGATCTGAATCTGGATCCTGGGTATACTCTTAACCACTATATGGAAAAATGAATGAAAATGAATGAATAAATGGATAATAATATTGAGTCTGATCCTTCAACACCTGGGAACATTCTAGGGATGATGCTATCAGTATAGTCTATATAGTCCCTGGAAGCAGCTATCCCTCCCCTGACATCTTTTGTAATGGCACTGACTGCTCTATTATATGTTCAAATGCATCTGCATGTCTTACTTTCCTTACTAATGATAAATTTCTAGACAACTGCATAATCTGATATTTTCTATTTCCCCAGACATAAAGCCACACATACAAAAGGTTACCAATGAGTGTTTGCCACATGGACAAATGGATACATGGTTGACAAGCAAAGGGATCTTTGACTCTTCCTCTATCTTTCCCTGGAAACTGTGGAGACTTTTTTTCATCCCACTCTGAGATTCCAGAAAGTCTGTTGTCAGAGAGATGGCTCTGGATATTTTAGATGGCTCTGAAAAATAAAATTTTGTTTAAATATATTAAGTTCAGGGAAGAATCTGTGAAGAGTTTACTTTGTAACATTTTGGTAATCATTTGATTAGAAAATTATATTTCTAAGAGAAAGACATTCTTTCTCCCAAAATTCTATTCATAGAAAAAAATGAAAGAAAGAAATTATATAGAAAATCACTACTGTTTCTAACGATTTGAATGGAAGAAAATTTACTTCTTGAAAAATTAACCATGGCCATCAAGAATTATTTCCTAAAACTTCAAATTAAATGCATTTTTCATTCCCAGTGCCTGGTATATCTATAATCTTCATTTATAATTAGCACTTTGAAGAGTGTCACATTGAATAAATTTGGCTAAGAAATTACTAAATTTAAAGCATATATCTGAGAGGAAATTACAAATTCTTACTGAGTCCTCATTGTTTGCAAATCATCACATAGATCCATGCTGTCCTGGTATGTAAGAGATAGATAGGAAATACAAACACAAGAATTCTCTAATTTGACTAAAATATCAGAGAAAATTAAAAATAAAACCTCAAAAATTTTATTCCACAGAAATTTCTTTATATATTTTAGTGTATAAAATTAATTGCATTACATACCAGGGAATACAAAGGAACATAAGACATAGTCTTTAACTTTGCAGAATTTGTGATCTAGAGATGGGCATCTGCCAGACAGATATGTTAACAAATAGACTTATGATTTGGTGGTAATAATAACTAATTTATAGCACTTAATATTTCAGTAGCTGTCCCTAGTGCTTTATGTAACATTATCTCATTTAATCCTTGCAACAACTCTATGTAGGAGGCATTATTATCCCACTTTATAGCTGATGAACCTAAAACTCAGAACTGTTTGGTAACTTTTCCAAGGTCACATGCCTAATGAATGGGTGGGTGGAGGAGCTGTCTGCAGACCTCAGCCCAAAGGTCCTTAAAGTTGATATTCAGAAGGCGTTAAAAATAAGGTACACTGAAGAGAAGACTATTCATTCAAACTTGGATGGAGCAGATGTTATGGTGCCTCAGTTTGGCCTTGAAGGATGAGTGTGAACAGAGATGGAGAAGGCATTGCTTCCAGGACTGAGGTGGGTAGAGGAAACTAGCAGAGATCTTAGAAAACAGAATTAAGTGGTGTGTGGGTGAAGGTGGTAGCATGAGTGGAACAGAGGAGGGGAAACCAAGGCAAGTGGGCAGAACCAGATACTGCTGGCCTTGAGTGTAACCCCCAAAGAGTCTAAGACCTTTCTCATTAGGCAAACAGGAGTCACAGAACAGTTGTGAACCAAATTAGAGCTGTATTTGAAGATTGATTTGGCAGCTATATGTAAAAGGAGTTGGAATCAGGAGTGGGAAAAAGAGAAGAGCAGGTTAAGAAAGCACAAAATAGGGAAGTCTGAATTTGAGTTGTAGTGATGTGAATAGAAAGGAAAAAACATGGAAAGAAGACAGGATTCGGACTGCCTGGATGTGAGCAACAGTGAAGGAGAAGAGATGACAACATTTCAAGAGTTCAAAAAGCAACTGTGTCATCCAGAGCGCAGAGGACACATGGGTCCTTGCCCAATTACAGGGGTTTCACTGGGATGAGGGGAATTAAATGGAAATGATAGGACTGGGGTGGGTTGGGAGAGGGGCAGTTGAACTTCCATGGTTAAAGATTTGGATTTGCAGGTATGGCAAACCAGCACTTTTCACTGTGCAGTGCAGAGATTGGACACAGTGTCAGCCAACAGCCAAATGGCGAGCTCCACATTTCTAGATACTTCAGGCGAGGGTGCATCTTTTCCATGGATGCAAAAAGTGCGACATTTAAAGTGTGTTTTATTTTTTGTCCTTTTGAAATGACCGAAGTGACTGTGCATAACTTTAAAAGCAAAACAAATTATCGCATATATAGTTTTGTTAGACAGATATAACAATTTTTAAAAGGAAATGTAAACCCTAGATGTTAAAATTGTGCTCTAATTCTATTTACATTACATTACACTAATTTAGCATAATAATACAAGATAATAGAAATGCATGATCTACTACTCTTTTCTACTCAGTGTTTTCTTGCCTTTGAATTTTTATTAGATTGGAGAATTCTGGGGTTTCTAGCTTTCATATGAATTTTTCTTTGTCTTTTCCCTTTTTTTAATAGATGATAATAATGAAGAAGAAGGTGTTGACATGAAAGAAGATTCAGGTATTAAATTAATGATTTTATTCATAGAGCACAGAAAAAAACCATTGTGTTGTTTATGTATGCCTCACATTTTTTCAAAGAAAAACATAATAAGGTTAATAAAACAGGTGAAGGGGATTAAGAGTACATTTACCCTGATGAGTGCTGAGTACCATATGGAATTGTTGAATCACTATATTGTACACCTGAAACGAATATAACACTGCATGTTAACTATACTGGCATGAAAAGACAAAAAAATAGAAATGTACACTCAAGGTCATAAAATAAGAAAGTAGTTGTGCTAACTCTTACAGCTAATACAATCAGCATATTTAAGCAGTAAACTTTCAGCTTTCTGAAAGCTGAGGTAAAAATGGAACCTGATGTTATAACGAATAGAGCTGTGTAGCAAATCACCCCAAAGCTTAGTGATTAAAGCATCTGCTTATTATGCTCATATATTCTGTGGCTCAGGAATTCAGACAGCGTAGCAGGGCTGACTTGATCCTGCTGCTCTACAAGGTCTAAGGCCTCATCAAGAAGCCTCAATGGCTGGGGGCCTGGAATCCTGTGAAGATCTGTTCACTCAATGTCTGGCCAGCGATTGATATCGGCTCTTGGACTCTCAGCTGAGACCACAGCTGGGGCAGTTTTCTGAAACATCTATTCATGGCCTTTGTCTATAACCTGGGCTTCCTCTCAGCATGGCAGCCAGTCTCCAGAGAGAGCAAAGTGAGCCAGCAGGAGCTGTAAACTTTTTAAGCTTCAGCCTCAGGAGTCCCACAGAATGACTTCCACAGAACTCTTTTTGGAACAGTCATTAAGAAGCCTGCCCAGGCTCATGGGGAAAGAAAATAGTCTCAGTCTCCTGATGGGGAGCAGTGAGGTTTTGTAGAGGCACATGGGACCTGAAAACTTGCCATGGCCATCTTTGGTACATATATTTGGTGCATATGATATATTTTTCTCACTATCAGAAATTAAGATGTGTGCCTACTCCTCAAGAAAGACCAGTGTTTGATGAGGGAAATCTAATGATCACAAACATTGGATCTGGCCTAAGGGGGCCACTCAGTATGTGCTTGTTAATGAATGCATGAATCAATAGGGCCTGAATTCAATCCTAGCTCCTCCATTTATGGACTTGGGGCAAAAGTTTTCTCTATGGGCCTCAGGGTATACCTCTGGGGCCAATAACTCTTACCATACAGTCTTGTTTGGGAATTAAATGAGATATCATACCTGAAATGTTTCTTGGACCTTAGTAAACACTAAATTATCCCTTTCTTTCTCCTCTAGATATTGGAAGGGTATAGAACTTAATTCCATAGTATAAGAACTCCATGTTCCCCATTTTGGCAACCACACTGTTCTAGGCATGAAATGGGGCCAAGTTTCAAAATTAAAATCGATATCTCAGAGGTCCTAATTTTGTGTGTCCTGCTGTTCAATGCCAGAATGCCATCCATTATTCACCAACAACCTCAATCTGAGCACCTCCATTAATGGAGAGCAATTTAAATTCTGAGGTAAACGATCTCTGTTAGTCGAGGTTTGGTTAAAATGGTCCTTTCTCCTGGTTAAGTTAAAGTCTTTCTCCCTCCCTTGATCTCCCACTATCTTTGTGGAAAGACACCAACAGGTCTTTTCTTCATAACAGCTCACTGGAGCAATGACCATAACTCCTGTCTAGCTTCCAGCTTCTTCTCTGGTCCAAACATGCCTGAGTCCTATGGTTCCCTTGGTCTCCCCAGGGCAGTGGATTCGGAGGGCAGGAGAAGTCAAGGGAGGATCTACAACCCAGGAGCAGGAAACTGCTGTAATAACAGTTGTCCGTTCCCTGCCTGTATATCCTTGGTACCTGCTTGTCGCTTCATAATATCAACAGCAGTCTAAGGAAAGTTCTTGTGACCCTCAGCTGAGTGTTGTTTGCTGATGAGGAAAGCAAACTAAAAGTGCCAGGGAGTTAATTTGTCTGGAGTAGCCCTCAGCCAACAATGGGCAAGAGTTGGTGGACCCAAGCAGGACACCTATGAGGCAGGTTATGTTTCAGCGCTGTCCAGTAGAAATAGGATGGGAGCCTCAAATGGGAGCCTCCTGTTTAACTTCAGATTTTCTAGTAATCACATCAGAAAAAGTAAAGAGAAACAAATGAAATTAATTTAATACTATTTTATGTAATATATCCAAAGTATTATCATTTCAAAAAGTAATCAATATAAAAATTATATGAGCCTGATATTTTACATTCTCTTTTTTCCATACTGAGTTTTTGAAATGTGTGTGTGTTTTACATTCATGTCTCAATTCAGACTAGACACACTTCATGTATCTATTGGCAAAGTGTGGTCAACGAGATTCTGTATCATCACCCAGAGGTCCCCAGTGGAACTTGCTCACACCCAGTATTGGCTGCTTTCCCTTTCCTGTTTCCCTTCCCTACTTCCCTCTGGCACTTTCTGGGATAATTTCTTAAATGAAGTATTTGCACTCAAACCCTTGTCTCAGCGTCTTCTGAGAAAATCCAACCTGAGACAAGGACTCTGCTTGCCTTTTGTAAAACATAAAGCCCAAGGTGAAATTTCAATTGGAATATCCATTCCCATGACCATGAGAGATGTCTTATTGCTTAAAAGAACCATATGTTGAAAAAAGACTTTAAGCGGTCACCCCACCTTGGATTAAATTCCATGAATTTAATGTCAATTTTTGCTGTTCTCCTTTATCCTGCTCACGTGAAGTATCCTTGGAATATCCTTCAGCTGTTGGGAGTACTGCCCTTTTATCCGGCCAGTTTAAGGACCTTATCTTGCTAAGGATCATTTGCCTAAGTGCCATAAGTACACATTTCTAGGCAGGGGGCGTTGACTTCTTAATGAGATGCAGCTAGCTTTCCATACCACTGAGTGATTTTAAGAAAATCATTATTAATGCTAATGCAGAGCCCACAAGGTTGGAGTCAGCATATGAGGTTTAGGGGACTTTAATTGGATCATCAGTTCTGATCTTAGTCTTATCAGGTTTCCTGGGGGTTTTGTGTCCAGCAGCTTGATGCAGCTGTTAAAGTCATACTCAATGGCCCAAAGATGCTAAGTCACTAGGCCAGAATGGCCTTGGGAAACTGCTCTCCATTTCCTAATATCGGAGTGCTGAAATCATGGGGGATTTCTGTGCAGAATGGTTCCATGATGTGTCACTGGCCTTGCCAGACATTGGTGAGGAGGCTGGCTTCAGTTCAGATCTCATACTCGGGCATGTTGGTCTCGAAGACGGGTCTCCAACCAGACCATTAAGTGCTGCCTGTCTTCTGCCCAGTGTTGCCTGTATTGCAAGTAGAAATGCTGGAGGGATTTTTATGAATGCAGCTGACATTAGTGAAAGGCTACTTGGGAGAAATAAATGCTAGTGAATGATAGTGAATAACAATCTGAATACCAAAAACCAGTAAGGTTCTGGTAAACCGACTCTCTGGGTGAAGGGAACCCCCCATTGGGGGAGTTTACATATTTCATTATTGTAAATACACCCACTGTGGTGGTGTTGAAGCTACCAAACATGAGATCAATGAAAGCGGGAGTTGAGGAGAGAGGTATAGTCAGTTGGCTCACGTCAGCCCCAGCACACGTCTGCTGAACCAGATTTTAATCAGGATGTACCTTGTGCCAGTCAACATACATGAAGTCATTCAAGATATGCAACAACCCTAGGAGGCAAGGATTGTTACTACACAAGGCTTAAGAGGAATTAGCTCCTGGCTTAAGTAGGAGAGCTGTTAAGTGTGTCTGACCCCAAAGCTCACACCCTTGTACTCCAGCTCCAGACTCTAAAAGCAAGTAGAGGCAGGAGCATCTCAGGTGGTGTGAGACAAGTTCATCCTCAAGGTGAGGCTCTGCCCCCATGGGGAATGACAGAGACAGACTGGCTTAAATGCTTAGGATTCTCTTAAAGTCCTTTATCAGTTTCTTTAATCCTAGCATAGAAAAGGTTTCCCCATGTCCTTCCATTCCTGAGACCATGCATTGTTGAAATGGACACCAACCCGGGACAGAAAATCAATAGCCACCTATGGCAGTTCAGCTACGTGACAGTGAGGAGCACAGTTGAGTTCTTCAGGCGGCAAAGCTATGCTCAGGGCAAAGCTCCAGGTCCCCACCTTCTGCCGGAAAGAGAGGTAACATAGATAATGTGATATGCTGCCAAGGAGAAGTATGGGGTGCTTTGGAGGAATGTTCCTTCAGCTTCTCCAGACCAAGAGGGAGCATTGTTTCTGCTGAACCACAAGTAGAAATCTGGGCACAGAAGCCATGTGTATCAGTGACTTTCATTTGAATGCCTCCATGTCTGTTACAAAATGATACTAATGTCATAGATGATTATTGATAATTAACATGTATCCATGCCCACCGACTACCCAAGGAGGGCCCTGTCACTTTTTAAAAAATGAAGTACTAGTCCTTTTTGGGTATTTACCTCAAAACATGGACAAATAGAGACAAATAGATGTCTTTCAGAGATGTCTCACCCATTCCCCAAGAATTCCTATTCAGGTTGGAAAATCAGATTCATTATCAAAAACTCACTTTCAGGAAATGCTGGTTTGGGGTTGAATCCCCAGCATTGGAAGCGCTCCTCTTAGTCCCTGTTGCAGATGATGCATTTCAGAGGCATCTTCCAGAGAGTCTTAGAGTTTCCTTCCAGGGAGATCATAAGTGTTGCTTTGCCCATTTTATGCATCCTTTTGAGCACAGCATCTGTGCTCAGTGAGCTATTCCAAGCATCTCATTTCTGGTTTTGCTGAACCCATTCTGAAGGGTCAATTTCCATCTCACACCTGGTGACAGAAGTTTGGGGGAGTTGCTAATGTAATCATTGGTGGAATTTTTCACCCTGGCCATGGTAACGATCTTAGATGTGACTTACTTGCAACCACAGAAAGCCTAACTTAGTGCCCAAAAACCTTTGTAGTTTTTAATAGCACATCTATCAAATGCAATTTTTTGTTCTGTTCCTTTTTTAATAAATGGGAAAAGAAAAATGAGTCGCCATAGCACTGTCGTGTAATTTTAGAATCCTGGCATAAGGCGACAGCTGCTAAGAGAGTAAGAATTAGGCATGAGCCCCATTATATCTTGGCCTTAAAGAAAGGCCTGGGTATGGGGGGAAAGAAAATGGAGTTGGAAATGAAATTCTCAACACACTACTAGGTACCAGGGACACAAGAGAGTTTAGGAAAGACAAATGTCCTTTTCTCAAGTAACTTACATTCTAGGAGGTGGGATGGGGAAGGGAGACATACAATAAAGAAAGAAGAGGACAAAATAACTTCAGATACACCAAGTGATGTATTTGAGAGAGATTTCCCTTGCAGGCACCCTTCGTGTTAGGAATTAGCAGAGGACCTTTCTTGGGAGCTGAGTTTGATTTGAGATTAATAGGTGAGAAGGAGGTAGACACATGAGTGTTGTTTTTGGAGGGGGAGGGGAGAAGAACAGCAGATGTGATGATTCTAAGGCAGAAACCAGCCTAGTGATGACTGAAGAACACACAAAGACAGCCAAAGCGCAAGTGGGAGACGAGGCTAGAGCAGTAGGTAGAGCCTGAGGGCCATGTTGTCCCGGCCCATGGAATTGGATTTGGATCTTATTCTAAGACCAGTGGTATTTAAACATGTGAGCAACAGGATCGGCTTTATGTTTAGAATATAACTCTGGCTGCTACACGGAGAATAGCTAGTTTCAGGGAGTTTAGAAAGCCAGAATGTTACTATAGGAACTCAGGTAAGAGAGGCTGCTGGTTTGGATTAGGGTGATGATTGCAAAGGATGAGCACAGTGCATGAATATGGGATATTTTGGAGCAGAGCTGATAGGACTTATGATGACCTTCCTGGAAGAGTGACTGAAAGGAAACATTAAGGACAATATCTCAGTTTGGGGGTTTAAATTCCTGGGCAGATAGTGAGATGTGAAATACTTGGAGAGAACAGGTTTGCAGACATCAAGAGTATTGTTCCAGCTGTGCTGTTTGAAATGCCTAATGGGATTATTTACGTAAATTTGAAATGCTTGGTGAGAGCCCAGTGAAGGGAAATCCTGGGGGCTGGAAAGAGGGAGGCACCATTATATCCCAGCCCTGAAAGGACAATGGGGGAGGGGGTAATTACAGGACGCTGGAGACAGAGAGGATGTGGAGAAAGCCAAGTGATTGGGTCTGTGACCTGAGATAGAGGGGTACAATAAGCCCTTGAAGGTTACTGGTAGCCTAGGAAGAAAGCCAGAAATTTCACTGGTACATAGAGACCAGCCTCCAGTGCACAACTGGGTAGGAGGTGGGGTAGAAAGTGAAGAGTGGAGAGAAGACAGCCAGTCCAAATACAAAACGAGCTGCCATGTAAGCCGTTGAAGACATAAGCTTTGAGCTTAGCGGAGAGACCAGGACTGGAAATACAAATTAATGCCTAACAAAGTATCTGTATCTGAAGGGAATAAATTTAGAGTCACTTTTCCTAAAACTGTCTTCAGGATTTTTTTTTTTTTTCAGTCTTCAGAATTTGAATTATCAGCCTCCTTGGATAGACTTGGCCCCAGGGGGTATTGGGAAGGATTGAGAAAAGTGGGAAACATGTTAATTTAATTGGGGGCATATAGAAGTTGTTTAGAATTTGGATGACTAAAGCTCCACCCAACCCCCCAAGATGAGATGACATTGCAGCTGATCTAGCTCTACTTTGAGGATTTAGTAAAATGAAACTGCATTTTAGCAACTGTCAGTTAATCCGTGAAGTTTTAAATCAAACTCCTGTGGGGGGGGAAAATGGGGGGTTGCCTTATGGAGAATTTCTTTTAATTTAAAAAAGACATTTAAGATTTCACATCTGTGTGAGTCATTAATGATGGTCACAAAAAGATGTTAAGCTTTAATGTCAATCTATGTGCACTGGGGAATCACAGGCTCTTGCCAAAATTTAGCTCAGTCAAAATGACAAATGAATCTGTGATCAAGCTTCACTATACATGTGGGTTTACTGAGGGAAAAAAAAGGACTTTAAACTTCAACGTAATTTTAAATATTGAATATCTAAATAAGAATGTTTTAAATCTTTATGCTTCCAGAGGGGTTAGAGCCAAAAGGCCTCTCTCCACCCCACAAGAAGAGCAAAGCAAAGAAGCCAGAATGTTCCAAAGACTCTAGTGAGGGTGAGTCCTGTTCCTCCTGTCTTAAAAAAATTACTCCAGGAAAAGAAACTTCTGGTTAACTTTTTTAAATTATGTGTTCAGATATTTCTCAGGGAGCAAAAATCACAGAATTCTTTATCCTTTCCTACTATGTGGATTCTCACCTGAATGCGAGGACAAAATATCAGATTTAGGTTTAATTGGTGAAGGTAAAAACCAAGTCTGAAAAAACACATTTTCTCATCGTGAGGTATTTTCTGTTCCTGCAAAGTGCTGACAAATCGGGTGCTCTGTCATCACGTAAAGGTGAAGTTATAGACCTGGGTGTGACGAGCAGTGCGTAGCTAATTGCCTTATTGGGATCAATTGCTTTTTTTCATGAACACATTCTGAGTCCAGGTTCAAACCTGTGCAGTGGGTGCTGGAAATGCTTCCGGTCTTTTTTTCTCTTCCACTTTCTAGAAGCCAGCGTATCTTTGCATTAAATGGACAGGCTCAGTTGGGCTCAGTTTTCTGAAGAAATGAAGCCAGTCTTTCTTTGACTTATAACACTAGTGCCACCTACAAGATATTCAGATTTTTCTTTTAAAATGTAGATTAGGTACTTTTTTTAAGGGAGCCTCTCATCTCCAGAGTATGCATGAACTTCTTAAAGGGGGAACATATTTATGCTTTCTCGTTTCTTGCCTTGGATCCTCACTTCATCCTCCGTGAAATGGAGAGCATTATAATACTGATGGTGTCAGCTTGGGTCTTTGGTAAAGAAGATGCCAAGATGAAATAGAAGTGCAGGAAATGTATGGGAGCAGGGAGCCTTGAAGGGTAAAGGGGGGAGGAGCAGGGGGAGGCGAAGGAGAGAAGGAAGGAAGATTAGCTAGGAAGAGCCTCCATCTGCAGTGCAATCTGCAGAAGTCTGGGGAGGCACTGGGCAGGATATGGCCGGCTCCAAGATCCCTTTCCTCCTGCTCACTCACTGGCCACAAGCAGCCAGGGGAGAAAGTGGCCTCGGTGTGACTATAATGCTGCAATGGGCCCCAAAATGTGGCCAGTGGCTGCTGTCAGCTAACTTCATTCCCAGCAGCATGTTCCCTCTTGAAGGGAGATCCTGAACATCTCTCCTCCATGAGAGCACAGCATCTGCATGAGTGTCGGGGTTCCAACTAATAAGTAATGACACTGCCTTCACCCTCACCTGGGTTCAGAACCAACTGAGAAGGCAAAGCTGTAGGAAAGTTTGAAACCAAAAACATGAGCTTTGTTACTAATGAGGTTAGATCAGGCCCTGCCCCCAGATGGGCTTCCTAAGGCTGGATTTCACTCCTGAATATAAAAGATGTAACCTCTGTCCCCTCAGGAGCAAGTACCATTGTCCTTGGTATCTTGGGTGCTTGGGCAGAGGCCACCCGGGTGAGCTTATTATATGAAAAAGAACAGACCAGGACATGCCCTCTCTGTGGACAGGTGGATCTGAGAGAGACTCGAGATGTGTCTGTTTCTGCAGCCCCCCACCCCCGCAGGCTTGGATAAGTGAGGGATGAAGAGAAAGGCACAGCAGTAAATGTTCTCTGCCCTTTGGTTGAGGAACAAGAAATAAACATTTCCAACTAACAGTAAACAATAGAAATAGTATGTATAAAGTGCCTAGCACAGGTCCAGCATTCATAATGGCTATTATAATTGCCATATTAATCAACACCATGAGAGGGTGCACACTGCCCTGATTCACTTAAATATGCTTGAGAGCTTCAAATCATTCATGGTGAATACTTAGAACCATGGAGAAGGCCAGCAGTTCTCATTGGCCCAAGGTGATAAGAGCTTTGGGCTTTCATCTCCTACTCTAATGTCATTTCCTGGACTATCTCTTGAGGCCATGACTGGTAAATGGGTTAAGGGCAAAATGACAATCGCCTTTTCCTTGGAGAGGCTCCACCTCACCTAGTGGTTCCCATCAAATGTCCAACCCACATCAGAGGTTGTTTTCCGGAGCCTGAGCCTGTGGTCATTTCAAGTGTCAATGTGGTGAGCCATAAACTACAGCAGTTCTGTCTCCTTTAATTAATAAGGGTATTCCTCCCAGTTATTCTTTCAGGTGAGTGGAAACTTCTTTTGCCTCCTAAATAATTTGCTTTGTTTAGGAACATCATTCCGTAATTCCAAGATAAGTAGATAATATGGCTTTTCCTTACCCAAAGATGTGGTCTCAGAATATGCTCTAAGGCACCAAAGCGCCATCACTGTGGATTCATGACCAGGGACATTCTGTCTGTGGCATCATGGTGAAATCTAACATTAGCCACTCTGTAGAAACATGGGAATTGTGTGTTTGTTCCTAAGATGATTTTCAGGATGAAAAAGTAAAAATTGCTGGAAAAATGGTAAGAAATAGCTAAAGGTAGATGATTCTATGATGGGCACTCATTATTTATCAATGTTTCTATTTTGATGAAATAAACTATATCCTGAATTCATGTTACATATGTTTCACTTCCTCTCCTGATTCAAAGAGTTATAATCTTTGATTGGTAAAGAGTTACAATTCTTTCCCACTAGACATGAAAACGGAATATTGTATCCCTGGGTGGAGGGGTAATGCAG
The DNA here is from genome assembly GCF_003265705.2 of Callorhinus ursinus. Taxonomy (NCBI): domain Eukaryota; kingdom Metazoa; phylum Chordata; class Mammalia; order Carnivora; family Otariidae; genus Callorhinus; species Callorhinus ursinus. The sequence continues at coordinate 13,038,126 of NW_027397091.1, forward strand.
ATCATGATCCTTCTCTGTGATGGGCTTCCCATTTTAGAGTTATCAGTCCTTTTCCAACTTGGTCGTCTCTCTAACATATATATATATACGTATATATATATATATGTATATATATATATAATATATATATTTAGTAAGAGAAGCTTCTGGTATTTTTATTTATAGATCACTCAGCTAAATTCCCCATTACTTGGCTTCATCTTACTTCTCCCCTACCTTTGGGTTCCCAGCCCTGATTCTAACCTTCATGGGTCTTCTTGATTACCTCAGTTTACCTTATAATATCCATTCTCAGACAGGATCATAGAGAATAGAGTTGGAACACAAACTCACCTAGATTTTCTGGCATATATAACTGTGATAACTGTATTTTGATCCAGAAGAATTTTGGGAACATATGGGCAAGTTATCTCATTCTACAGATCTGTTTTAAAGTAGACTGTGAATGGTTTTTTAACTTGCCCAAAGTCCGTGCAGCTTGTTAATGTCAGAATCTCTTCTTTTTTTCTAGAAACAACATAACTTCACTAATCCTTTTCCCTTTCTCTCTTCGGGAAACTAGACCTACTTTTGTTGAAGGAGGCAACATTGCTGTTATTGCAGCCTTGATTAAAAGCCTTATCTCTTTCGCAAACGTTGTACTAAAGTACTGAACATCAAAAGAAATAAACAATTTCCAAATGAATTTTTAGCATTTTTTGTATGCTGGACTTTTGGATATAGAGTTTCATTTTGATTGTTTTGATTGAACTTTCATGGATCAGAGTATTGACCCACTGCAACACCATGCCAACAAGGAAATGATTAGTAATTTCAGATTGGCTGGGATCTGATACAAATGATAAGCCAACCATGAGCTGGCAAATTATAGGCATAATTGCTTGAAAAACACCTGGTAAATGGCACTGCCAGCAATTCCAACTCTCAGGAATTTGGACCAATTTTTTTTTTCTTACAAAAAAATTAATTGAAAGAATATTATAGAAAACTTAGCACCATTAAGAAAACATGCTCCTCTCACACTCTTTCCTCCATCTTTCACCGGGAAATCCTTTTAGAAGTTACTATAGTGAAAATCTCTCTGGCTTTGTTTGTGTGCAAACATTATTATTTTGCTATTTTTTTAAGGCAGTTTTCCTGGGTGAAAATTTGAGGTTGATGGTTATTTTCTTAGAACATTTCAAGATTTTTCCCCCCACTCATATCAGTTCTGTAGTTGTTAAGAGGTAATATCCCAGTCTAATTGTTTCTTTTAAATTGTCTTTACTTTCTCTTTGCACTGACAATCTGGTCTTTATCTTTTTTGTCTCTCAGTTTCCCTATGATGTCCCTCTGTGTGTGTTTCTCTTTATCTTTTTTAGGATTTGCTGTGCTTCTTGGATATGGGAATAGACATATTTTTTAGTAAAGTTCTGAAAATTTTTCTCCTATTGCCCCACCAAATACTGTCTCCACTAACTTACATTGCTTTTTTTTTTTTTTCCCTTCCTGTGTCCCTATCTATCTCTCTTTGATGCTTTCTGGTTAGTTTTTTCAAGGCTATCACTCGATTCATTAATCTTATTTAACTTTAATCTGATTTCCATTGTTATCATTTTCATTTTTATAAGTTTTATTTGGTTCTGTTTCAAATATAGCTGGTCATCCTTTATTTATAATCACATAAAATATTTTAAAAAAATAATCTGTATCTGAAATTTCAATATCTCTAGTCTGTCTAAGTCAAATTCTGTGGTTTGTTGTTTTTGCAGATTCATGGTTATGGTTATTTCCTTGTATATTTTGTCTTTTTTATTGCCATGGTCTTTAGATTTTTTTTGTGGGGATTTTCTGAAGCTGGATTAAGAGTTTATTTATTTATGTTTTGTTTCTGAGATACCTTTAGATACTGCCGATTTAGGGAAACTTTAAACTACATATTTGGCTTAGAGTTTTCTGTTTTGTTTTGTTTGCTACTTGCCCATGTTAGTACATATATATTATAAGATTAGGAAATCCCAACAGAGACTTTTTTCTTCCTTTATTCCTCTCCAACCAATGCTAAAACTAAGATGAGAAAATTTCCTACTATACTCAGGAGCAAAGCACGGGTCCTATAGCTCCCATGTATGGCTCATTCAAACCCAAGCTTTAGCTAGTGGTTTTCAAAGAGTATTCCTGTCTGTATCACCAACATCACCTGGGAACTTGTTAGAATTACAAATTCTAGGGCCTCATCTCAGACCTACTGAATCAGAGATGCTGAGGTGGGGCCCACTAATCTGTGTTTTTAAAAGCCCTTGGGGTATTCACATGCCTGCTTGAGTTTGAGAACCACTATTCTAGAGTCTAGACCATCTGGGTATTGGCAAATGCTTCAAAGCAAACAATAATTTCAGTGCTTTTTTACAAATCTTGGTTCAGTCACCATCATTTCTGGCTTCTAAGGAGTTTCCTTACAAAAAGCACCAGCTCAGCCATGTATTCAAAAATTCGATAGAAACATGATAGATAGGAAAAATGATTGGTAGATAGTAAATATCTACAAATATACATATAAAAAATGGATGCATACATACCTATATATGTGTGTACATACATGCCTATGTATATAATACATAGTCTGGGAAGATATATGTCAAATTGATCTCAGGAATTATCTTAGAGCAGTAGAAAAGAGACAGGGGCAGATTCGGAAAAGTTCAATATTCAACTTTCTAAATTTGTGTGTAACTGAAAAATATATATGGCAAGAATTGTTTTATATTGATAAAACAAAAACATATTTTCATTTAAAAAACTAGAGACGTTATGCTCCTAAAATTCAGTAGCAAATTGAGAACAGTAATTTTCTCCAAACATTCATCTCCAAAGCCTTCAGTGGCTTTCGGTAATGAATGCTATTTTTCCACCATATTTTTTACAGAAAGCACTAGCACTTTGGCCCTCGTTCTACAATTGCCTCTACATAGAGTATTTAACAAGCCTACATGGGATGCACATTCTTCAGGAACCCGAGCCCTTGCAATGCTACATCAAGCAGCCCTATACTGCACTCTAAAATATTAATGATTTCTTCTGTCAGATGAGATACATGTGGAAACATTTTGGAAACTAGAAAGCACTATATAAGTTTGAAGGATCTAATATTGCTTTTAGAGGTATTATTATTATTGTCCCGACTAAAATAAATTTTTCTGAACACACGAACCACTGGTGGAATGCACGTCGTATTTCCTAAGCGGCAGAATTTTCTCCCTGCCCTATTATTTTTCCTGCATATTAATGTATCATGTGACATGCTGTTTTGTGAGTGGCTGTACAGAAGGGACATTCTATCTTTCAGAATGCCATGTAGCAGTTCATGCATTATATTCATAAGCATGATCTTTAATTTAATTTTTTGACAAGTGCAATGAAGGGTAAAATCAGGCAGTCATAATTTTGACTTAGCCATCATTCAAATGAGCTTAGTGATTGACCAGCTTTAAAAAAAAAAAAGAAGCGTGAATGAGGAAAAGCAGCTTTCTCATGAGGAATAGCTTTGTTTTGTCCTCTAAGACCTTAAAATACCAAGAATTTAAGCAAAAGGTAAATTTCCATGGTGAAAGTCAGAATACAATAAAAGTCCATGTCACCCTCTTGCTTTAATTATTCTCTTTATGTTCTGCATGATTCAGGGCCATTCTGAGCTATCTGCCGGCTGCAGATTAGTAGATGGGCCCAACAGTCATGCTCTCCCCATTTACCCATTAAACAGAGCTGTGGTTCTAACCATGGAGTTAGCACTGGGATTTAAACAGGGAACACAGAATACATCAAGGCATTTTCTGTAGTGAGAAGGACAAACCTACCTGGGCAGACTAAGCATAGGTGCCTTGTGACCCAGAATGATCCCTGTCTATGCCTGTGGTCACTGACATATTATTGGCAATATTCCCTTTCACTTTTGGTGGTGGGTGCAGGAGTCCTAGCTTGGGTGATAACATATATGGACACTCCTAGTCGTGGAGAAACCATGGTTCAGCATGAGTGTCAACCGAGCTCTTGGCTGTACAAGTTCTGCTTCCTACACTGGAAGCTTATCTAACCTAAAAGTCAGTTTCCTCATTATTAAATGAAGGAAAGAACCTCCCCTGTGGGAGTGTGGGAGATTTAAACAAGATTATGTGTGGAAACTGCCCAGCACAATCTCTGGACAGAAGAACCGGTCAGCCCAAGTGTAATGAATCAAAACAGGAAGAGCTCCCTCCCATCAAAAACTCACCCACCTTGTTTATTAAGGCTTGAAATTCCTTTCAATATGAACAATTCAGGCATGAATTCTTATCAATAACAACAAAAAGAGAGACAACACAAGTGTGTTAACAAAGAAGACAACTCAACAGAAAAGATTATTTTAGGTGCTTTAGATACTGTGGATTCCAATATGTTCTCTCCCAACAAGAGGTGTTTATTGTTGCTGTTATTTTGTTTACTTTCAATCAGTAATTTTCCAGTTAATGGATGATGGTGAAACTATTGTCATGAATGATGAAGGCAAGAAAGAAATTAAAGAAGAAAAGAAAGTAGGAGAGGAAGCAAGGAAGCGAGGAAAGGGGAAATACGGTTGTAAGCTCAGGGAAAGAGCCCTGAACTAGAAACCACCACACCTGAGTTCTATTTTCATCTCTTAGGCACAGGATCAAACCCTTCACCTAATATCCCTGAGGTCCCCTCCAAATATCAAATTCTGTAATTCTATATAACCATCAAATTCATGAAAATTGATTCTTTATGAGCTCACTCTTTCATGCCCTGTAAATATTTTCATCCTTAATTTAAATTTAAAAGCTTTGAATTGTGGGGTTTTAATAGCCAAATAGGCCTCTGAGAACATCTCATTTCACAAATGGGGAAACTTTCTTTTCTAAAAGTTCTCCAGAATTGTCTAGAGGACTCCCATGAAAGGTGATCCTAAGTAAGCTACTAAACAACAAAGGGAAAGAGCAGCCTATCAGTCCATCAACAGTGGTTCTTTTTTTTTTTTTTTTTAAGATTTTATTTATTTATTTGACAGAGAGAGACACAGCGAGAGAGGGAATACACGCAGGGGGAGTGGGAGAGGGAGAAGCTGGCTTCCCACCAAGCAGGGAGCCCGATGTGGGGCTCCATCCCAGGACCTTGAATCATGACCTGAGCCGAAGGCAGACGCTTAATGACTGAGCCACCCAGGCGCCCCAATAGTGGTTCTTTTAATAATCGTTTTTTAAGTTTCTTTCTTTAAGTCTTATAAGTGTGTGTGAGTAATTCAGACTATATGTGTTTCACTATTTGCCTGTTTTGACTTCCAAAACTGAGGATAAAGAATGCATTTGTTTTGTTCAAAACTCAGTCCCTGGGTTTATAGAGTTAAAACTTTAGAGTGATTGTTTTTTTCCAGTGCTGGCACTATGCCAAGAGGACTTTTGATGGCTTATAATATTAGATACTAATTTTTCAGCAGAGTAAGGTTTGGTTTGATTTTGTCTTTAAGGAGAACTATTGCTATTTGAACAGTGTTGGGTTTTCACATTACAGTTTTGCCATTATATTTCAAAATTTCAATTTTCTACTCTAACAAAGCTGTGCTTTTTTACGATACTGGCGAGAGCCTTAAAACAGTCCACCTACCCTGAAATGACCTGGGTGTGCAGTGCGTGCTCCTAATACCTTGCTCCAGCATGCCTCTTCACTCCTCACTCTAGCCACTCTGGAGCCATCAGAGGCCGTCTTATGAAATAACTCCATCTGCAGGGATTGCCTGCTTGAGGAATGATACACAGAAAACCAAGGTACTCTTTTCTCCTTGGACAAAAATGCTAGCAGATCACTTGAATCATTTCTCAATTCTCTATCCTGAGAATTCCCCACTGATCTCTAATAATCTTTGCCACTGGCAGAAAGAAAATAGGTAAGGGGTTTGGGAGGAAAGAGGTGGAGGGATGGGGAAGTAGGTTCTAGAATGTGGGGTGGAAGTGAGGTGGTTTGGCTGAGTGTGTGGTGAACAGTTGCAAACTGTTACTCTCAGGGGAATTTTTTATTCCTTCCATTGAAGCTGCCACTTAACGGTGAGTGCTAAAAATGTGGATTCTTGCCCTCAGTCCCAGCCTTCCACCAAATCAGAAAGCTGCATTTTAACTCGATGCACTGCATCTTTGGAGCACCATTTCTTTTAATATATACTTGGTTTTTATTTTAGACAATCTCAAACTTGGAGCAAATTTGCAAGTATACTGAAAAGAACCATTTTCTTCTTTCTTAGAATCTTCTGGGGGAACTTTTTAAAAATCCCATTCCTGTGTCCCACTCCCTGACCAGTTAAGTCCAACCTCTGGCAAAGGAACCCAGGCAACAAAGTTTTTTTTGTTTTGTTTTGTTTTGTTTTGTTTTTTTCAGGCAACAGTATTTTTTTAAGCACCTTGGGTAAACCTCAGGGTTGTGTAGTCAAGGTTGGGAATCACAGATTTAAGCATCACATTTCCTGAGAATTTGGCCCAGGATCACAGATTCTCTCAATGCCAAAAGTAATTGGCCTGCCTGTATTGGTTAGGCACTGAGACAGAGACATTAGGACTTCCAAATATCGAAGGGGCCATTTACCTAACATTTATTGTGCACTTTTTATGTGGCAGACATTTTTCTAAGCACTTCACATTTAACTCATTTAATCTTTAGGACAATACTATCAAGCATGTGCTATGATATCCCCATTTTACAGATGAGGAAACTAAGGCACAGAGAAGTGAAAAAATTGTAGAATATGACATGGCTAGGAACTCTGGGAAATCAGGCCTAGAAGTAAGGTAGCATGATACCAGCCCAAATGCCAGTGCTTCTTAAACTTTGCATTTGAGAACACAAACTTCTTTTAGTGTTTGATTTTAGAGTCACCTAGAGGGTTAAGAAAGAACACCGAGGCCCAGGCTCATTGAAGAAGGATAGGGACTGGGCCTTTAACTTTTTTACCGAGGTTCCCAGGGGTTCTTCCCAGAACAGGGAATCTGCAGGAGAAAGGGAGTATGAAGATGGCCAGGAATGTATGAAACAGAAGGGCCAGACAGACAGGAAAGAAGCAAAGGGCCCAAATGGCAAATGCATTGTAGTTTAGGGTGGATGCAGATTGGGGGCTATCATAGGAAGAACTTTGAAAACCAAGCAGAGGAGTCTGGACTTCATTTACTGATATCCAGCAGCCATGCTGGGCTTTGTCCCCATCAAAGTGACATGGGGCTCCTTGTGTGAACTTAATATGAAACACACAGTGATGCTGTATACATTAAAGCTAGATCCCAAAACTTAGAAAACCTTACCAAGACATTTTCTGTTTAGCAAGTCATGGAAATAATGCATTTGATAATGATGATCTATATGATCAGAAAATACACATTACCACTATTTCTGGTCAAAGCTATTGTACTACCCAATATAGAGGCTAAACATACGCTTTGCATATCAGTAAAGCAGGGGTGCCAAAAATAAATGAGAAAATCTCAGCTTTGATTAATCATCCAGAATATTATGAGATCATTTAAAGAGAAGTTTCTTTTAAAGCGCATATGGAGATGGGGCCAGGTTAAAATATAGTGTGTGTGTGCGTGTGGGGGGGGTGTTTAATTTTATTAAATATGAGGATGGGAGAGATCACCAAGATCTGTTTGGTCTTTCGGAGTTCTGAAAGTCTTAATTCAGCCCTATTGTCAAATTTGACTCATTCATTGTATAATACCAAATTAACAAATGAGCAACAATGTAGGAATGGCCTAGAGTTATCTCCTTTCTTTTTATAATTATTAAAATACACCCAGAACAAAGGTAATTTCTACACTGATGGCCAGGTTCACTGCGATTGTGGACAGTCATTTTGCTAATTCTCCCCATCTGTTGTTCTGCTAAATAGGTGGTCTCCCCAGATTACCCATCCTGCCTACCTCTGTCCTTGTGCTTTTTTCTCTTCCCTTTGGAAGTCTTGCTCTTCTCTTACTCCTTACTTAGCAACAATGCTTACTCTTTGAAATACACTCTTGTGGGGGTCGTTTAGTCTTCTTTGTCTTATTTTTTTCCTTGCTATTGCATTTTCATTGGTTTTGCATAAGATTTGTGTTTGGAGATTAAGCCATGGAGTCTTACATGCTTGCATGCTTGAAGTTTCTCCTCCTGAGTTTTACAAACACCAAATCACCCTGATGGGCAGGCTCCTGAATGCTTTCTCCCCATAAGTTGGTGCTCTCAAATGGCAAGAAGGAAAAATGTCTGTTCCAGGTGCTATGGCTGCATAACAAATTACCCTAAAACTTATTGGCATAACATAATGACATTTATTCTGTCCACAGATCTGCTCAGCAGAGATAGCTTGTTTCTAACTCCATTCAGCATCAGCTAGAGTAGCTCAGAAATTGGGATATGGAATCATCAGATGTTTGCTCCCTCCCTTCTCTGAGCCCTGGACTGGGGAGATTCAAACAATAGAAGGCTGGAACAATTGGGGTTCCTTGGACATCTCTCTAGCTTGATGTATTGCCTCCATGTGATCTACGAGCAGCAGGAGCTTCAGGGCATTCTTAGGCATTGACTCAGAGCCCTCAAGGTGCATATCTCTAAGCAAGAGCCAATTTGAATTCACATAACCTTCTATGGCATAGTCTCAAAAGCTATACAATGTTGTTTTGACCACATTGTCATCACATCCACATCAGTTGAGACAGTTAACAAGTCCTCCCAGGCTCAAGGGAGCCTCAAAATGGAGACTCCCAATGGAGATTGTCAATGTCACATTATAAAAATAAATATATATATATATAAATATATACATATATGTGTGCGTGTGTGTGTATATATATATATATATATGGAATATACAATCTGCTCCAATATCCATTATACATACATACATAGATACATACATAAAATTTAATTTTCAAAACTTTGTGGAATGGGATCCTGAAGAAAATACTGGAGACTACTAATGGAAAGCAAGCACAGAGAGGAAGATGTGAGTGTGGAAGTCTTAGTATCTATTTTATATGATCATGGGGCTTGGGATTCAAGAGTGGGGAGATCAAAAGTGGGTACAGTTGCGGGGAATAAAATCTCTGGATTCCTGCCTGTGCTGATTGACTTTAGCAAATCTCTGATTTCTGTCAAATGAAGGATCTAATCTCTATGATCTTGATGGGCTTCTCCAGAGCCCCTGGTTCTGTGAAAGATTGAAGTTCAGTCATGCCCTCATATACTCATCATTTCTATTTCCTGTTTAAAATTACTCTCCTACAAATTTGCTGACTCTAAATTCTGTTGCTTTTGCTGAGCAGTCACACTCTGCTCTCTATGCAGCTCTACTAAATCAAGTGTGAGGTTCAAGTCCTCGATGGCACCATGCGTTATTTCAAGAGTTATTCCTTTGTGTATGAAAATTTGCATTTTGAATGTGTGCCATCAAAGGAGTAATAGGAAATCGGGGATTGTACTGTAGCCAAGTCAAAGGACATATATATATATTTAATCTAGAACTCTTCTCCTCTAAGAGACAGTTTTGATGATAGATGAGGGTATAAAAACACTAAATCCAGAGGGTGGGAGATATAAAGGAAATGGAAATGAGACTAAAAGGCAATTCCAGAATTGTCTATGATGTTCTCTCCAGAAAGTATCTTCATTTATATGCTGATACACTCAGTGGGCACTTTCTGATGATGACCACAACAGAGCTCTGCATGTCTGGGATCCTGAAACGGTGACCATTCCGTGTGAGGCTGCATAAGCCAGTCCGTGGGTATCAGAGATACCACCTTGAACCTGGGAGGTGTAGTGAGAAGCGGTAGCTAAGGGGTACCCAACGAGAGAGAAATGCCAAGAATGGGAAAGAAGCAGGTCAAGTGAAAGTGACTGGAGCAAGGATATTTAAAATTAAAATCAATGCGGTGGGAGAAGAGATAAAACATCAGAGGGAGAAATAAAGGCCAAAAAAAAAAAAAAGAAAAGACACGTTGTGATGGTCTGTGGTGGCTGGGATGTGACTTGGGGAAAGAGATCCTGCAGGCAGTACACAGAGAACTTATAAAAAGTCAACAGTATCATCAGTCTAAAAGAGAGTGCATTGGGAGGCAACGTGGAATTCGATTTTTTTAAAATTTGTGTGTTCACTTTTTAAAAGGCCATTTCCACATTTCCAAATTGTTGGACAGTGGGTCAAAGGAATGCCCAAAGTACCATTGATGAGTGGCTTGATTCAGTGGCAGCCCCAGGCAAGCAAAATGTGAGCTTCTGTTTACACTCAGAAATCCTTTGGACAGTGTGTTAACCTTGTCTGTAGAAGCCTACTGTTTATATATTGGCAGCCACAGGGCATTGCTTCCTTCTTGGTGTTCAGCCGCTGCCAATTTCCTTATCTACCCCTCATTACATTAGGGAAGGTTGGGCCTCATCACTGGCTTGGGTTTGCGGCCACTTTGCCAGCTCCTAGTTTTGATCACTGGCGTCCTTCATTGCTGTTTCTGCAGGTCGAGGTTTCTTCAGGATGCAGTTTAGAAAATGGATCTTGGAAATAATACGAGAGCCAGTTTGTGGGTGTAAGACCCGATTTTGAAATTCAGACATCAATCTTAGGAGGCTGAATCCCGAGGTGTTACTTTGCTTTAAAGATTTTCTTTTTATTTATTTGAGAGAGCAGAACGAGCAAGCAAGAGAACACAAGTGTGGGGGAAAGGGGCATAGGGAAAGGGAGAAGCAGGCTTCCCACTGAGCAGGGAGGCCGATGTGGGGCTTGATCCCAGGACCCTGGGATCATGACCTGAGCCGAAGGCAAACGCTTAACCAACTGAGCCACCCAGGTGCCCCCGTGAGGTTTTACTTTTCAACTTATTCCATACAGGGTTAGATTTCCAACGGCTGAGTTGGATGGGAACAGGTATGAAGCAGGCTCTCCCACCACCCACAAGAGTTAGTAATCCGTGAGGCATGATTAAAACAGCATATCCCTCAACTACCTGCAGATGCCCTTAGAGGAGGCTATTGGTGGATAAACAGGATGTTTATTGGGACAAGCAAGCAATGAAAAGATAGTGATGATTTCACATCGCATCTATGTCTCCAAATTTAATTAAATTATAATTAAAATATAATTCTGCATAAAATTTAATTACTTGACAGTGAGCATTTTCATACAGTAAGCAGGGAATATCTTCCGGGGGATGCACCGTGCCACGTAGCGTGGCAGGCAGGGCACAGGCTCCCTTGGCGGCCAGATCCAGATTTGAACTTCAGCTCTACCACTTCCTGGCCTCTGGACTTCAATAAGTCCTTCCAAGCCTCAGTTTTCTCCTCTGCAAGATAGGAGTAAGAATCCTTACTTTCTGGGATTTGGGCAAGGATTAGAAGTAAAACCTATAAAAGAACAAGCCTAAAGTCTGACCGGTAACTAGGTAGTAAGCACTCAAAAATTATAGCTGCTATCACTATTATTATTAATTATTCTAGGTGATAGATACTCAGTTTTCCTCTCCACAGGAAAAGCTCTAGAAAACAAAAATGCCTTTTTAAATAGCCTGAGTCTAGAATGGAAAATTGACTTAGTCTAGTAAAATCATATCCCTGGCAGGGCAGTTTTGCTAGCTTCTCAGGAAAAGTATGGTCAATTTATTTTTTCCTCTGCCATGTGTAATCTTTCCCCAGAGAGATTTATAACTTTTACTTCCCTCTGTGTAGAAACACTCCTGGCCATCTCTCTGTTGCTATCCCTTCAGTAAGTCTGCCATTATTCCTTCAACAGGTGCCCACCAAAAGAATCATAAGCCCTTATGAGCTAACGGTGAAGTTTCAGCTGAGAAAAGAAATAAAAAGCCAGTTTCCTGAAAATTATAACATATATAAGTTTGGATGTACTTGTTTGTTTGTGTCTTTCTTTTTTAGTCTATAGAACACTCTTTGCTCTTTATGTTGAAAAACTGTCAATTATTACTGGCTGTAATACCATCTTCAAGGTAACAGATTTCTACAGTAAAACTTCAACTCTGGTCAAAGCAGACAGTGCATTATAAAAAAATATAACGAGCACAAATGCAGCCATGAAGTCTCATATATGTTTACCTCTAAAAATGAAAGGGCTTATAGTATCTTAGAAAAATGACATTTTGTTGTTGTTGTTGTTATTTAATACTAGGCACTCAGTAAACATTTCTTGGTAACCCAATGAAGGAACAAACAAATAAGCAAATGAACAAAGGGGATTTACCACAACTGCAAATCATTTTTCTTGAATGAAGTGGAATGAAGTGTACTACTTGTATTTCCTGGAAGAAAAAAAAAAGTTAAATTAAGATAAATCATTGTTGAAAGAGTTCTTTAGGGAATAAAAGAGCAGTGAACATAGTAATAAAACATTGCTCCCCAAAGCAGAATGTGGTAGTTCCAGTTACAGGAAGCCTATTAATCCCTTTCTTGTCTGGAATTGCCCGCCTTGTGTGTAAGGTCGGTTTTGAAATCTTCCTTTTCCTGGGCAGAAAATAGGCCCCCAGAATATCAGACCTGTGGTTATTTGACAACAGCTGAATCTACCCCAGAGCAGTTGCTGTTATCTTGATTAACAAAGAAGTTTGAGAGGTGAAGTTCATTTCAGACCAGAACTAACCAGCAGTGAATTTGTTAGGGTGTTTTCTGAATGCTGAAAAGGAAGTGGGATTCAAAGTATGGACATGATCTTAGGGTTGTTAGGCCAGATCTAAATTTTCACTTGATCAGTGGGAATTTGGCTGCATTACTTAACTGGAAGCCTCAATTGCCTTATCGAAAAAAGGAGGCAAGGATGGTATCCACCTCACCCCAGTTTGGGTGAGATTAAGTGACATCAATCTGCATAGCATTTAGCACAATGCCCAAGTGCGACTTCAGCTACAATCTCTTTCTACTCAAAACCCTTCCGATACCAATTGTGTGGGTTTATTCCTGGTGCCCATCAATTCTCTAGCTCCCCAGCTTCACCAATTAAGTGTCCTAAAATTGACTTCAGCTCTGACATCAACTACCTGGATTTAGCATCAGACTCCACAGGTTAAGGGCTCAGTCCCACAAGACTGACCCACTGCAGATACCAATTGCAAGTCTGGGCCACCCACACTGGGCCACTGACTGCCTCACTATAGAGTAATGCGTCCCCACAACCCCCTTCTCAGGTTTGACGATTTGCTGGAACAGTTTACCGAACTTAGGGAGAACAGCTGACTTACTATTACTGGTTTATGATAAAGGATCTTACGAAGGACACAAATGAACAGCCAGATGAAGAGGTACATAGAGTGAGGTCCAAAAGGGTCCTGAGCACAGGAGCTTCTGTGGAGTTGGGGTGCACCACATCCTAGCTTGTGAATGTGTTCACCAACCTGTCCAAACCCCGTTGTCTTGGAGTTTTTACAGAGGTTCTGTAACATAGGCAGGGTTGATTAAATCATTGGCCACTGGTGACAGACTCAATCTCTAGTCCCTCTCCCCTCCCCAGAAGTCAGGGGTGGGGCTGAAATTTCAACACTCTAGTCACAAGGTTGAGTTCTCTGGCAACTAGCCCCATCCTAAAAGTTATCTGAGAGCCCACCAAGAGTGGCCCTATTAGCAAAAATCAAGTAAGGTTGAAAGGGGCTTATTATGATTAATAAAAGATGCTCTTACCACTTCTATCACTCAGGAAATTATAGGGGTTTTAGGAGCTCTGTGCCAGGAACTGGAGACAACGACCAAATATGTATTTCTCATTATATTACAGTATCACATTAAGTGTTCAACAAAAGGAAAATAAATGTTGGTCAAACCAACTCTTACATATTTTGATGCCGAGTGTCACCTGGGATGGTTCCTGAAACTTTCTTATGTAAGTTTCAGTTCTCTCCTTTGTACACATGAGAGGGCTTGATCAGATCTCGAGGAGTGGCACTTCATACCCATGGCTCCTTGAACTAAAGGTGTAGGGGTGTGGGGATGGGAGGGAGGCAGGTTGGGATGCTGTCTGCCACCAGTGATGTCCCAAAGTGCACAGGGCAGGGAAAAATAGGTGCTGGCTAGAAGAGGAACTGGGCAGTAGAAGAACAAGGAGGTAAGTATGCAGGGGAGTGGAGGAGAAAGAGACAAGAGAGTATACCAGGGATGAGCAGCTTAAATTGCTAGAAGGAGATTCTCTATAGGCAATATTGGGATTTCTTGGAAGGAAACCCATTGTTGTGGACTTAGAAACTAAAAATCAGCTTCCACAAGAGAGGAAGGATTTGAGGGACGGGGCTGGATCATGAAGAGGTACAATCTGTGAAGACAAAAGTTGACTGCAAAAGGAAAAGGACAAAAATACATTAAAACTGAAAACCCCTGGTGGGTCCTTCATCCCCACAGCTGACTGAAGTTGGGATAAACCAATGTAACATCATATTTATGGCCCTACTCAGCTCAGTGTCCCCATATACTCACCACACCCTCCAGCACACATCCTCTCCTGGGGCAGGCTGGCTCTAGGTACTTTCTTGCTGACTGGTGCCAAGAGACCTCAGTTCCTTACCGTGTCAGCCTCTCCATAGGCTGATCTGTATCCTCATGGCATGGCGGCTGGCTTCCTCCAGAGCAAGTGACCCAAGAGAGTAAGAGCACATTCACGATGGAAGTGGCAGCCCTTTTAAAACCTAATCTCAAAAGTGACAGACCATTGCTGCTACCATATTCTGTTAATTAGGCAAGTCCCTAAATCCATCACCCAGTCAAGGGGAGCTTTCCATTAAGCTCCACCTCTAGAAAAGAGGAGGATCTAAGAATTTGTAGGCATGTTTTTAAAACCACCCTAATCCCAAATGGTCTTCTTGTTTCTTATTCTAAGACCTTCTACATCCTCCCTGGGTCTCTGCCCTTGGATTCTTTGGGACTCCCTCAAATATTAAATCCTTTTATTGACTTAAACTCATGTGCAAGTCAAAAGGCCTTTCCAGTACCATCTGCAGTCTTGGAATCAGCGAGAACATGTCAGAGACATGTTCTCTGGAGGGTTATCTTCATAATGGGTCAAGCCAATTCCTACACCACATGGGTAATCACCCCTCCACAAGGCATTTAGATGCATGGTTTTGTAGGCTGAGTCATCTCCCACTATTTATTTCATTAGGTTGCTCTAAAACAGGAGTCAGCGCACTTCTGTGAAGGACCAGATGGGAAGTATTTTTGGCTCCACAGGCCACATATGGTCTGTGTCGCATATTTTTCTTTGTTTTTATTACAACCCTTTAAAAATGTAAAAACCATTCTTAGCATGCAGGCTGTACAAAAAAAAAAACAGGTATGGGCCAGAGTTTGCTGACCCCTGCCCTAAAACCATCCTAGAAAGATGCTCATTGTGTCCTCGGGAAATATTTAGATGTGCTTCTCCACACCACCCAGCCATGATAGCAGAATTCCCTTCCATGTCTCTAATTTATCTTACTTGAGGTAAAACGCTGAGAGTCCTCTTTTCAGGTTGGATACATTTTACATAGGATTTCTCTCCTTCCTTCAGGGAGACAGAAACAGGTTCAAAAATTGAGTCAATAAAATGACTAATGTGGTCCTGTCAGAGGAAAATTATGGACCTCCAGGGCTATGGTCTCTCAGAGAACTCATTTTGTGTTTCTATCCATCACGTGAATAACAATAACCTTCTCCAACAAGCAGAGTGAAAAATGTATGGACTGCCAGGAAGTATTCCTCACCGCTCACTAAATATTGGCACCACAAGGGCTTTATCCAGCAATGGTGATATGTAGGGAATTTGTGTCAGATCTGGCTTTTAAGGGGGAAAAATAATCCAGTCTCAGACTTTGACTTTTGTGTCTCCACTGTTTTCTCTCATATCTGCATGCCTCATGAATGACATTGAACACACCAAAAAAAAAAAAAAAAAAAAAAGCCTCCTGTGGTTTCAGCAGCAGCAACTGGAATCTAAATCCTTGGATGAGAATTCTTAAAAAAGAAAACAAGTCTGTGTTTTAATTTTACCAAAGCATTAGTAAAAACGTATTATTTAGCCCATGAGTCAACAAAAGTTAGTGTTAACATATATATATATGATTAATGAATTCGTACTAGAAGAGGCAAAAAGGAAAATAAAAAGCCAAAGGGAGATATTAAAAGCTGTTCATCATATTTAATGTTTCAGATAGCCCCAGATAAGTAGTGTAGCTTTCTTATTTTACTATTCTGCCCAAACTTGTAGCACTAAACACTGCTAACCTAAGGCGCTACGTGAAAACCATACATGAAAACATGACTAACACTCACAAGAGTGGGGAGTTTGCTCTGTGAATGAAGGAAGTTCTTACAAGCAGCAATGAATCAGCTAGAGATCTCTGCTTCCTTATCATAATAACTGCAGTCTTAAGTCCTTGTTTCACCCTCTTAGAGATTACCCTGTAGAACTCATTATTAGTTGTAATTAAAACAGACCAAAATCATAATTTAATTAGCCTTAGTAGAATAACTTTGGAGGGTCATCTTTCATTATGCATACATAATGTTTCTCCCTGTAATTATTTGTTATTGTAAATTCTTCCAATCACACATTTAATAACCAGTATTAGAAGAAATTATTCACTTGCCATTCATTTAAATGGTTCAAGAAGTATATGCATATATTTGAGTGTTTGTCCAGACCATTGTCAGGTGATCAAAAGAACTTTTGGTGTATTTTGACATGTTCTGATTGACATTTGGTATCACAAGGCAGCATTCATTACAATACTGTTATTTCAGGGGTTTTCTGAAGGAAACATTCACATAACTTTGTATGGTGACAGATGATAACTACACATAGCGTGATGAGCATTTTTTTTTTAAAGATTTTTTTAATTTATTTATTCATGAGAGACAGAGAGAGAGAGAGGCAGAGGGAGAAGCAGGCTTCCTGCTGAGCAGGGAGCCCGATGCGGGACTCGATCCCAGGACCCTGGGATCATGACCTGAGCTGAAGGCAGACGCTTAACCATCTGAGCCACCCAGGCACCCGCGTGGTGAGCATTTTGTAATGTAAATAAATGTCAAATCATGATGTCTTACACCTGAAACTAATATAACAATGTATGTCACCTGGACTTAAATGAATTAAGTAAATATCTCAAGTCCATTTTGACACTTTTAGAAGCTACAGGTCTTCTGAGGTAAAAGAGGGGGAAATTGCTTCCACAAAGCCCAGGATCATCTGACATTTGTCATGAGAGCTGGGAGAGGTGGAGTAATTTATTCTCATAAGCAAACTGCCAAGAAGATAGAAAGTCCCAAAAGCCGTTCTCAAGCCATTGCTGTGAGAATGTTCTCCTGTGATCTTCCTTATTGGTAGCATTCCATCATCCCTCCCCCATCGAACTGTTTCTGTCTGCTGCTCCTTGCTACATCCACTCCTTCTTCATGGGCTTCCATTAGTTTAAGTGGAAAGGGGCTCTACATAGTAAATGACTATCCCTAATTGTAATAAGTTTGTATGCTGACAGATGGTAACTACACTTATCATGGTGAGCATTTTGTGATGTTGATTGTCAAATCACTATGTTGGACACATGAAACTAGTATAATATTGTCTGTCAACTATATTACAGTAAAAAAAAAAAAAAAAAAGACTGTCCCTAGAACCCATGAGAGGGAAAAGGCAATGTCCACTAGGCAAAATGATCCTCATTTTGAATGCATGCAATCACTTGTAGAGATTTCTCTTTTCATTGATCACGTAAATATATATATTGAACCAAACATATTTCTATGGAGAGGAGACAACTGGAATGCCTTTAGAGTTACCCAAAAAAGTGCATCAGATAAGGCAGACTTCTGCAAATTGACCAATTTGGCAGAAAGAACAAAGCACACGCCAGAATACTGCACAGCTAGGGATTCATGTGTTGCTTTATGTCTATAGCATTGTACATACTGGCAATACTTCATTGTCTGTGGCCTGCTCTGCCATCAGGAGAGGGCAAACAGATGTTCCCGTTCATCTTTTGATGTGGCTTCTGATATTTACATTTACTTGTCTGAAATAACATCAGCCGCCCTAGACAATTTTTCCCTAGTCCTTGAGTCTGTGGACTAATTGCTTTGGGTTACTATTAAGTATGTGATTGTCATCTCGAGGAGATGATCCATTGCCAGCAGGGATCACCCCAGGACAAGGGAAAAACAGGTACCATTGGGAAGAGAACATAACAACCACCAAAAAATACACAGAACTTTATTTGTTACAAGTGAGGTGAGACCACAATAACTCTTTTTTGAAATATGCCTAATAGAAATTTGGGGATACTTAGGGCACCTGGGTGGCTCAGTCATTTAAAAACGTCTGCCTTCGGCTCAGGTCATGGTCCTAGGGTCCTGGGATCGAGCCCCACATCGGGCTCCCTGCTCGGCCAGGAGCCTGCTTCTCCCTCTCCCGCTCCCCCTCCTTGTGTTCCCTCCCTCGCTGTCTTTCTCTCTGTCAAATAAATAAATAAAATTTTAAAAAAAAGAAAACAAAGAAAAGAAATTTGGGGATGCTTAAATTCAAGACCAGGAAGTCTTGTCACTAAGTATAGTAATTCTGGAACTGGCATTACAGTTAAGAATGCTAGATAATTAAAGTGTTATCAGTAGTCTTGGGAGAGGTGACAGTTTAATTATTAAATACAAGTAATTTATACTACGTTGAAAATGACAGCCCTCTTAAATCATGGCTTGATGGGAAAGAAGTAATGACAGTACTGGACACATGTAGGAGAAGGAGGAAGTATGATAGGCCTGGAAATCACAGAATGGTTGCAGAAATGGGATAAAGGTGGCTAGAGTCTTTTTGCTTGACTGGCAGGAGGGCTTACAGTAAGATAGTGTCCTACTTGTGACATAAAGGGAGCAGATATTGGAAGCGACTATTGCAGACCAGACAAATACAACCCAGACAAAATCACAAAAGAAAACAAACAGAAAGCTAACCAGGAATTTCAGCAAGTAGCATAACTATATATATATATATATATTTTTTTTTTAAGCGACCATTACAAGTTTACCTGTCTGAATGTAGAAGTTTCCTGTGAAACCTTTTGTAAGCCAAAGTGGCTCAAAGCAAGGAAGCAATTACCATTTCATAAAAGTGAAAATCCTCTGTAGATTTCTTTTGGTTATTGAAAATAGGTGCTAATGTAGGTCTTTTGTAAAAGCAAAGTGCTTTACTTCTTTTAAAAAATTCTTATGCAAACTTTCTAGATACCATTTTAGAGGTCTATTTCCTACTGGTCTATTTTTCCTTCCCATCTATTTGATTTCCCTTCCTTTCTACTGAAACATCTCAACTGCGTAAGATGTGTCCTGGGGCCCCTAAACCAACATGACTTCCTTCGTTCCCAGGCTCAGTAATTACTCCCCAGCTCCGATTTTCCCAGGCCATATATGTGAATGAGTTTCCAGGTAGCATGATAGCATGGTGATCAACAGATTTCACACTGGAAGCAGATGACTAAGGCTCAAATCCTGTTTCTACTTCCTACTAGCTATGGGAACTTTGGAAGAGTTATTTAAACTATCCAAAATCATTTCTTCACCTATACAGTAAACAGTATCTGTACCACAAAGTTGTTATGAGTGTTACATGGATAATTCAGAGCTTTTACAGTAGAGGCCTCCACCCAACACTCCATCACTATCTCCTCACCTCCACTGACCACCTCCATCCAACCATTCACCAAATCATCACCTCCATCCAACCACTCACCAAAGCCAGTTGATTCTACCCCTTGACTATGCCCTCAATCCATCCTATTCTCTCTGTTTTCACCTTCCACGCCTTTATCTCAGACTTCCACCATCTCTTATCTGGAGTATTTTACTCAGTTCCATGTGGGTCACTTATCGCCCCCCCTTCTCCCACCCCAATCAATCCAGGCCCCACAAAGCAGCCAGGTAAGAGAGAAACCAGGAATCCCTACCACCCTTCCTGGAAGCATCTCCCTCCTTAGTAAGAGGTACAAAGTCCTTTATCCCATAACCACTTGTTCTTCTTCTGGCTTCTCTCCTTGCTCCACTCCCTTTGTTTTCAATGGTCCTGCAGAACTAAATCACTGTGACTCTCCAAATAGACATGCTCACTCTCTCCTCTAGCTCTTATTCCCCAACCTTTGGAACATTCCCTGTCCCATCAACTCATCCGACTCCATTTGCCTGGATATCTTCCCTTTAGGCCCCTCTCATGGCCCTCACTCTCTACTCCAGCCCCATTGGCCACCCCCAAGTCTTCAAGGATGCCATGGTCTTTCCCACAACAGGTCCCACGGACATGCTCTTCACTCTATCTGGAAAATTCACCTCTCTCCCTTTTTGATTCATTAATTTCTACCAATTAATTTCACATAATAAATGCCTTAAACTTATCAGCTCAAATACCCTTTGCACAGAGAAGTCCCCTCTGATGACCTTGTTAGATAGAAGTCCTCTTGGCAAACTGCACTTCCCTCCATTAGCACCGCAATTGGGGATAATATGTTTGTGTAATTATTTGGTTTAAAAATGTCTTAGATCAGGTCCCCCATGTTAAGATAAGGGTTCAAGGGTATGTGTTTGATTTGGTGAATGATCCAGGAAGCACCAGGAGGAGGTAGGGAATTGAGACAGGGAAAGGAAGGAAACAGGTTCATGAACAGGCAGGTTATCCTGTGGGCTGTTGGGACTGAATCCTGCAGGGGAATTCTGTGGGATGTGCCCCAGAGTTGTCCCACTCAAGGGGAATAAAGGCAAGTATTAATTACCTTATCCTGTCCATCACTGGTTGGGGGCTGCTTCCCAATTGGCTGCATAGGACAAGCATCTTGTTGAAAGTAGAAAAATTCCTAAGGCAGAGTGCCACAGGTGTTCACCAGGAGAGGCCATTGGTGAATGAAGAGGGACAGGGGGTGGGGATTTGGCAGCTTCAGCCTCAACATCCTCCTGCTCCACTGGACTCTGAGCTCTGCAGGCCCCTTCCTCCCTAGTCAGCTCTAGAGCAGCCCCCCTAATAGGAATACAACAGATGCTTGTGTAACTTTATATTTTTGAGAAGCAATGTTAAAAAAAAAAAAACTAAGAGAAACAGGCACCATTAATTTTACTATATTTAACCCATATAGCCAAAGTGTTGCATTTTAACATGTAATCAATATAAAAATTGTTAATGAGATATTGTACATTGTTTTGTGCTGTCCTTAAAAGAGGATGTGTATGACCTCACTGATATGAGGAATTCTTAATCTCAGGAAACAAACTGAGTGTTACTGGAGTGGTTGGGGGTGGGAGGAATGGGGTGGCTGGGTGATAGACATTGGGGAGGGTATGTGCTACGGTGAGTGCTGTGAATTGTGCAAGACTGTTGAATCACAGATCTGTACTTCTGAAACAAATAACGCAACATATTTTAAGAAAAAAGAAAAAGAAGAAGATAACAGGAGAGGAAGAAAAGGGGAGTATGTCAGAGGGGGAGACGAATCATGAGAGATGATGGACTCTGAAAAACAAACTGAGGGTTCTAGAGGGGAGGGTGTAGGGGAATGGGTTATCCTGGTGATGGGTATTGAGGAGGGCACGTTCTGCATGGAGCACTGGGTGTTATGAACAAACAATGAATCATGGAACACTGCACCAAAAACTAATGATGTAATATATGGTGATTAACATAACAATAAAAAATTAAAAAAAAAGGATGTGTATTTGACATTCACAGCACATCTCAATTTGGATGTGCCACATTTCCATGAGTGTGATTTCTGCACTTATAAATTATTTTCGTGTAAAATAAATTTCATGTTGAAATTTAATCTGGTACAGTAGTCAAATAGCTAGTAAGTAAATGTTGGTTTAAACGAAACCATTACTGGAATTCTGCAGTTTTTAAAGAAAGATAAAACACATATATTACCCTGCTGTTTTTATAGTTGTTAGTAAGCTTAGGAGGAGTGGTCAAATTTTATCATCTATAGGATTATAATTTGAATGAGGGCACCTTTTTATAAGAAGTTCATTTTGAATCATGGAAAACCCACACATTGCCTTCTTCCTAAACTTCAAAATCCCAAAGCAGCATGGTAAAATTTTTATTTTCACCCCTTAAAATAGCCTGTTTCAACACTGAAGGAACAACTATGTTAAAGGGAGAAAAATGGTAGAAACACAAAGACGAAGGCTTTTACTTCCCACAACCATGTGGGACTGCCTACAATCAAACCTATGTATACTGAACTGTGTCCTCCCTGAGAGACACCTGCTCTCAGCACGTGCACATTCTCCAACACTGGCTTCCCAGAGAGCCACAAGAGCAAAGCAAGTGGAGAACTGAAGCACTTCCTCATTTAAGTCAGCTCAAATGACCGATATTTATTCAGATCTACATATGTAAGATAAAAATCTCTTATTTTTCTCTGAATAATTTCGTCCAGCCTCAATTTTGCCTTGAGCAAGTGATACAGGAAGATACAGCTGGTGAAACCACTCTGTCCAGATTTCTTCCATCAACTCCCAAATTCCGTCTTCCTCATAGCCTAGTTTATTTTCTCTCCACCATCTTGAACTTTGTAGGTACTCACCAAACATTAATTGATGGCAAATCGAGCAGCTTTTGAATTTATTTATGGAATGATTCTTCTATTCAAAGAACATCTTTATATCCTTTCTCTTCTACAAAAAAGTGAAACTGTTTCATCTTGCCAGTTCTGTTTTAACATCTGCAGAGAGCACAATGTGTGCCTGTTTTAAACAAATGTGTAGGCACACCAGTTTTCTTGATTTAGAAGCATAAATGACAATAGGGAGAGAGAGTTTTTAGAAGGAAATTTAACCTTAGGGCTTAAAGTTAATAGAAAGTGCAATTGTTGTTTTGTTTGAGAGAGAGAAAGAGCAAAGAAATCCCATTGTAATGCTATTAGGCTAAGTTTATTTTGGTCATAATTTTCCCAGTTATGGTGTAGACACAAGCTTATGTGCACATCTGAAAACCAGTATACTTTATGGTCAATTGACCAATGTAGGTCAACTAGTAGAATAACGATAAGCATCAGCATAAGTTGATTTGTAGCCTCAGTTGCACCGTGGTCATCAGAAGACTTTGGGAAAACAGCTTAATTCCCATTTGTTTATTTCCTAATCTATTAAAAAAAAGTCCACATTAATGTATTTCTTATTATTGTCATTCCTTAATGGTTATTGATTATATGCAGGATGCTTTGTATCTCTGCGAGGCATTGCAACTTCCCCCGGGAAGACTGAGGTAATGAATAGTGTTTGTAAAGTACTTGGAAATCCTTGGATTAAAAGCAAACCAGATCAGGGTAAAAGTATTTGTATTAACACACCATATGGGAGAACCGTATGTTATCTATTAAGAGGATGTGTGTGATATTGAAAATAGCTCTCTGGTATATTGCCTTGTGCTATTTTTATACCAAGTTATGTCATGGCAAGTTTTGGTATGCCAGGTTCATACCTTCATTGTGGAAATGCTACAAAGTTCAGTCATCCAGCAGGTATTGGTTGAATTTCTTATTGAACACTTGACACTCTACTTACCATCATACAAAACAGATGGAGGGGACAGTTGCATGCTACAGTCTCATGTGTTTCTTTCATTGAACTTGTGTTACACTTGAGTCTCCCTTAACAGACATGTCTGCTTTAAAAATAACAGGTTCAATTATTTCCTCTTCCCTCTACATGGACAAGTATGCTGTTTTGGGACATTCTTAGGAAAAAAAAATAGGACTGGAGCACCTGGGTGGCTCAGTTGGTTAAGCATCCAACTCCTGATTTTGGATCAGGTCACGATCTCATGGGTCATTGGGGGACCAAGCCCCATGTCGGGCTCCGTACGCAGCAGGGAGTCTGCTTCTCTCTTCCCTCTCTCTCTCTGCTCCTCTGCACATGATCTCTCTCTCTCTCACTCTAAAATAAATAAATAAACCTTTTTTTAAAAACAAAGAAATAGGAACAAGATGATTGTCTTCTCTGTCCTATAACTGAAGACCAACCATGGATCTTACACAGCCTCTGTCAATGAGGCATGGTTATAATAGTATTTATTTTGAGTAGAATTGGTACTGGCAGCCAGGAAAGCAAGCATTTCCCCAAATGGGCTATGTGTGCTCCACCACCTCCCCAGGAGGTCCTAAGTTATTAGCCTGGATAACTGAATTGTAACAAAGGATTCCTTCTCTAAGGTGACTTTTCCAGTAAGAAGACAAAATGGTGACAGGGGTATTTTAACAAGAACCTGGGTTCTGTGTCTGGGGCACCTTCCTTGAAAAATGCCACCCTACCTGATATATGAACCTCAAATTTTATAAGTGACCTAATGATCTTGGAAGAGGAGATAATTTCCCCCTTTTTTTCCTGATTAATTTGTCAACTAGCTATGCAAGGCCAGGTCAGGAAAGAGCATTTTTCATTAATTCACAAATATTTATTGAGCACCTATCGGGTGTTCATTCTAGGTACTTAGGAGACCTCAGGCAATGAGGCAAACAAACATCCTTGCCTTGGTGGAGCTTACCTTCAAGTGGGAGCAGATATACATAAATAATGAATAGAATACCTACCTACATTATATATTAGAAGATGATGGATCCAAATAAGGGGATGGAGGGTGTAGGGGTGGGGAGATGTTGTAATTTTAAGTGGAGTGCTCAACATAGACCTCATTGAAAAGGAGACATTTTGAGCCAAGACTTGAAGGATCTGGAAGCCCTTCAGGCAGAGAGGACAGGCAGTAGAAAGACCAGAGGAGAAGAGACCCTAGGAGACCAGCCAGTATGGCTGGAGCAGGGTGCATGGGAGGCTTCTAGAAAAATGTCAAAGTGGGAAAACCACAGTGGTCTCCACCACACAGAGCTTTGTTGCATTTGAGCAACAGTTGAGCAGGGATATGGTATGATCTGACTTAGATTTGAAAATATACTGTCTGGCCTCCAGGTTGAGAATGGATCTGGAGGATAAGAACCAAAGCTACTGTCACAAGGCAGCACAGAGAGGGGGAGGAGGCTGGACCTGGGCGGTGGTGAGAGCAGGTGAACTCTAGTTACCTATGCTCCCTACCCGTCACCATGTTGGATTTTTAGGAACCATTACTTGTAATCAAAGACACTTGACATTTCAAAACAAACCCACAATTTAATGAGGTTCAACCAGAGGCTCAGATAGATAACATACCTTTTCTACATTGAGAACTGAAATCCAGTTCAAGCAAAATAATTAATAATGATTACTGTTTAGGGAGAAATGAAGTTTCGTTTTTAATCCCTTGACAAGCATTTATGGAACCCCAATGAACTTAAGCACTGTGCAGGGTGCTGAGGACACCACAGCAAGAGTAAGGTCCTCCCTCTTAGAGAGGACTTAGAACTTTGCCACTGAGGGTCAGAAGAGGTCACAGGAATCTGCAAGGAAGAGAGACCTCAGGCTTTGTCATAATCTGGACCTCAGTTTAAGACCCAGATCTGCCACTATTTGTGGGACTTCAGGGAAGTTACTTGCCCCCTCCAACCTTGATTTCATCTGTAAAAATGTAGATAAAAGTCTAACTCAGTAGGACTCGTGGGGGGATTCAGAGTAATAGGTGAGTAATAGGTGTGAGGTGCCTAAGAGTCTAAGTGCCTAGTTGCCAAGGAGGCACTTGGAACAGCAGCTACCACTCGTGTTAGATGGTGAGGACTCAACTGGACATCTCTTTTTATCTGCATTGAAAGATGCATGTGAAGCTTTTCATTAGAATAATGAGGCAGCCAACTTGGAAATTTAACTTTTCTTAGACTAATCTATTGAAATTGACTAATTGGCTGATGACACCTCCAGAACAAAGCTTAAGTGTTTGGAACTAAGCATCCCTCCCTTTTTCCTTTCTTTTTCTTTCTTTCTTTCCTTTCTTTCTTTTCTTTTCTTTCTTTCTTTCTTTTTTTCTTTCTTTCTTTCTTTCTTTCTTTCTTTCTTTCTTTCTTTCTTTCTTTCTTTCTTTCTTTCTCTTTCTTTCTTTCTTCTTTTTCTTTCTTCCTTTCTAAAGCCATTAAGTAGGGCTGAGCAAGTAGGCACTCACACCAAAGGGGGTTCAGGGTGAGATGGAAAATACCCAGCACAGAGCTTAGGCAAGGTCAGGAGGGCATCTCGGTCTTAGGTTGAAGGAGACTGAACAGACATGACAATGAAATGCTGTGTGTGATCCTAGAAAAATATGAAAGATATCATTAGAAAATTGGCAAAACTTGAATGTGGTCTGTGGCTTAGAGAGCAGGACTGTCATCAGGGCTAATCTCCTGACCTTGATGGTTGCATTGCGGTCATGGAGGAGAATGTCCTTGTTTGTACAAAATATATACTAAAGTACTCAGAGCTCATGGAGGTGATTATGTCTGCAACTCACTCTCAATAGGTTCAGAAAAAAGAAAATTCTTTGTACTGTTCTTGTAACTTTCTATTGTTTAAAATTATTCCTAAATAAAAATATCTTTAGCATTAAAAAAAATAATTTTAAAGTTGTAGTATTATGCTTACATGGCTTAAATGTCAGGCAAGCTCAATTCTTTTTTTTTTTTAAAGATTTTATTTATTTATTTGAGAGAGAGAGAGAATGAGAGATAGAAAGCACGAGAGGGAAGAGGGTCAGAGGGAGAAGCAGACTCCCTGCTGAGCAGGAAGCCCGATGCCGGACTCGATCCTGGGACTCCAGGATCATGACCTGAGCCGAAGGCAGTCGCTTAACCAACTGAGCCACCCAGGCGCCCAGGCAAGCTCAATTCTTAATGTTCTTAGTGTTCTGTGTGATTCTGCATGACAATATAGTTTAACTCTTTAGCTATTATTATATTAAGTATCATTTTTTCCCACATTTTTGCTCTCCCATAATTTATCTTACCCAGACAAATATCTGTTATGTTTCCAAGGAGGGAATAGTGGGCTCTGGTGTCAGCTGACTCTCAAAACCCTGCTGCCACCACCTGCTAGCTATAGGATCTTAGGCAAATTACTGAATATCTCTGTGTCTCAGTTTCCTTATCCATGAAATGTGGATAATAATAATGCCAGGGGCGCCTGGGTGGCTCAGTAGGTTAAGCGTCTGCCTTCAGCTCAGGTCATGATCCCAGGGTCTGGGATTGAGTCCCACATCAGGCTCTCTGCTCAGTGGGGAGTCTGTTGCTCCCTCTGCCCCTTCCCCTGCTCATGCTCTCTCTCTCTCAAATAAATAAATAAAATCTTTAAAAATAATAATAATAATAATAATAATAATACTAAACTTATTGGGTTGCTATGAGAATTAAATTTTATGGTCTATGCAAAGTACTTAGACACTAAGCAGAACATAGCCAGTATCCAATAAATATTAGCTGGTAATAACTAGTATTACGCTGCTACTCACATTGCTGTATTAAATAAAACATAAGTATAACTGATGGAAGTGCCTACTTTTTGAGATCATTCCTCCCTTATATAAGCTAAAGTTATTTTTCATGTGTGTATATTCTAGAGAATTTGGGAATGTGTGAGATGAAAATGTTAGCCCGGTGGCAAAATATAAAATTAAAAACTGAATTATTTATAAATAAAAGAAGATTAGCTTTAAAAAAAAAAAGTTGAGCCTTCCTGACCTGAGAAAAATAAATATACCATTTGTATTAATCAGCTGTTGTCATGATAATACTGTGTAACAAATGACCCCCAAATACGGTCCCTTACAACAAAAATATTTACATGCTCACAGGTTTGCAAGTTGACTATCATTCAGCTAACGTAGGCTGGGTTCTGCTGGGCAGTTCTGTTTCAAACTGTGACTTGACTGGGCTTGGCTCCAGATCATACCTTGGGTTCAAGTCTGCTCCACGTATCTCTCAACCTTTTTAAACCAGTAGCTATAGGGCCATCTTCTTGTCATGGCAAATGTCAGGGGCACAGGCACCAAGTCCAATTATGCAGCACAGTTAAGTCTTTTGCTCATGATTTGTCCACTAGTATTTTACTCGCCAAATCAGGCAACTTGGTGAAATCTAACATCAGTGGGTTGGGATGGATTCTCTGCCCACAGTGGGAGAACACCAACCATACAATCCATTACAGGGAACTAAATAATTGGAACCAATAATCTCATCTGCAAACCACTGTATTTCAACGGCATATGCTTCGCGTATGCCTGGAAATGTCAGCACCTCTATAAGAAAGAGCATTAATACATGAACAGGTAGGGCACGTCAGGTTGTTTCCCCGGTAGCAGGGGTAGCAGGGATGGATTTGCTCGGATTCACTTCCCCTTTCTCTTCCCATGCACAGTTCACAAAAAGAACTACACCTATCACGATAGCGACCTGTGGCTATGACATTGAGAGTTTGCCCTTGTACATCTCTTTTATATAGAAATGGATTACGTTCTTGTCATCATCCAACAAATGATGCATTCCTACTGCCTCCATGAATTCAGTTGACAGCAGGAGTCTCTTATTTTTATTTCTATAAAATTCCTGAAATATCCTTACATATAATACATGCTCAATAAATATAGGTTGAAAGAGTGAAGAGCAGAATATGAATACTGGAGAAACAAAAAATTATGCAACAACTAGAATGCTCACAGGTTACTGTGCTTTTTGGCATGAGAAAATAAAGTGTTATGTGACTCCCACTATGAATGCTATGGCAATTTATTATCTGAAATAAATATGAGATCTTAAAGTCATACTAACTATGAGAATTTAGCTTCTGCGTGACATTTTTTAAGCTAACAAAATTGCCTGTCACTTCCCCATATTTCTTTACATTTATTGTAAGACTTTTAAATCCCTTCTAAAAACCACAAGTTTATATTCACCACTCTACTTTTTATTGTTTATGGGCTTCCTGTGAAGATAGCCAGACAGACAAGGCTGATGAAAAGGAAAGCTTGTCCTTATCAAATAAATACTTACCAGTAACTGTGTAGTGGGATTTTTTTCCCTTCCAGTGGAAGACCACTGTCTCAGTAAAAACCCACTCATTTGAGGCATTTTAAATGGATGAAAAGTTATAAGCCAGCCAAAATGTCCTGAAAGAGTGAAATGAATGTTAATCCAATTGCCGGAGAATGCTTGCTTAGAAAGCGAGACTTCTACACTGGCTCCCCCTGCTGGCTCTGGGGATGCACTGTCTGGAGATGGATGAAAGCCAAGTACCTAAACCTTGTCATCTGAGGGCACTTTACTTAAAGGGCAAACCCAGCATTTTTCTGGAATGCACTTACTCAGTAATAAACATGCCAACTGTTTCTTGAGTTTCCTTCTTCAGGGAAAAAATACTGCAAGTGGATCCTGCAATCAAGGCTCAAAGTAGGAACCAAAATCATGCTGCTCGGGTGGCTGTGTTAGGGAGTGGGACAGCATGCATATGCATAGGGCTAAAAACCCAGGCGTGATACCTTAGGAAAACAGACTGGTTTTTATTGTTATAAAGCTGGACTTGGGGGTCTGACCAGAAATGTCCTTCTCATGCGTTTCGAACTGCTAGAACCAACTCCTCACCTTCCTGTCACTTAATTGTTGTTTCTCTTTCCCTTCTTATCTTCCTCTCGCCACAAGAAGGCTTTTCACTCTATAGGAGATGTGGTAACCAGACTAATTTTAAAGGCAGCGTGTCACTGTGGACTTCAAGACTATTGTGAAATCTCAGTAAAAGACTGTCTGATGGGGGAGACAGAAAAGCTGGCAGATTTCTCTTGCTTGATTCTGGCTCCATTTGGTGGGAGGAAGGGGGGATAATACTGACCTATGTTTTTAGCACATGCGGTAGTACCCACTTAGCCTCATGAAGGGAGCAGGTGCAGCAAGGATGGCTGTTTCCTTCCCAGAGCAAAAGCCAATGCCGTCGTCTGCTTGGAGAACAAGAACAGAGCAAATGTCAAACCATTAAGCGGTACTGTAAATATGCCATTTAGAACTTCGGATGTAGGTAGCTGCTGAGCTGCCTCGGGTCCACCTGTTAAAAGTTAGACTATATCCCCCAGGACAAATAGCACAGGTGTTGGGCAGAGGGAACTGTATACGTACTTATGTAGTCATTGGTAGCATTTCTTCCCTGCTTCAGAATGCCACTCTTATTTATCTATCATCTCTCTCTCTACTTGTGTCACTCTATTATAAACTTTTTCTTTCATTCAAGTCAATTCGAAATGTTTTCCCATCTGCAACTCTCTTTCAGTTCGTTCTTTTTCAGATCCCTGGTGAAATGTTTCCCCCATTGCTTCTAAGGCTATTGTTTGAGACCTACTATTTGAGTCCTCCTCTAGGGAGGATTCCCCATACTCTTGCCTTTGGATTAAGAGCTGGTAGTAGTGGTAATGGATGGTGGGTCAAGGCCCTCAAGCAAAACAAGGTTAAGTGATCTGAGCCTGGTGATGGGTCAGGACTTTTCAAAGGGCTCAGCTGGGTGATTCTTCAGCTCCTTGTGGCATTGGCTGAGGTCATGGTTTGGCTGTGTGTGGAGGGCAGCTGGGCTGGGGGGGAAGGTGCAGAAGGACCCCCCGCCATGTGTCTAGCCCCTCGGTGCTTCATCACATGGCACTTCTCTCTTTCCATATGCCTCTCTCGGGAGGCTAGCCGGAGCATCTCTACAACGTGGTGACTGGCTTCCCAGAGGGAGAAGGGAGAAGCTGCTAGTTCTCTGAGGCCTTGGCTTAGAGGTCCCAGAACATCATTTCCACATTTCATTGATCTAGTCACAGAACCAGTCCAGATTTGAGGAGAAGAGAGATAGATTCCACTTCTTGAGAGACAAAGGATCTGTGGCCATCTTTAACCCAGAGTAATATATGTCAGTCACTTCTGCTTCTCTGTTTTCTGTCCTTGACATGTTTTATGTTTTGTTCCTGTGATCTTAAAATTTTCCAGGAGCACCTCGGTGGCTCAGTCATTAAGCATCTGCCTTCGGCTCAGGTCATGATTCCAGGGTCCTGGGATCGAGCCCTGCATCGGGCTCTCTGCTCAGCAGGAAGCCTGCTTCTCCCTCTCCCACTCCCCCTGCTTGTGTTCCCTTTCTCACTGTGTCTCTCTCTGTCAAATAAATAAAATCTTTAAAAAAATTTTTTTTCCAAACAAGAAGAGATTTGGAAACTCTCTCAGCAATGAGGTAGAAAATCCTGCCTTTATTTGCCTTTGAAAAGTTTATTTTCTTCTACCCATCAACCCACCAGTATATATTACACATTTTAAGCCAAAAGAAAATGTTAACCAGTTTCTAGTATACAGCCATCACTGCACCTGCCCAGTGATTTGTTTTTCAAGGAGTTATGTACTATGGTGTACACTTGACCAACATAGTCTGTTCAAGACAAAATATTTCATAGCATAGATGTGTTAGACTGTCATGTGTAAGTTAGCTAAAAATAGATATTTTTTGCAACATATATCAAACAGGAAAAGAAGTCATAGAAACTTAATCAAGCATATTTACTTACACGGTGCATATTGCTTGAGTTGAGGGAGAAAAGCAGATTCGAATTAAGATCAGTACTGCATTTTGGGAAATGCTGTGCAAGGAGAGAAATGTTGTAGGAGTGCTGAGTGAATTTTGTTTAGTGTGGTGCAACATTTCATCAAGCAAATCAGGTGAGAAGGGACAAGTATAAATGCACCTATTTATGTAGGTAATTTCTCTGTTTCATGCCTCCAATTCATCTCTCTGCCTTGCTTTGGGAGTCATGCTACCTCGGTTACAATTAATTTCAGTGCTGCATATTAGCCCTAAAGAGATATTTCATAAATTGACTTGATGTATTTTTTCCCCCTCTGTGGTTTTCTTGAAAGATGAGAACGGTCCAGAGGAAAAACAAAGTACAGAAGAAATGGAAGGGCAGAGCCAAGAAGCAGGTGGGCTCAGATTTCTTTTGAGAAGTCTCCTAGGCCTCATCCACAGAGGTGAACAATAACTTTACTCAAATGTTTTTTTCTAGACATGTTATAGCTTTTCACCCGGTTGACTGCAGTACTCATTTAGGTGTCCCTCAGGAAGCCACCAATCCCACTGGAAGACAACGCTTCCAGTCATAAGGGTGCATTCTCATTCCTTATTCACTAATTCCATTTTTCTTCTGTGTAACAACACTTTGCTTAGAAATGCTCTAAGAACAATGCGCAGAGGTTGGAAATACCAACTCAGAGCTTGGCTACCTCAGGACAGGTCAAAATTAGCAGATTTAGTTTGGGGGAAAAAAATAAAAAGAAAAAGGTTTAAAGTAAATAAATTAGAGGCTTTCCCTCCATGAGGAGTAGAATGTTCTTTACTACTTTGCATTGAACTTTGGAAGAGCCGTGTTTCTGGTTGTTTCTTTATGTGTGGTAGGAGACAGTGTCATGGAAACTGGTTACCTCACAACCAGACCTAAAGTGAAATCCAAAGCCTTCCTGACATCTCCTCTGTTCCCTAAGAACAGATGTGTTCATTGGATGTTTATAGATTCTCTACTGTAGATTCTGAGTGGAATAGCTTTAAGTGAAGTAGCAGTTAAGACTCAGAAGAGTCTTTAGCTTCTCATCTCTTCTTACCCATTTGTAAACGTGTCCTCAGGCACCCTCTCCTTTAAAAGGCCGATAGGCACAGTTATGCTGTTATCAACACCACCACCCAAATCAAAATATCCTTCTTTCCTTTAGTCTCCAAGTCCTAATGAGCCCCACAGAGGGGCGTTTTTGAAACAATGGGCTCCGTATGATGTGTGCCAGTCACGTCCTGGGCAATATGCTGAGCTCTTGGAAATCAACCAGGTAGTGTGATAAGTTTTTCACTGAAAACTTCCTACATTATCCTTGGAACTTTTGCTAGAGAACTGGAATCTTTTATTATTAACCTGGAAGATGGAATTGAAGAAGGCCAATCAGAGAAAGCACTGAAGCAAAGCAGCAAGGACCTTGTGTAGCTGCCGCTGGGTCAGCTGGCTCCCTTGGCTGAAATGTAGTCCTTGCAATGAAATGAATTTCTGATACAGCCGACTGTTGTTATCCGCCCCCCAACCCCACCCCAGCTCCCGACCCACACATCATTATGCACCGTGGAAGATGAGTCTTATGTGAGAAGCTGTCACTGTTTTCACTGTTTGCCACTGACAAGTATTAGTCAACTAACTGCTGACAGCTGAGGCCATTCTCTGAATGATGAGATTTCACAGGTTTTATTCCCTCACTGTTCTGTCCCCAACTATCTTTATGAGCATAGATTTTTTTCCCACCCTTGTTCACATACACACACACACACGCACACATGGGCACACATCTGCCTGTGTTTTGTTTATTCATCCTTTTTTAGCTAGTAAGTTGAGAACAGGTGGTTTCTTTTTGGATTTGGGATCACCTGTCAGCAGAGAGTGGTGGGGCTTCAGTCCTCTTCTGCACCCCTTGGATTGATAGCATTATCATTGCAATATGTTTACCTCTCAAGGTGAAGAATAGTCCTAAATGCACCCCTGAGGGGCTCCTCTTCCTCTTCCAAGTGAGCCCACTGGCTGGCCCAAGTCATAGCAGGATTCATCTCTGATCTGGTCTGTTGTCAATATACATGGTTATATCGCTCTGGCTCATTTCATAGCCTCCTTAGTCCAAGTGCAGAAAAATCAAAGATGAGGTCCTGGTCAATAAAGCCCTTTTGACCTACTGTTGTTCTTTCAAAATATAAATACCTCCTTTACCTTCAATATGATTTCCAACTTCAGTTTTGATTATGTAACTGCAGGCCTCTTACACATCATGAAAAACACACAATCTCAAGCCAGCACAGTTCTGACTGCTGTCACGATCAAATCAAATTGAAGTTGTAGATAATATTCCTCAAATAGTCATTTTTTATTATTATTATGTTCAATTAGCCAGCACATAGTACATCATTAGTTTCAAATAATCATTTCACCAATACATATCAAGGGTCTATGTAACTCAGGCACTGTTCTGGGCCCTGGGATACAACAGAAAACCATAAAGACAATATCCCTGCCTCCTTGAAGCTTATATTCTGGTGGGGTTGGCAGTGGGGGGGGGTGAAATTCAGAAATAAACAATAAACAAAAACACACAAGATGGTGATAAAAGCCTTGTGGAGAAATGAAGTAGGTAGAAGGAACACTGAGGAGGCAACTTTCCACTGGCTGGATTTGGGAAGGACTCCCTGAGGAAGGGATATTAAATGAAATCTCAATGAGGATCTCCTCACCAGTGGTAGAGCATTCTAGATGGAGGGACCAGATGATGCAAATGCCTCAAGACCAATTTTAGCATGTTGGAGAAAGAAGGTCAGAGTGGCTGGAGCATGATGCATTAGGCGGAACATGATGTAAGATTTGGTTAAAAAAAATCATAGGACCAGATAATGTCTGACTGTATAATATTTGATTTTATTAGAACTACAAAGAGAAGCTAGTGGAAGTTTTGAAGTTTAACAAGCTCAGTTTGCCTGTGAGTAAAAGTGGGTCACAAGAACCAGAGACCAGTTAGAAGGCTATAGCAGGAAGAAATGATGGCAGTTTCTGGCAGTGGAGATAAAATGGATTGATGTGTCATATTCCAGACATAAAGATAACGGGATGTGCTGATGGATTTGGATATAGGGTATGGGGGAAAGAGGAATCCAGGATAACTCCCAGATTTTTAGCATCAGGAACTTTGTGGATGATGGGGCCACTTGCTAATATTTGGAAGACTGGCCACCAGGCATAGTTTTTGTTGAGAAAGTTAATAGTTCAGTTTATTCCATGGTAAATTTGGCCATATGGGATGTCAAGAAGCTAGCTAGTTAGGTAGATTAGATGATGATTCTGGAGAGATGTTGACTGAGAAACAGGTTTGAGATTCACGTGACATGTAAATGAGGTTTAAAATCGTGCTTCTGAAAAAAAATAAAACCATGGTTCTGGGTGAGATTCACTAGAAAGAGCATGTAAATAAAGAAAACAATGGGCGTGAGACACCAAGACATCCAGGTAGGCAGCAACAGAATAAAGAAAGTGTTTCAGAAAGAACAGAGTTAAGACTCTGTGAAATACTACTGAGAAATCAACTAAGATGAGAAAAGAGAAATGACCATTGGATTTGGCAAAGGGAAGTCATTGGCATCTTCCCTCAGAGAATTCTTGGAGGGGTACTAGAGCCAATGGAGTGGGTTATGGAGAGACTATGAAGTGAGGAAGTACAGAACAATAACTCAGACAGCCCTTTTAGGGAGTTGTATTGTGAAAGGAAGGGCAAATGGGAAGATGTAACACCAGGGGAAGGTTAATAGTCTTTTGTTTGTTTTTTTTTTCTTTTTATAGGAGATTATTGCCTACCAAAAGAAAGTGATTTATCCTCTCCAATTATTCCCCTACTAAAAATTTTATTCTCTCTTCCAATAGAGACATGACCTGCAAGTAATAGTCATATGCATTAAGAATGAAAGAGATGCTAGAAAATATGCAGTTTGTCTTCAAATGTTAATTGTCATGGGTGTGTGAGTTCTCTTGAGTTCCATAACCTTGTTACTACATGAAGAATGTATATTCCTTTTCAATCCCTTCTTCAGTTGTCAAATATTAACCGTTCCAAATGATTTGGATAATCCTTCATATATTAAATCTACTATTTTAATGTTAGTTAATCATCTATTATCTTGGAAGCTAGATATGAGTGGAGTCATTGTGGTGCCTATGATACTGAGAGAAAAGATCAACTCTGATGAGGTTCATTGCCATTGTGAGGGGGAAAGGGACCTCCAAGTTCCTTAGCCCCCACTCTGTGTTTGGGTGATGTGAAATCTCCAAATGGCTTTTGGTGCTTTCCTACAAATGATCCCTTTCTCCTGGGCCTCCGCGCTGACAGCCATCAGACACGCTCCCTGCAGTTTGACAGCCTGGCATAACAGAGCAGAAGTGCTGTGCTAAGGAAAACCAGACTTTAAAAACACACACATAAAAGCACTTTGTATAAACTTGCAAGGATATGCTTCACAATCATTCACTAAAAGAAATGCACCATTCTTCTAGAGGTGGGGAAAAAGCAAAATGCCAAAGCGAAATAGGACCAACAAATAGTATTCTTCACCAAAAAATAGTTTGTTGTCATTGGGCTCTGGTTTAACGGATCCTGTCCATTAATTATAAAAGAGAGTCACAAACCCTAAACCCTTCAAAGACCACTCCATGTATTAGAGCATTAAACAGGTTCATACTTCCTTGGTGGAGTGGAGAGAGACGTGACACAGGCAGGGAAACTCCATTTTGACAGTATTAACTCTGAGGCAGTGTTTCTCTTTCTGCTCTGTAGACGGTGTCAGTGCTGCAACTGGGCCCCGCCCTGCTTCAGAAGAGGCCATTGAAGTCTGTAAAGATGAAGGTATGAGACCACTTACTACATCTAAAACTCACAAACTCATAGAAGACCATTTGATTTTTGTTTATATGGGAAAATGAAGCAGTGAGCAAATCTATCTAATTCAAGCACCTCTATTTCCAACCCAATCAAATATTATGCCCACTCTGTTTTATTCCGTATCTGCCCTTTCAGAATTTATATATACGCTTATATTTGTTCCTCTGAAAAGTAACTGTTTATTAAGTAAGAAAAGTAATCAAAGAAATTATGTTCAAGGAAGATTGCTTATTTGAAACACCAAAATTAGGCAGTTCTGCTGTTTACAAGTACTCATTAGGAATAAGTTCAAAGGAGTGGCATTTGGGAACCACCTACCAGGGGGCTCCATTATCCAGACATAACAAGAAAGAAAAAATGTTAAAAGGAATCTACAGAAATAAATCTTTGGCGGGAGCATCATCCCTCACTCTATGAACAGTTACTATGAGAAAATGTTGCAGAAGCAGGTATACCCAGAAGAAGAAAAAA
This sequence comes from Callorhinus ursinus, assembly GCF_003265705.2. NCBI lineage: Eukaryota > Metazoa > Chordata > Mammalia > Carnivora > Otariidae > Callorhinus > Callorhinus ursinus. The sequence goes on from NW_027397091.1 coordinate 13,074,944, forward strand.
GTAAAGAAAAATCATATTTAGGTTCTAGGAAAAAAATTTGAGGGAGAAATAGTGGGGACATTCATGTGCGGCTGATAGAGTTAAAAAAATATCTGAAGGAAAATGTAATAGTCCTTTCTTTTCTTTCATTCACCCTGATTAACTGTCCCCAAACAAAAAGGTAATATTATTTTATATCTGTCATTGGTAGCTATTAAAAACCACTCTATAGACTAGATTGTTATTTATGCAAATGGACAGCTGGTAAACCCATGCTATCTACTTGGAACTTTTAGATAAATATGCTGAATGCATTTGTTTCAGTTTGGAGTGATATGAAAATAGATCTATACTTGACATCGATACTTGCTATTCCTTGAATCAGTATTAAGAAAATCAAAGTTGTTTTACAATTTTAATACTCAGCTGTTTGCATAATTCATTTCATTTCGTGTTGTCTGGTAAGTGGGTTTTCCTAAATGAGGTGTCCTGCGTAATGAGAGTAGTTGCTAACATTGTGAACTCTGGGGCTAGATGGCTAAAGCTTAAATCCTGTCGCTGCCACTCAAAATTGATGTAACCTTTGACAAGTAACTCAAGGAATTAACAAGTAATGACAGGTAATTAACCTCTTTATGCTTTAGTCTTCTCCTCTGTGGAGTGAAGACAATAATAGTATCTACCTCAAAAAATACCATATACATGTCAATTGCTCTAACTTTTCACCTGGCACGTGTACAGATTGGGCTCCCCAAAGACAAACTCTGTGATGGAGATTAGGAAACAAACATTTATTAGGGAGAGCTCTGATTCCAAGAGCCTTTCCACCTGTGAAAGAGAAAGGGTCAAAGCAGAACTGGATAGAGAGGGAAGTTGAGCTGAAAGGCATTATCAACAGAGGCCACAGCTAGCTGAAGATAGCATGACCCTTCTGAGATGTCTCATCTGGGTGAAAGAGTCAGGTCAGTAAGACCTTCCATTGATAAGTCACCTGAAACTGGGTGCCTTGCGAAGGGGTTTGCCTTCGGTGAGGCAGAGGTCTTCCACTGAGGTAATCCTGGAAGCCAGAGATGAATGAGGGCTGCCTACACCTGGGATAATAAATTCTTCATTCCTATAGGGGGAACTGGGTTGCCCAACAAGCATATACCATGCTGTAATTTTCAGTCGTCCTTTTTTTGATCATTGCACTTTTTAAATGAATCCCATAGCACTTCCTTTCATATTACTCAGATATGTGTTCTTACATCCCTGGTTTTAAAGCCATTTGGTATATCTGAAAATGTAGTAATGTAGATATCCACATAGGTTCTGATAAGAAACACCAGGTCATCTTAGAGAAATAAACCTGACTCAGTCTCAGTGGAAAGACAGAAAGTGGTGTTCATTTTAGGCAAATAATTTTGGACATTCCAGTCATTTAGCTTGTGATAAAAAAATTTTAATGTCATGAAGTTGAATGGCAGAGTTTAGGAAACAAGAGAGAATCTAATTTAAGTACTTCAAGCTGAGATTCTTCCTGTTGAGCTGTTTGGTTTAGAGATATTACACCTTTATAGAAACACACACAAACAAACTGTTTGTGATGTTTCTCGATGCTTTTAGGATCTCACACCATTAATTGCTCATGCCATGATCAATTTCTCAGAATACTTTTTTTTTTACATAAAACTTTTAATGGTGCTGACTCCAACAAGTTCTGTCACATATCACAAATGCAATTCCCTAGTAAAATTAAATGTGAATTTTAAGGATTTTACTGGAATAAATTGTTAATATCTATTAACCTCTTGATCTTGGGGAAGGAAAAGTGTTTTCAAATCCACATTAACATATAATCCAGTTTCAATTAAAAATAGAACATATAAGATAGGATTTTTGCCTCTTCCTTCTGAAATAGCATACACACGAGAACACTGTTTTTGATTATCAGTCAGTACAAAGCTTAGACCAAGTGTCTAATGCATGTGTAACTGGCATCTTGACTGACATATACATAGCTTAGAACAAAAAAGAAATGAATTTGCCATTGAAATCCTCCAAGACTGAGATCAAGTTGAGATTAGAAGGCAGTCACATGTGTTGAGGATTCATTTCAAGCATTAGCCATTATTAGCTTTCATGCAGAAATATATCTCCTCCTTGGTGACACCGGGACTATTTATGAGCTCTGCAGTTATAAGATCGCTTATAAAACTGCTTATTACACTCTCCAGTTTAAGTAGCAGAACATTTTTGCTGACCAAAGACCTGAAGGAGCCCTTGTTTCTTGTTTTTGCTTCCAGACTTTGATCTTGACCCAGCATCTTCTTGAGTTTTGGAATTGCTGATGTTATGGACTGACCTTCATTCTCTCTCTCTCTCTCTCCCTTCAAAATAATTCCCAAAGATTTTGAGACTCACCAGTTATTTCTCTCTTTACTTGTTGATTGGCTAGATTTACATGTATAACTTTGGTTCTCCCAGGAAATTAGTGTCTTCTAAACTGCGAGGACTGAAAACAAGCCAACAAAGAGTGAAACGGCTAATGTCACTTGGTTTGGGCTGTTAGGTTTTTAAAAAATTAAAATAGCTATGTGAAATTTGAAGAATTTCAAGAGGAAGTGTCTTCTGGGGAGTCTTCTGTGCCAGCGATTTTGTTCAAATGTTCTAGACATATTTCCCACTGAGTACCGAGAATGGATGCTTATTGCCCATTTACCCCACATAACTGCAAACAATGCACACTGCTAACTGAAGGAGGTACAGCTGATTGTCTGTTGGATCAAGAGCTAGATTGTGCACTACAGACTGAAGGCACCTGTTCTCAATGACTCATTACAGACCTCGGGTGGGCAGGTGTTGAGTTGGGAGGCTGAGATGTGAGAAGGAGGAATGTTGATGAATAATTCATCCACAGGGTGGGTACATGCCAAGGATGCTGCAGCAGGGACTGAATTGAAATGAACTCCAAGGTAAAACTGGCCTGAGAAAATATCTGTAGGTTCATAGGAGTTCTGAAGTTATTTAAAAAATAGGCATGCACTTATCTATTGAGGGATTTCTTTCTCTACTGGTAAAGATACTCTATTTATTTAATGGTGTTTTTACTTTTTAAAAACAAACCTAAGAGTACAAATGTTAGGGTTTGTAAACCAACAAATGAAGAGGCATTCAGATGAAGGGGAGTATAAACACAGGAGTAAAATTTATGCCAGGAATATCAAGTGCTCTGGTTAAAACTGCTGCAAAGTTTTTATTTTTTTTATTATTATTATTATCCCTATTATTTAAAATATAGTCATTCTCCTTAATTCAAGGAGAACTCTCTGTTCTAGTTGTCTCAACACTCTTAACAGCTCATCCTGACTCACAGCCAAGGCCAAGGCACTTTCCTGGAGGAAAAAAAAAAAATGTGCTGTTTCAACACATCCCAATTCTCCTGTCTTATTATTTAATCAGTACCTAATTTGAATTTGAAGGTCAACTAGACCAAATCATATGCTCATTAATATTAAAAGAAAAATCAATTAATACTCAGGTGCATGCACACCCGAGCTTGTATTCCTTTGGAGCTCTGTAAGTCACATCATTGCTGTTTTGGTGTTAAGAAGTGCGATGTCACCTGGCAAAGGATTTCTTAACCCTTAAACTGGTGGCAGACCCCCTAGATGTGACAATTTCTGTAGAATAAGAGCAAAGCTAAAACAGGAGTCAGCCCTGCAAGGAGAACAAAAGAGAAGGGATGAAGTTATGTGTGAGGAAGCGGATTCGGGCATGTGCAAGAGATGAGAATACATGGTCCCAACCATTGGTTCCCTATAAGTCTGGCCAAATGATGTTGGCTCCCAATGCCTCTGACCATGTTTCTCTTCCTTGTCTAAATCGTTGCAGAGAAAGAAAACATAATTGTTGCAGAGAAAGAAAACATTGTACCACCTATGAAATTCCTCTCAGACTTCTCTGCAGTCTACTTTTTTTCAGTCTTTTTTCTATTCTTGGTGTCTATTATCCCACTACTAAGGCTCCTCACCACTACTCACCGGGGTGGGACAAAGCTGTCCCAGGTCCTGGATCTGCATTGGTAAAGTGTCTGGATACACTGTAACACCCAAGTTATCACTCTTGGATTTTAAGAGTCTGAAGTGTGGAAATCAAAGTCACTGCTCTCTGGCACCTCAGTGAAGGGGAAAGAACTAAGATGTATGGAGTGCCTCTGGCACTCAATGTTTTACATTTATGTGCAATATATTCTTCATTTCACAAAAGGGTAACCTAGGACTCATAAGCAAGAGAAAAAGGTGTATGTGTGTAGCAGGGGACAGGAGAACAACTTTATTATTGTTTACTCCCAGCTGATATTTAAGTGATATTTACATTTAGATAATCCCCCCAAAGATAGTATTTTATTCTATTTTTAATATAACAATTATTTATTTTTTCTGCCTATAAGAATAATATGTATTTATTGTAAAATATTTTAAAACTCAGGAAAATATAAAAGGGAAAAACCTATGATCCTTTTCTCTTTAAGGAGTAAATAATGAAAAAATGTCCTCATTCTGATTTTTTAGTTAACAGTGCACCATGAATATTTTCCCGTGTCTTTAAATATTCCTCAAAGGCATGATTTTTATTGAAGGCATAATATTTTATCATATGGTTGTCTGACAATTTACATAGCCAGTGTTCTAATGTTAGATTATTTCGTTATTTACAGTTTTGTCTCTATTATAAATAATAAGGAAATGCAGTGCATACATTTTAAATAAATCTCTGTGTATTTCTATGATCAGTTCCTCAAGATAAATTCCTGATTTTTTTATTCACTAGGGAAAAGGTTAAAATATTTTTATTGCTTACATTTATTTTCTTATTTTAACAGTAATGGGTGTTTATTATATGAAAAAAAAAGCAAAAGAAGAAATGAAAAATATCATCCATAATCTCAATCCCAGAAATAAACATATAATATGCTGGTATATAAACTTTCAGTCTGTTTCTAGAGTGCTGTAGATAGATAGATAGATAAATAGATAGATAGATAGATTTTTAGGGTATTATTTATTTATTTCAGAGAGAGAGCTAGCACAAGCAGGGGGAGAAAGGGGAGAGAGAGGGAAGGAAAGAATCCCAAGCAGACTCCATGCTGAGCCCAATGCTGGGCTAGATCTCATGACCTTGAGATCATGACCTGAGCCGAAACCAAGAGCCAGAAGCTCAACGGACTGAACCACCCCGGTGCCTGAAACTGTCTTTTAAATATAACATAGATTGTAAAATTATCTCCATGTCTTTTAATAGTCTAATATCACTTAATTGTACATTTCAATAAATGAATGTTTGTAAGTTACTTATCCTTCTCCATTTGAATCATTTCTTTGTTTTCAGTTTTAAATTCTGTACTGGCCAGGAATGTTCTTTAACTTTGTAAATGTTCATGATCATTTCTGTTTAAAAAAGAATCCAGTATATGGAAATGCATGCACATCTTTGTCTTTTCTACAATGAATAGAGTTTATTCCTCTTTTGATTCTTTAAATAATGTATATTCATTGTAAAAAATTCAAATCATGAAAGGCAAGAATAGAATTTTTAAAACATAAGTAATCACAGCACCCTGAGATTACTACCATTTACATTTTGAGGACCATCCATCCTTTCATGCATCATTCACACAAAATTTTACATAAGTTGATCATATAATGTGTGATTTTAATGCAATTTCCCCTTTTTTATTGTTTGCTTACTTCCCACCTTCCAGTTATTCAGTGAGCAAAATATACTGATTAAGTATATTTAAGTATATTCTTTTATCCCAACTTCTGGAGTCCAGATTCCAGCTCTACCATGACCTGTCTGACTTTGGGCAAGTTCTTTATTCTCTGTACCTCAGTTTCCTCATCAGGAAATTAGTAATGAAAATAACACCTTTATCACAGGATATTGAACATTAAAGTGAGGCAATCCATTTATACATGTCAAGAGTGCCTGATACACAGTAGGAAGCTCAAAATTTCTATCATGGTGTATATATATATATATATATATATATATATATATTCTACTTTTATAAGTATTATATCACATTTTACACACTTTTCTGAATCTGGTTTTGTTTCAGGCAGCAAAATTTTATAGAAATCCCTCTGGGACATTTTGTGTAGACCTAATTCATCCATCTTAAAGCTCCTATGATACTCCATAGCTTGGAAGTACTATAAATTATTCACCCATTCTTCTGTGATAAGCAAGCACTTTCTTCCAATTTTAATTGCCATACAGACAATGCTACATAGATGTCTTTGCCCATATATCCTTATAAGCAGTGCTTTTAGTTGTATAAGATTCCAAGAGTGTGAGTTCTGCTTTTGAGGAGTACGTGTTTTTTTTTTTTAATTTTTTTATTTTTATTTTAAACACCATACATTACATCATTAGTTTTGGATGTAGTGTTCCATGATCCCTTGTTTGTGCATAACACCCAGTGTTCCACACAGAATGTGCCCTTTTTAATACCCATAACCAGGCTAACCCATCCCCCCACCCCCTCCCCTCTAGAATCCTCAGTTTGTTTTTCAGAATCCATCGTCTCTCATGGTTCGTCTCCCCAGCTTACTCCCTTCATTCTTCCCCTCCTGCTATCTTCTTCTTCTTTTTTTTTTCTTAACATATATTGCATTATTTGTTTCAGAAGTACAGATCTGTGATTCAACAGTCTGACAATTCACAGCACTCACCATAGCACATACCCTCCCCAATGTCTATCACCCAGCCACCCCATCCCTCCCACCCACACCACTCCAGCAACCCTCAATTTGTTTCCTGAGATTAAGAATTCCTCATATCAGTGAGGTCATATGATACATGTCTTTCTCTGATTGACTTATTTCATTCAGCATAACACCCTCCAGTTCCATCCATGTCATTGCAAAAGGCAAAATCTCATTCCTTTAGATGGCTGCATAATATTCCATTGTGGATGTATACCACTTCTTCTTTATCCATTCATCTGTCGATGGACATCTTGGCTCTTTCCATAGTTTGGCAATTGTGGACATTGCTGCTATAAACATTGGGGTGCACATACCCCTTCAGATCCCTACATTTGTATCCTTGTGGTAAATACCCAGTAGTGCAATTGCTGGATCGTATGGTAGCTCTATTTTTAACTGTTTGAGGAACCTCCATACTGTTTTCCAGAGTGGTTGCACCAGCTTGCATTCCCACCAACAGTGTAGGAGGGTTCCCCTTTCTCTGCAACCCCGCCAAATCTCTCGTTTCCTGACTTGTTAATTTTAGCTATTCTGACTGGTGTGAGGTGGTTTCTCACTGAGGTTTTGATTTGGATTTCCCTGATCCCGAGCTATGTTGAGCACTTTTTCATGTGTCTGTTGGCCATCTGGATGTCTTCTTTGGAAAAATGTCTGTTCCTGTCTTCTGCCCATTTCTTAATTGGATTATTTGTTCTTTGGGTGTTGAGTTTGATAAGTTCTTTATAGATTTTGGATACTAGCCCTTTATCTGGTATGTCATTTGCAAATATTTTCTCCCATTCTGTCGGTTGTCTTTTGGTTTTGTGGACTGTTTCTTTGGCTGTGCAAAAGCTTTTTATCTTGATGAAGTCCCAATAGTTCATTTTTGCCCTTCCTTCCCTTGCCTTTGGCGATGTTTCTAGGAAGAAGTTGCTGTGGCTGAGGTCGAAGAGGGTGCTACCTGTATTCTCCTTTAGGATTTTGATGGACTCCTGTCTCACGTTTAGGTCTTTCAACCATTTGGAGTCTATTTTTGTGTGTGGTGTTAGGAAATGGTCCACTTTCATTCTTCTGCATGTGGCTGTCCAATTTTCCCAACACCATTTGTTGAAGAGACTGTCTTTTCTCCATTGGACATTCTTTCCTGCTTTGTCAAAGATGAGTTGACCATAGAGTTGAGGGTCCATTTCTGGGCTCTCTATTCTGTTCCACTGATCTATGTGTCTCTTATTGTGCCAGTACCATACTGTCTTGATGATGACAGCTTTGTAATAGAGCTGGAAGTCCGGACTTGTGATGCCACCGGCTTTGCTTTTGTTTTTCAACATTCCTCTGGCTATTCGGGGTCTTTTCTGATTCCATACAAATTTTAGGATTTTTTGTTCCATTTCTTTGAAAAAAGTGGATGGTATTTTGATGGGGATTGCATTGAATGTGTACATTGCTCTAGGTAGCATGGACATCTTCACAATGTTTGTTCTTCCGATCCATGAGCATGGAACGTTTTTCCATTTCTTTGTGTCTTCTTCAATTTCTTTCATGAGTATTTTATAGTTTTCTGAGTACAGATCCTTTGCCTCTATGGTTAGATTTATTCCTAGATATCTTATGGTTTTAGGTGCAATTGTAAATGGGAGTGAGTCCTTGATTTGTCTCTCTTCTGTCTTGTTGTTGCTGTATAGGAATGCCACTGATTTCTGTGCATTGATTTTATATCCTGCTACTTTACTGAATTCCTGTGTGAGTTCTAGTAGTTTTGGGGTGGAGTCTTTTGGGTTTTCCACATACAGTATCATATCATCTGCAAAGAGTGAGAGTTTGACTTCCTCTTTGCCAATTTGGATGCCTTTGATTTCTTTTTGTTGTCTGATGGCTGTGGCTAGGACTTCTAATACTATGTTGAATAGCAGTGGTGAGAGTGGACATCCCTGCCGCGTTCCTGACCTTAGGGGAAAAGCTCTCAGCTTTTCCCCATTGAGAATGATATTCGTTGTAGGTTTTTCATAGATGGCTTTTATGATATTGAGGTATGTACCCTCTATCCCTATACTCTGAAGAGTTTTGATCAAGAAAGGATGCTGTACTTTGTCAAATGCTTTTTCTGCATCTATTGAGAGGATCATATGATTCTTGTTCTTTCTTTTGTTAATGTATTGTATCATGCTGATTGATTTGCGATGTTGAACCAACCTTGCAGCCCAGGGATAAATCCCACTTGGTCGTGGTGAATAATCCTTTTAATGTACTGTTGGATCCAACTGGCTAGTATTTTGGTGAGAAATTTGCATCCATGTTCATCAAGGATATTGGTCTGTAATTCTCCTTTTTGATGGGGTCTTTGTCTGGTCTTGGTCAAGGTAATGGTGGCCTCATAAAATGAGTTTGGAAGTTCTCCTTCCATTTCTATTTTTTGGAACAGTTTCAGGAGAATACGTATTAATTCTTCTTTGAATGTTTGGTAGAATTCCCCTGGGAAGCCATCTGGCCCTGGGCTTTTGTTTGTTGGGAGATTTTTGATGACTGCTTCAATTATCTTACTGGTTATAGGTCTGTTCAGGTTTTCTATTTCTTCCTGGTTCAATTTTGGTACTTGATACCTCTCTAGGAATGCACCCATTTCTTCCAGGTTATCTGATTTGCTGGCATAGAGTTGCTCATAATATGTTCTTATAATTGTATTTCTTTGGTGTTGGTTGTGATCTCTCCTCTTTCATTCATGATTTTGTTGATTTGGGTCATTTCTCTTTTTTTTGGATAAGTCTGGCCAGGGGTTTATCAATCTTCTTAATTCTTTCAAAGAACCAGCTCCTAGTGTCGTTGATCTGTTCTACTGTTCTGGTTTCTATTTCATTGATTTCTGCTCTGATCTTTAATATTTCTCTTCTTCTGCTGGGTTTAGGCTAAATATTTGCTGTTTTTTCTCTAGCTCCTTTAGGTGTAGGGTTAGGTTGTGTATTTGAGACCTTTCTTGTTTCTTGAGAAAGGCTTGTATTGCTATATACTTTCCTCTTAGGACTGCGTTTGCTGTATCCCACAGATTTTGAACAGTTGTGTTTTCATTTTCATTGGTTTCCATGAATTTTTTTAAATTCTTCTTTAATTTTCTGGTTGACCCATTCGTTCTTTAGTAGGATGCTCTCTAGCCTCCATGTATTTGAGTTCTTTCCGACCTTCCGCTTGTGACTGAGTTCTAGTTTCAAAGCATTGTGCTCTGAAAATATGCAAGGAATAATCCCAATCTTTTGGTACCGGTTGAGACCTGATTTGTGACCTAGGATGTGATCAATTCTGGAGAATGTTCCCTGGGCACTAGAGAAGAATGTGTATTCCATTGCTTTCGGATGGAATGTTCTGAATATGTCTGTGAAGTCCATTTGGTCCAGTGTGTCATTTAAAGTCTTTATTTCCTTGTTGATCTTTTGCTTAGATGATCTGTCCATTTCAGTGAGGGGGGTGTTAAAGTCCCCCACTATTATTGTATTGTTGTTGATGTGTTTCTTTGCCTTTGTTATTAATTGCCTTATATAATTGGTGCTCCCATGTTCAGGGCAGAGATTTTTACAATTGTTAGATCTTCTTGTTGGACAGACCCTTTAAATAGGATATACTGTCCTTCCTCATCTCTTATTACAGTCTTTGTTTTAAAATCTAATTTGTCTGATAGAAGGATTGCCACCTCAGCTTTCTTTTGGTGTCCATTAGCATGGTAAATGGTTTTCCACCCCCTCACTTTCAATGTGGGGGTGTCTTTGGGTCTAAAATGAGTCTCTTGCAGACAGCATATTGATGGGTCTTGTTTTTTCATCCAATCTGATAGCCTGTGTCTTTTGATTGGGGCAGTGAGCCCATTTACATTCAGGGTAACTATTGAAAGGTATGAATTTAGTGCCATTGTATTTCCTGTAAGGTGATTGTTACTGTATATTGTCTGTGTTCCTTCTGATCGATGTTGTTTTTAGGCTCTCTCTTTGCTTAAAGGACCCCTTTCAATATTTCTTGGAGAGCTGGTTTCGTGTTTGCAAATTCCTTTAGTTTTTGTTTGTTCTGGAAGCTTTTTATCTCTCCTATTTTCAATGAGAGCCTAGCTGGATATAGTATTCTTGGCTGCATATTTTTTCTCGTTTACTGCTCTGAAGATATCATGCCAGTCCTTTCTGGCCTGCCCGGTCTCTGTGGATAGGTCTGTTGCCAGTCTAATGTTTCTACCATTGTAGGTTACATATCTCTTCTCCTGAGCTGCTTTCAGGATTTTCTCTTTGTCTCTGAGACTCGTTAGTTTTACTATTAGATGTCGGGGTGTTGACCTATTTTTTTTGATTTGAGAGGGGTTCTGTGTGCCTCCTGGATTTTGATGCCTGTTTCCTTCCCCAAATTAGGGAAGTTCTCTGCTATAATTTGCTCCAATATACCTTCTGGTGTCTCTCTCTTTCTTCTTCTTCTGGGATCCCAATTATTCTAATGTTGTTTCGTCTTATCATATCGCTTATCTCTCGAATTCTGCCCTCGTGATTCTGTAGTTGTTTCTCTCTCTTTTCCTCAGCCTCTTTATTTTCCATCATTTGGTCTTCTATATCGCGGATTGTCTCTTCTGCCTCATTTATCCTAGCAGTTAGAGCCCCCATTTTTTATTGCACCTCATTAATAGCCTTTTCGATTTCGACTTGGTTAGATTTTAGTTCTTTTATTTCTCCAGAAAGGGTTTCTCTAATAACTTCCATGCTTTTCTCAAGCCCAGCTAGTATCTTTAAAGTCATGATTCTGAATTCTAGGTCCGACATCGTACTAATGTCCATATTGAGTAGGTCCCTGGCAGACGGTACTACCTCTTGTTCTTTTTGCTGAGGTGATTTTTTTCATCTTGTCATTTTGTCCAGAGGAGAATAGATGAATGAGAGAACAAAATGCTAACAGGTTAACAACGTCCACAGCAAATATACTCTATACAAATCAGAAAAGACCTGAAACCAGGGGAAAAGAAAGGGAAAGAAAGAAAAAAGAAAGAGAAAAGAAAAAAAAAGTAAAAGATAAAAACAAACAAAAACAGAACAAAACAAAAAAAAATATGATCAAATATGATCAGGCTAGTGCATAGATCAGTGCCACACACTAGATTGTGGGTGTATTTTGGTCTGTTAGAAAAAAGTGCCTCCTAAATTTTAAAGGAAGAAAGACTTATATATGTACAAAATAAGGGTTGATACAATGAAGGGATGGAAGATGACTGTAAAGATGAAAATTGTAAATGATTTTATAAAAGGAATTGATAAGAAGTTGTTTGAAGAAAGAAAGAAGATTTACAAAAGAAAAGAAAAGAAAAAAAAAGGGAGAGAATGTGATCACGCAGGAGACTACAACAAAGCCATACACTAGTGATTTAGGGTATATTTTATCTCAAAATTTTAAAGAGAGAACAACTTATATATATATATATGCCCAAAATAAGGGTAACTACTATGAAGGGATAAAATATGACTCTAAAAATGAAAAATAAAAAATGTTTTCTTAAAAAAGGATTAATAAGATGTTGGTTGAAAAGGGGAAAAAGAAAAATTCAAAAAAAAACAGTTAAAAAAATTAACTTTGAAAAACTAATGAATCATGGTAAAAAAGCCATGAATTCTATGTGCAGTATTCCCCTAGGGCTGGAGTTCTCCCCTTCTCCTTGATCAGTAAACTTGGTCTTGCCTTGCTGGCTGTTCGTGCTGATCTTCTGGGGGAGGGGCCTGTTGGCGTGGTTCCCAAATGTCTTTGCCGGAGGCAGAATTGCCCCGCCCTTGTGGGTCCGGGCTAAGCAAGCTGCTGGGGTTTGCTCTCAGGAGCTTTTGTTCCCTGCAAGCTCTTGGTACAGCTTTGAAGGACCAGGGTGAAAATGGTGGCCTCCCAATCTCCCCCAGGAGGAGCCGAGAACTCAGGGCCCCGCTCCTCAGTGCGCCCCCAGAGAAAAGCAGTCACTCCCGTCTCCCCGGTCTCCGGCCGCACTCAGTGCTCACCCGGCCTGTGACTGAGCGTTTCTATCTCTGGCATCCGACCCTGTGTGGAGTCTCCAAACCCAGCAGATCCCTGTGGTGCACTCCCGCGCCGCTCCTCCTGGGGGAGGAAGGGGACTCTTCCTGGATCTGCTGCTTGTTGGGTCCCTGCTGGAGGAGCAGTGGCCCAACTGGGCCGCGGATCACAGTTTATGGCCACCCCGGGCTGAGAGCTAGCTCCTCAGCTCCGTCTCTGCAGCCGGCTTCCCCACTCCAATCCTCGGAGCTCTGCTGCACTCAGGCACCCCCAGTCTTTCTGTGACCCCGAGGGTCCTGAGACCACACTGTCCCGCAAGGGTTCCACCCCCCTCTTAGCCACTGGAGTGACGTCCCTCAGCGGAGCCAGCTTCTAAAAGTTCCGATTTTGTGCTCCGCGGCTCTGTCACTTGCCAGAAGCGGCCGACGGAGGCCCCCTCCCCCGCCGTCTATCCTCCCGAATATCGCCTCGGATTCACTTTTCCGCATGTCCTACCTTCCAGTAAGTGGTCGCTTCTCTGTTCAGAGAGTTGTTGCTACTCTCTTCTTAGATCTCCTGTTGAGTTCGTAGGTGTTCAGAATGGTTTGATCCCTATTCAGCTCAATTCCTGAGACCAGACGAAATCCAGGTCTCCTACTCCTCCGCCATCTTGCTCCCCCCTCTGAGGTGTATGTGTTTTTAATAGATACTGTCAAATTGCTTTCCCCAAAGGCTGTAACAATTGGTATTTCCATCGGCGATTGTGATTTTTGTTCTTTTCTAATATTTGCCAGTCCAGTGGGTGTAAAGTACTATCTCATTACTTTTTAAAGGTCAGGATTATTATCCCAATTTTGTGGGTAACTAAGGCTCTGAAGGTTTGAGTAACTGGTCTAGTTACCCAAAAGGTAGAACCAGAATTTGGAAATCAAGTCTGCCTAAACTCAACCCATGCTTTTTTCATCGCACAATACTGCCTCCCACATCATGCATTTGGAACGAGAGATAGTCCTTGCCTGAGGCGGGACGGGGAGGGGGTATGATGCAGGTAGGTCCAGAGTAGTCAGAGGGCAGCATGGGAAAGCTGAGTCCCAAACTGGGTGAGTAGGGCAGCAAGATTAAGGCAATAGCAGGGGGAGTTTGGAGCCAACTTACTTGGTCCACATTGCAACATTGACCCTAACCTAGTCCTACGGTGAAATGTGTGCATAGAAACCTTCCATCTACCCCACCAGATATAAAGTCCAAACTCCTTTGCATAATATTCATGATCTTTCCATATAGTCTGGCTCTACACCTGCACATGCTCTGTTCTGTAACCCAGCTCACATATGTGATATTTCCCAAACCCCCTTGCTGTACAGCATTCTGCCTTTTTCCTTTCACGTCTGTTTTCTTCAAGATTCAAAGTTCATTTCCAATATGTTACCCTAAAATGAGTCATTTCCTCCATCATTCCCTTCTTCCCCCCCCTTCTCTCCTTCCTTTCCTTCTTCCCATCAACAATAATCTGAGCAAATATTTTTACGACAAGAATCTTACTAGATGTTGCAGGGGAGGGACATGCGCCTTTTCACCTTTCTTGATTTCTCCCCTCCTCATTGCATTTCATTCCATGCAATAGTGAACTCTCTCTTCCAGTTTCTTGTCAATTTGTTTGTAAAACTTCAAAACTTACCGTCACCTTGTATCAATATTAGTTATATACAGGACTTCTCTAACTCACTAGAATGTAAATATCTGAAAACCAGGTAACCAAGTGTCATTCATTTGCATGTTCTGTACCAAGTCCAACACAGTGACTTGTGCACAGTAGGTCCTCAATATTGGATATACAGCCTATGGTAGAAAATGAGCCACTTATAACTGTCCTAATATCATGGCCATTTTTCCAAAATTTTTATTACTATTATTAATGGTCCTCATAGAGGGAATTCCCTTTCAGAATTCTATTTCAGAAATGAATTTTCCCCAAAATGTCATGCTAGAAAAACACAAAGGTAAATTCAAGGCAGAGACTTCCCTATTTGTTCACTTTTATTTGGATATTACTCCCCTATCAGAGAACAAAATAAATTCCTTCTAAATGGTAAATGTATATAGATTATTTGCTGTGGTTGAAGCTCATTATTTATGCTTAATTTATGATGAAGCTTTTCCAATAAGCTTTTCAAATGTTTTGATTAAAATGTTTTAAATTGGATTAAATGGATGAAAGTAGATAAAATCATTTATCTTCTTTTTAGTATTAAAAGTGTATTTATCTACCACAGTTTAAAATATTCTCAAGTGGCCATTGGAAGTCAAGTAGCAGTCACCTTACAATTACATTTTCATATATATATTATTTTTCCTTACAAATCAAGTGTGACTGTAATTATGTATTTGTAACAGTCAGTTTAGATATATGATCTCTTGGGACACATTTCTAAAGATCTGGTGAGGAAACAAAATCATCAGATTAGGATATGGGGATTATTTGAGTGGGATTGCAACCCCTTTGCCCAATACACAATGTTGGACCTAAATTTAAGTCCAAATAGGTCTAAATTAGTATAAGCATCCCTGTGATCTATTTTCAGATTCACAGACCTAATTTTGAGTCCTTTGGTGGAAGTCATGCAGCCTTTATGAGCCTCAACTTATTTTGGGTTCACAACAGCACTGCTGTATGACTTAGGTAACTTTTTTAGGTTCCTCCTCTGTAAAATGAGGGTAATAATAGTATTATATCATAAGGTCCAAATATCAACATTGGAAGAAGTTAATTCCAGCCCTCATGAATGACTTGGAGGGGTTCAAGACTTAAGCAGAGGAAGTAATTACAGATGTGGTAGAAATAGCAAGAGAACTAGAATTAGAAATGGAGTCTGATGTGGCTGAATTGCTGCAATCTCATCAGAAAACTTGAAAAACTTGAATGGATGAGGAGTCACTTCTCGTGGATGAACAAAGAAAGTGGTTTCTTGAGATGAAATCCACTCCTGGTGAAGATGATGTGGAGACTTTGAAATGACAACAAAGGATTTAGAATATCACAAAAACTTAGTTGATAGAACAGTGGCAGAGTTGAAAAGATGGACTCCAATTTTGAGAGAAGTTCTCCTGTGGGTAAAATGTGACATGTGACAGAGAAATAGTTTGTGGAAGAGGCAATCCACATGGCAAATTTCACTGTTGTGTTGGTTTAAAAATTGCCACAGCCACCCCAACCTTCAGCAACTACCAGCCTGGTCAGTCAGCAGCCATCAATGTGGAGGCAAGACTCTCCACCAACAAAAAGATTACGACTTGCTGCAAATTCAGATGATGATTAGCTTTTTTTTTTAACAATAAACTTTTTTAATTAAGGTACATACATTGTTTTTTTAGACATAATGTTATTGCACACTTAATAAGCTACAGTGTAGTGTAAACATAACTTTTATATGCACTGGGAAATCCAAAACTTCATTTAACTTGCTTTATTGCAATATTCACTTTATTGCAGTGGTCTGGAACTAAACCCACAAGATCTCCAAGGTAGACAGAGCTCATAGATACAAAGAACAGAATGGTGGTTGCCAGAGGCGGGGGATGATGAGTGGGAAAAATGGATGAATTGTTTTTGTTTTTAATATTTTGGAATAATATTTGGAATAAATTTATATTTATGAAAGATTTAAAAAGTACTTAGATCACATTAAAGTACACCTCAAAGTACCTCAGAGAAACTAACAAGATAAACAAAAAGAAGGAGGAGGAGGAGGAGAAGAAGAAGAAGAAAGCAAACAAAGCTCAGCTCCCTTCTCTTACTCAATGATAACATATTTTCAGTGACAGAAACTAATTTTTAGCTCTAATATTATATGGAGAAAAGCAGTATTTTCCAGTGGTCATGAGGTGGTCTGGTGTGTGACTTCATGAGAAATTTTTTTTAAAGATTTTATTTATTTATTTGAGAGAGAGAGAATGAGAGAGAGCACGAGAGGGAAGAGGGTCAGAGGGAGAAGCAGACTCCCTGCTGAGCAGGGAGCCCGATGCGGGACTCGATCCCGGGACTCCAGGATCATGACCTGAGCCGAAGGCAGTCGCTTAACCAATTGAACCACCCAGACTCCCTACTTCATGAGAATTTTGTGCCTATTTATACCCTAGTATAATACAATAAATACAATAAAAATTCAGAGTTTAGCAGTAAACACGGACTCCTTCTGGGTTCATTTTATGTTCTTACCCTTTTCTCATGTAAGCTTCAGAAGAGAAAAAGGACATGGTTAAGAAAAAAAAAAGTTTTGGATGATTTTTTAAAGCAAATATATATTAATTATTTGAATTAAAAACTGAATGCTATACTTCAAAGGAATTTGAAAGGATATCCAGAGTTAATTTTGAAGATATGTATTTTGGCCACTACATAAATGTGACTTCACTGAAAAACAGAGATCCAGACAATGGTTCATGTGCAATGGCACATGATCATATTCTAAGTGAGCAAAGACACTAGAGAAAGGTTAAATTAAAGAATTGGCTCCACATTCATAAGCAACATCATGGGGCTCTTGCTCAGACATTCCCATGTTTAAAATTTTTATAGCATTCATCAGGCTGTTAATGAGTGTTCTTATAAAAAGAGTTCGACAGTCAAAAATGTTTCAAAATTACAAGGTTAGACAAAGTTGAGTAGTTTCTGCAGATTTCTCAGATTTCTCCACATACTCGCATGCACTGAAAAGGTCAGATGAGGCGGAAGCATATGACATTTCCCATAGCAATTGACCAAATCTCACTAAAAAAAAGGTTTGCTTCTTACTGTTTTTATATGTAGACTATTTTTAAATCCAACAAAACACAGTTTGGGAAACAATTCCACATCCTATCCAAAAGAGTTAAGGAACATAAAGTTTTGATTTCAATAAATCATACTCACTATTATAAGAAAGAATAAGCAATGATAAAATTACTTTTTAAAAAATGAGGTCTGAGTTTCTTAAATTTGTGGAAGTACAGTGTTATTGAGGAAACATTCTCCCAAGCTTCAGAAAAGGATGCAGCCTATCATAGTTTTTGACAACAGATATTTTCATGAGCAGAAATACGTTGTCCTGCCTCATTCCTAATGATACTTGTTGTCATCTATTCTTTCCACCACGGTTCCCAGGGGGGTTATTTATTGCAAGAGACAGAGCGAGTCAGAGAGAAAGACAGAGAATGTCTCAGAACTACTGCATTCCTTAACAAAAAGAAAGGAATGATTGGCTAGCTAGTGATGGAGACTGGAAGGTATTTTAATCAAGTACAAAGACAAGGTTTCCTAACAAGCATTGTTGGCATTTACTGAAGTTTGTCTTCCTATTTCATTTAGAAATTTGCCCTGATATTTTGCACCAGATGTGTCAAATTAAAGTGGAAAGACAGGCAGAAGGGACAGTAACACTCACATACACATGTGCGTACACAAAACAGCACGTGCACGCAAACACACATACGTGCACGTGCACACTGTGTTTTAAGACCCAAATAAATCTGTACAAGACAACATTTCTCCCAGCTTTATCTGTGATTTAGGATGTTTCTGTGATACTGGCAGACTCATCTAAATCTTTCAAAAGCCATTAAACTCCTTCAGTTTACCAACTATCCATAAATGTTGTCTATGCCAACCACAGTGTGAGGCGGAATCAATTCTAAATATTCCCTCCATAACTTTACCCTAACTAGGTAACAAGACATACATTTGTGTTGACCTCTTCCTCTGAGTAGACAGGTAGGGACTTGAGACCACTCTAAGCATCTGGCACTGGGTTTCTCTGAATCCCTCTTTTCAATTTCAGGAAAAGAAGCAACCATATTTTCACATCCTGCAGTTTCCTGCTTCCTGTTTTCTGCTTTCTGGGGCTTCCTTCCAACCAGAAGTCCTGGTTTAGACTAGTCTAGAGAACTTGGATCTACAGCTACTTATGTATTACCTAACGTCGATATTTACCAGGATCAGCAGGAAGAGCAGGAGTTGCTCAAGCAAACCCTTGCACGCATACACCTTCTTCTTGACAACATTCTTTGTCCACAATCAGAGCCCCTCCCCATTTTCTCTCTAGCACTTCTCCCAAGGTTCAGCTAAGAGAGCATATCCAGACTGCTCCCACTTTATCCCGTGAAACATCAATTCTTCCGTGTTTAATGCCTTTCCCCTCCTCCTCCCTAATGGGTCTCCTCTTTGAACCATACTTCTGACTCCACAATCTCTCTTTTTCATCAAGTGTAAAGAAATCAGGAATTTCCTTGTGGTTCATAAGGTGACCATATGCCCTGTTTTTGTTTTTGAAGTACAATTCTTTTTTTTTTTTTAAGATTTTATTTATTTATTTGACAGAGAGAGACACAGAGAGAGAGGGAACACAAGCAGGAGGGAGTGGGAAAGGGAGAAGCAGGCCTCCCGCTGAGCAGGGAGCCCGATGCGGGGCTCGATTCCAGGACCCTGGGATCATGACCTGAGCCGAAGGCAGATGCTTAATGACTGAGCCACCCAGGTGCCCCTAAGTACAATTCTAACTGCAAAGATGTTATCTTCTTATCAGACCACATAATATGGTTTCTGGGAGGAAAATAATAAAAGAAAAAAAATCTTCTTCCTGAGCATAAGCTGTCACCCCATGGGAAACGAGATTTGACTGTTGTTTCCACAGGTTTTCTGCTAGTTTTACAAGAGAAAAAAAAAATGGAGGTAAGATGTAAAAAATAATAATTATATTCCTCCCCCTCCCCCTCAAAATATCTTTTCTGTCATGTCATGTCATCTTTGCTAATTTTCCCTTTAATTTGAAAACGCTTTCAGATGAATAAGGAAATTGTGTGTCCTAAGAGCTTTGTACATAGATCCTAACTAGGTGGATTTGAAGAATAATGGCCATCGGAAAAATATAATGCCCAAATGTCATTGCCTCACATAATTCTTTCAGTGACTCTTTTAGATAGACTGTGAGTTAGGTAACACTAGCTGCTGCAACACAAATGTCAAACTGACACAGGAGAAATGTGTTTTCTCATGTCCAAAAAGTCCACAGTGGGAGGCGGAGTTCCACACTGTCATTCAGGGACTCAAGCTGATGGAGGCTTGTGAATTCCAGCCTGCGGCCCCCAAAGTTCTCCCAAGTCTTGACATCCAGTCAGCAACTAAGGAGGAGAGAGAAAGGGTTTTACAGTGGGTTTTTTTATGGCCGGGCCTAAGAATAGCACCCAGCACTTCTGCCCACTTTCTGCTGGCCAGAACTCAGTTACCTGTCCCTGCCCGGCTGCAGGACAGATGTTCCTGCGTCCTGCAGGCTTTTCCTTCCAGTATGACTAAGACGACGGAAACTGATTTGTTGAACAGGTATGCAGTATCTCCTAGAGATGAGTGGTATTATTATTATTATTAGTCATGATCATCATTATTATTTTTATTTTATTTCCCTGATTTTACAAATGAAGCAACCAAGACTCAAGATGAATAACTAGCCCAGAGCTATACAAGTATTGAGGACAAAAGAATAAACTTCAGCTTGAGACTTTTTGAAAACAAAACAGAACAGAACAAAACAAAAAGTAAAAGTCTTTCATTTCTGTGGGTTTTTTTCTCCTTATGCCATGGGTCAGCTCCATATTAAGAAAATCACACACACTATGAAGGTTTTATGGGACATCAGCTCATCCCACAGGCAAAAAGTGAGTGGTAAATACTTGGGTTTTCGGTTTTTTTTTTTCCACATTTCTGTTTTCAAGGACAATAGTATGTATTAGATTGTCTGCTATATTTCATATTTTTTAAGATTTATTTATTTATTTTAAAGAGAGAGAGCACATGAGTGAACAAGTGGGGAAAGATGGAGGGAGAAAGGAGAGAGAGAATCCTCAAGCAGACTCTCTGCTGAGCAGGGAGCCCCACATGGTGCTCGATCCCAGGATCCTGAGATCACAACCTGAGCCAAAATCAAGAGTCAGATGCTCAACTGACTGAGCCACCCAGGCTCTGCTATATTCTAAAGACAGTAATGCCTAGGTCTAAACAATAATATGTTTGGATTTTTGCCTGCTATTTTACAGCCAAGTCACTCTACAATTTTTATTCATTCTTTATATCCTTCCTTATTCCAGAATCATATTTAAAGTGGTTCCCTCAAAACTGACACCTGTCCTGAACAACAGGATCTTTATGTATGCTAATAAATGAGCAGGTATTGCAATAGAGGCTCAAACAGAACTCTGATTCATGAGTTTGCTTATTGGTTTTCCTATTGGCAGTTATCTTATTATATTTGGTCTTAGAATTCACATAGTTGTGTTATACAGACAGCTAGTTTTAATGAGTCTAAGGTCAAGTGTATATATTTGAACCATCTATGAGTCAGCTAACCTATGTAGGTAAAAAGTTAATGGTCATATTAATATATTGTACTTGAATATCATCTCATTACATAAGTCAAGTAGAAGGTGACTGCTCCTAAGGCCCTACTGCCATTACCAGACAAACCAAAATAAACAGATTACAGCCCACTCTGTCTTGAATTCCTATAACACCTTCATGTTTCCCTCAAAGTAAAATGCAAACACCTAACTGTAACCTGCAGGGTGCACCATTATAAACTTTCCTTGTTCCTCCATTCTTATCTCACAGAACCTTCTCTCCCCTCACTGTGCTTCATGCTCACCGTGGCCTTCCCTGGTCATCTTTTTAGGTGGAACCCTCCTCCACTAAACCTTTTTCCCAGCCCCCCTTATCACTTTATAACATCTACTGCATCTGTAACTATGTAAACCTCTTTTTCTTTTGCATACTTGCCCTTTGTCCATCTCCCTCCACTGTAACTTGAATTTCATGGGGGAAAGGACAGTGTATGTGTTGTTGATCATTTTATCCCTGATTAGTACACAGTCTGGCCTAGAGAAAGTACCAAGTACCAATTAAAAGGTATGGGTGTTGGGGTACCTGGGTGGCTCAATCGGTTGGGCATCTGGCTCTTGATTTCAGCTCAGATCATGGTCTCAGGGTCATGGCATTGAGCCCTGTGTGGGGCTCTGCACTCAGCATGGAGTCTGCTTCTCCCTCTCCTTCTGCTCCTCCCCCCACCCCCTCTCAAATGAATGGATAAAATCTTAAAAAAAAATAAAGGTTTAAAATGTATGGGTGTTTTTATGGCCATGAACAGATATTTATTGGGTTTTAACTTTGTAAGACTCTGCAATATAAAGAAGAAAATATGGTTCTTGCCCTTTAAGTTACAATCTGGATAGAAAAAGGAGATATGTAGGTGTTACTTACATAGCCAATATTAGCAAGAACAATAATAGTAGCAGCTAATATTTATCTAACCCGTTTTA
Organism: Callorhinus ursinus; assembly: GCF_003265705.2. Classification (NCBI taxonomy): domain Eukaryota; kingdom Metazoa; phylum Chordata; class Mammalia; order Carnivora; family Otariidae; genus Callorhinus; species Callorhinus ursinus. The sequence continues at coordinate 13,096,975 of NW_027397091.1, forward strand.
TACACTAGATGCTATTCTAAGAACTTTACATGTTTTCACTCATTCCACTCTCATCCATGATATAAATGCAATTATCATCGCACTGTACAGACAAGGAAAGAGAAGCATGGTGCCGGGAGGTAAATGGTCTGAGGCCACATAGGTAGCATGTAAGACAGCTAACTAACCAGATAAATCATGACAAGCACCAAGGAAGGATTACATTGAAACATATTATAGGAGCTGGGAGTCAAGGAGCATCTCTAGCCTGGGATTATCTATGAAATGAGGGTGGAGAATATGACATTTGAGCTGGGATCTGAATGATGCACAAAGGTAATAAAGTAGAGAGAAGCTTTTCTCATTGAGAAGAGCATCCATGAAAGGGTGGAAGTAGCACATCAGACAACCCAATTTCTGTACGATGAATAGATCCACTTGGCTTCATGATGGACCCATCCATCCACTCATTAATTAGTTGCTAAATTAGAGCCCTGAAGGCCAGACTAAGAAGTTTGGGTCAAATCAATATAAAGCAAAAATTTTCAACTATTAAATAACAATTGTTGGGGTGTAAATAGTTTTTTAGTGTGGTGGTGGTTACAAATTTATCATTCTCTTTCTTCCTCTAATTCCTTCTCAGAACATCCTCTCTGTTTATACCTAATTAGACTCTTCTTCTCCTCAGCTACCCCTATTAGCATTTGCAGGTGCTTCTCTATAAGCCCAATTAGATTCTCTAGTTTCTGATGGACCATCCTTTGGCAAGATGCGATTTCCCATCTTCATAACTCTAGCCTTCAAATAAACATGTCTTTAATTATTTGTGTAGCTAAAGCTAATACTAAGTTCTCTAGAATAGCACTGTCCCATAGAGATCAATATGAGCCGCAAATGAGCCACGTATGTAATTTTAAATTTTCTAATAGCCACATTAAGGAATGAAAAAGGAAGAGGTGAAAATTGTTTTAATAATATATTTTTATTGGGGTGCCTGGGAGGCTCAGTTGGTTAAGCATCTGCCTTCAGCTCAGGTCATGATCCCAGGGTGCTGGGATTGAGCCCCACTATGGGCTCTCTGCTCAGTGGGGAGGTCTGCTTCTCCCTCTCCCTCTGATCCTCCCCTCCCCTGCTCATGTGCATGTGCTCCCTCTCTCTCAAATAAATAAATAGTATATTTTATAAAAAATTACTAAAAAATAATATATTTATTTAACAACTATATCCAAAATATAATAATTTCATCATGAAGTCTATATAAAAATTATTGATGATATATTTACATTCTTTTTTTTTTTTGCCCTGAGTCTGTAAAAGTCAGTTGCATATTTTCCACTTACAGAACGTGTCATTCAGACTTGCCACATTGCAAGGACTCACTGGCCACACGTGGCTGGTGGCTAATGTATTGGACAGTATCTAGAATTAGCTTGAGAGGAAATATGTTGTAGTGATGGTTTATAACTTTTAGGCTTAAAACTTGATTCTTAAGAAGCTCTTGCCTGCAGGATTTGATACAAGCAGCAGTGATATGACCTGAGCCTTTCTTGACACTTGGGCAGGTTTTTCCTTTTTTTTCCTTTCTGGGTATACGTGAAGCTGCAAGGAGGTTCAGATTTTTAGCAGTAAGATCTGGTATATCCACTGTTAACAAGGAGATGCTCTGCAGTGGCCCTCACATCTTCACATGTTGATATGAATCTCACAGATTCAACCCTTCTTCGAGCCTTGTCCTTCCTCACCACATAGGAGGTGCTTGCTCTCCCTGCAATGGAAAAACTGTGGGCAGCCCATATGAGGATACTTATTTTAAAAATCCCACTCTAAATGCAAGTTGACTTAGATACAGAAGAGAAATGCACACAGATGGGGCTTTGGTTAACAAATTCAATATATTTTAGTGGTGGTTCTGAAAGAGCAGTCCCTGGAGCAGCAGGATCAGCATCACCTGGGATGTTCTTAGAAATGCCATCTCTCAGGCCTCACCCGAGACCTACTCCATCAGGTGCTCTGGGAGAGGGACCCAGCAGCCTGTGTGTTAAAAATCCCTCCGGGGGATCCCAGGGCACGCTATTACTTAGGAACCACTGTAGTAAGGAAATAATAAGTTGAAGGCAAAGTATGGGGAAGCAGTGAATGTTTGATGTTTGAAAAGAGAAAAAAAAAACACATTATTTTCACTCTACCAATAAGATTCACCGCAGGATCTATTGACTTGACCAGCCTTCATAGCCCAATTAAAATTCACTTTCCCAAGCAACCATATGAACGAATTTCACCAATGTAATACAGAGCAAAGGAAGCCAGAGAAGAGCATGTATTGTATACCATTCCATTTTATATAAAGTCTGAAAACAGGGACACCTGATGCATGCTGTCAAAGTCAGAGGGGTAATTTTTGGAGGGGAGGGGAGTGGCTGAAAGGGGAGATGAGCAGAGCTGCCAGGATACTGGATATGTTGTATTTCTTGAGCTGGTGCTGGTTATACAAGGATGTTCAATTTGTGATAATGCATCAAGCTATATACTTCATGAATTCTGCACTTTTCTTTATGTATATTTATCTTCAATGAAAAGTTGAGAATTCCAGGGTTTTTTCCCTCAAAAATCATGAACACATCTTTTTGGGAAGTGTTCAGTAATGGAAATGGCATACACTGTAATTCAGCAGCCCCCCTACCCCCCCCCCCACCCCATTGCAACCTCCTCAACAACAAATGGAGATTTCTGCTTAAAGTGACCTGTTTAGTACTTGTCTGAGCCAGAGGACAAACATAAGCTGCCTGGAGGCTCTCCTGCATCCTCTATTTCATTAAGGTCCTTCCCCCACTCTTGGTTTCTGCTCAGTGTCATCCTTTTTTTATTCTCAGTTGGCATCAGACCCATTTCATTATTTTTTTAGAGATTTATTTATTTGAGAAAGATAGAGTAGGGGGAGGAGCAGAGGGAAAGAATCTCAAGCATAATCCCTGCTGAGCGCAGAGCCCCACACAGAGCTTGATCTCATGACCCTGAGATCGTGACCTGAGCCAAAAACAAGAGTCAGACGCTTAACCGAATGAGCCCCACAGGTTGCCCCACACCTATCTGATTATTAAGTCATTACAGCAAACTAGCCTCAAGGAGGATCTTTCCAAGAACTGCATTTTTAAAAAGTTCCCAAAGAAAGAAGTTTCAAGTCCCCAAAGAATGACATGCTTCTGTGGGAACAATGAGTGACAGAGTCGTTATTTTGGAACAGGTGTCCCCTTACATCTCACAACACAGACAGCCATCAGGCCATCAGCTGCAGCTACTCACTCGGTCACCCCACTCAGATGTGTTTTCCTTACCAGTGATGAAGGGAACAGTAGAGTAGTGTGGGCATAGCAGAGGGGCAGGGGATGCGATGCTGACCTGGATAGGATGCAGTGTTCCAGACAGACGTACTACCAACCTAAAGTTAGCACTGTTTCTGTTTGCTGCGGGGCTTTATCAGGTAAGGCCACAAAACAGGATGTGAGCACAAACGTGTGTTGGAGGATTATTCAGTCCTTACATTGTAGATCTTTTTGGTCTATAACAAGGAAGCTACTTCTCATTTTTTCCCACCAAAATGAGAACATCAGAGATGGTTTGTTATTAAACTGTTCTCACTATCGTTTTTAGAAACTTATCACTCTAGTTCTGTACTATAAGCAGAACAGATAATCTGCCAGTACACTCTGGGACTGCTGCAGAGACTTTTAAAATACCAACGTATTTCCATGGTGTTTGGCAAACGGTGACTTAACTCCCCTCTTTGCAAGTAAATCTCACTGCCATCCTGTCATCTGGGACCCACCAGCAGGCTCCAGGACCGGGATATGTCCATTCTGATTAGCTGAGTCCAATGCCAGTTATTGTTCTAGATATCACCCCAGATTCCCTTATCATGACTTTCTCCATGCTGTCCAAACAGTGACTCCTTGATACAGTTGAAGGATCAATGAAAGTGAACTCCAGAGAATTGAGATGGGGAAAGGGAACCTTACATGTAGGGTAGATTCCATTTCCACATCCCTGTTCAGACTTTGTTCTGAGCTGCAGCAGGGATATCAACTTGAATAGCTCACATTCAAAAGTTAGGGGCCCCTGGTTGGCTCAGTCAGTGGAGTGTGCAACTCTTGATCTGCGGGTTGTAGGTTCGAGTTCCACGTTGGGTGAAGCAACAACTTAAAAATAAAATCTTAAAAAAAAAAAAGTTAAATAAGTCATCCAAATACACATGTGCAGAAATGCACCTGTCAGTGTTATGGAGGGAATGCTTGTGTATTCACCAAACACGAATGTCCTATGGGGAACCCCAGCCCCCAGTGTGATGGTATTTGGAGATGGGGTCTTTGGGAGGTAATTACGTTTAGAGTAGGTCCCCAGGGTGGAGCCCTCATGATGGAATTAGTGGACTTATTAAGAGGGAGAAAGAGAGATCTCAATCTCTGAGTTTCCATTTGCACACACACTGATCCCTGTGGGGACACAGCAAGAAGGCAGCCTGCTGCAAAGCAGAAAGAACACCCCCATCTGAGACGAAATCAGCCAGTAGCTTGGTCTTGGATTTCTAGCCTCCAGAGCTAGGAACAAACAAATTTCTGTTGTTTAGGCTACTCAGTCTATGGTGTTTTGTTATGGCCACCCAAGCAGATTAATATAGTCAGTCATTACATTAGAAAAGTCTATTAAAATGATTTCTAGAACTCATAGTGAAATCTAGAGTAAAATAGTAGTGGATTAAAGTAAATTATTTTGCTATTATTTCTTCCTGGAAATAAAAAAGAACACTTTTGAGTTAATCCTTAGTATACTTCCCAAGATCCTCATAAAATCACATTTTGAGATATTTTAACACATTTTTCTCAGTTTATGAGGCAAAACATTGCCTTCATCATACAAATGCCTCTATACACCCCATTTCCTGTAATACGAGATGTCACCTGATTTTTCCCCCACCAGGGTCATACCGGAAGATGAAATTTACTGAACTTGTTTTATTCTGCATGGCCAGGCTGTTCCCCTCTTTAACTTTCTCTAAGTTTCTTGGTTCAGTATTTTTCAATCTGTGTACAAGGTTCATGAGGGTGCTGTACATTTGAAATGCCTAAAAAGGTGAGTGTTTTAAAAAAATGGATCTAAAAGAATGTCATACTTCTAAACGTAGTGTTTGAAAAGGCACTTTAGAAACATTTGAAGTATCTGCACACATTGAAATTAGACAATGAACTTGCAAGAACTACAAAGGAAGTGAAGCCCAGCTCTCACAACCTCTGCAGAAGCGACACTGAGGTTACTGCCATTGGGAGGAAAGTCAGCGAGGAAGGAAACCACTTCAGCAGCCCCAAGATCTGGGTCCTCTGGGGTCAACAGCAGCTCAAGCAGTTCCTCCAGAGACTCAACAACTCAAACAGCTGCCCACTCAAGGAGCATCCACAACTTACTACCTTCTTTCCCTCTTTCTACTCTTCTAAAGCCACCAGGGGACTCATGCTCCTTTGTTCTACCCCATCAGGAGCTTGTGTTTCCTCCCTTCTCTTCCAGTGAATCTCTGCCTTTAAACCACTCTAGGCTTTGAAACGTTGTCTATTTGACCATCCAATGCTCTAAGACTAAAGGATTCCTAAGGAACTAATGGATTCCTCTCAGCATAATCTAATACTAATTCTCTCATCATAGGTGGCGTTGTCCTGTCAGGCCACCCTAAGGTCTGTTGGCCAACCCACAGATGACTGCCCAGAGCCAATCCCTCATCAGTCATCTATGGCCCAGCTTTTAGGATTATATGGTGCCAAACATAGCAACCTCTTTTCCCAACTTTACCTAATCAGGTTGCGGGCACTTTCCCCGACATTCCTTAATTAAAGGCAGCACGGCACAAGAAGGCTGTAAATCAAAATGAGGTAAACATTCACATTTTTGCTGCTGAGTAGTAGAAGACAGGTTAGTGACTAGCTTGGCTGTCTCTGTTTGGAGTCTCCAAAAGCAAAATTCTCAGACAAGGGGAAGTGGGGCTCTATTTCTCTAAGAAGTGTAGAGCCCATTCAGAATTGTCTCCCAAAGAGGTGAGGAAACAGACTGTATGTCCTAAATCCTTTCAGGAGTTTCTAGTTGGGCATTAGCTGCTGGATACTTATGGTTCATCCAAGGAAAAATGCCCTCAGTCAGAGTCTCGGAAAGGAACCCATCTCCTGGAACCATCTGCTGTGATCTCGGGAGTAGCCCAGTGGGATATTGGTGGGGCATTGTCTACTACAAGGCTCCCTATAGGGAGATCTAAACTCTCTAGACCTCAGAGGTGGGAGCGGGCTGGGAAGAGGTAAGAGAAAGAAGAGTGGAGCGAATCCAGCTTTGGGACACCCAGTATCACAACAATATAGGATTATTTAGAATGGCAGGAAATTGGATTAATTTGAACATCCAATAATAGATGCAATGGTAAAATAGCTTGTGGCAGATCCACAAAGTGAACCACTCGGCAGCCATTCATATTATAGAACTGTACTCAATAGCACAGCGGAACATTGAAGAAAAAAATAACTGAAAAAAGTAAGCACATCCATTTTCATTTGGATGGGTTTGTGGATCCTTCTAGATATGAGGAGCAAATAGGTGCTAAGAAGAAATCATCCAGGTCTTTGAAGTTCACATAAAATGGGTAACTCCCACAAAAGGTCCAAATGCTTATCTTAGTCTCTAAACATGTTCCCTTTACATCACTTGGGAAATAAGACTGGAAAAAAGACTGCTCCAACAAGGTGAGTTTTGACTCAGTCCATAGGAATATAGGATATCCCTCTGGTTCTCAGCAGTGTTGGGTCCCTGGCATCCCAGCCACACTCTCCAAGCATCTGGCTAAAATGAACGCATGCCCAGAAGTTAAAGCATTTATGAATCTGGAGATAGACTACGTCTACTGCCTCAACTTCTCCTCAAAATAAAGTAACTGAGAAGTAGTGGCCGGGCTGTGATTCTGCCCAGAGTTAGGGTCCAGAAAGCCCTCATCATTTCTCCTACAGGGAATGTCCCCTCAAAGACTTTTCATTATCAGATTGAATTAAAAAGCGTAAATAAAACATTCCCTGATTTATAGACAAACATTTTAATAGAATTCTAAGTCAGTTTCTACCTAGAACCATAGCTATTTTTTATGCCTGTGGTTTGGTCAGATTTAAAAAAAAAAAAAAAAAGGATGTCAAGAAATCCTGCTGTGCAAGGTTTAGCAAGAGAAAGGGAGGCAAGATCAGAAAGGAATTGGAAGGATGGAGGTCAAGGATAGCAGGTCACAGACAACTGGAAACAAGAGCAGATTTGCCTTTGTTTACATTGCCAAGGGGGAAAAATTAACTTGTTGGAAAAGGGTAATTAAACATTTCTTTTTCCATCATGGTCCAGCCTGGCTTCATATCCAGCTGTTCTATTAGACATTGTGATGATTCCTCGTCAGGTCACAGAGTTAACGATGGCCAGTGTGGAACCGACGTCACACCGCACTACTTCCCCCACAATTAACCTTTATTTTATGAATAGACAGTAAAAATCTCAGAGTGAGAAGAGTCCAGCTCAGGTAGGCAGGTAATGAGGGAAGCCTGAATGTTTACAGAGAGGTGTTGTCAGAACAGAGAGATAATTTGAACAAATCAACAGATTAGCCTTGAAAGGTACTTAAGATTATCTGGCTCAACACCTTCAATTCCTGGGTGTAGAAACTGAGATCATGGAAGGTGAATGGGTTTTCCTAGAGTTATGAAGCCTGTCGTTGTAAATCTAGAATCACAACCCCAAGCCAGTGTCCATCCATCATGACTGATCCTTTCATTTGCTTGTATTTTCAATAACAACCCGCAGAAAAATAACACCTGCACTATGGGAATTAGCTGGTTTATACAAGTTACTGTTTGGAATCTGACATATATTGTCTAATAGAAACAAAGGTGGTGGTACATGATGGTAGTTTTCCCAGCCCTGCCTCAGAGACTGTTAGTACTCACATTCCATAACTCTGGGAATGATTGGCCCCCTTTTAATGGGGGTTAATGATTGCATAACGAAGACAAATGACCGACCAATAGCTCAGTCTGGCCTCCCAATGCAGGGTGAGGTTCTGTCCTACAGGTCTGATTACTTTTCAGGTAGATATAGACCAGCCTTGCTGTCCAGCTGCACTGGGACAGAGCATAGCTGAGATCATTGCCATCTGAATGCTCTGGGGACGCATTTCAGTATACATTTTCTCGTATAGAAAGGAATAGTCATTGCAAAGCTTCAATGAGACCATAATCGGCTGTGGAGATGCTAGCTTATTGTGGATAAACACACTGTTCAGATGGAGGAAAAACTACTTTATTCTAATTGCTTCACATAATAAACCAGCGATTCAAATGAACAGACCAGGATAAATGTTTTGCTTGGTATAATCAAATCAGTTTACACGCTACAGAGCAAGTATTTCAGGCATAGGTGTTTGTGTATAACATTTATTTTGTTCAGACCCCTTGGAACTTTCACACCAAAATGACCTCCTACCGCAACTCTAAATAGTAATCAGGGATTACCTTTCTTACTAAGGTGGATTTTGTACATCTCCTGACTTGAAAATGTTTTCAAAGACAGTTAATCATCCATTCAGTTTTATACTTTATAGTCATTTCAAATTTTCATGCAAAATGTTGTTTACCAGCTGGATTGTCCTCTTCATTTATTAAACACATCTGTATATGTTTTTAGCTCTTCCCGCAAGTCAAATCAAGAAGTGCCGTCATTGACGAATTCATGGAGTGGGCATCAAATTCTGTAGCTGATTCTCAATTATAATCCTAAAAACCTTTTGTAAAATGGCAGTGTCACTGGCATTAAGATAAAAATTTCTCTAGTTATCTTTAATCTTGTCAGGGTCATGGGTCCCTGTGAAAATATGACGGAAGCTACCTCCTAGAAAAGTGAACATGACAATATATGTATATGTTTTACATATCGATTTATACCTTGAGAGTATATTCAGGGTTTAAGAACTTTTGTTGTAAGGAGACATTTTCGAAAGAGATAGCACCTATTTCGATTTACAGTTTAGATGTTTATTAAAAATGCAATAGTTTCATCACTTACCATCACATCTTCAGTCTATATTAAAATTGCCCTGCTTTTTAGAATTTCTGTTTTGTTTTTTAAAATTTTAATCTCTTTTAACTATTCTTTTAAACCTTTTTCAACTTTCTAAATCAGGAAGTTTTTTTTAATATAGGGAAGTATTTCTTTTTTATTCTTGTTAATCTTAAAAGATAATCTGTCTTGAGAACTTTGACTCAAACATTCTACTTAATATTTGCATTTGAAAAAATTTTCTAATAGAACATTGACCTTAAAGGTTTTGAAAGTCACAATCTACATATAAATTTCATGCCAATTCTCTGCTGTTAAAATAACATTGACCGAATCTCAGAATTAGGTGATAACTCCTTTATGTTTTTTGAACATTACCAAATGATAATTTTTAGAATTAAATAAAATATGAATCCAAGGGTGCTGCAAGAATTTAGTATATACAACTCCATTTTTCACAGTAGTTTATAGAACTTACATAGAAATAATAAGCTCTCTTAGTGACCATATATACTCGATATGTTTTCTTTCTTATTATGAATAATGATTTTATATACATATACAGTGCAACTTTCATCACCTCCTAGTCAGAAGAGCTCCACTGTCATTTCAAACCCACAACTAAGTCTAACATAATAGGATCTATGGTTTAAAACGTTCAGGACCATATCCAGCCTTGCCAAAATTCATGCGACTAGGGATTCAAAGAGCCCTTTGAAAAAAGAAACTTCAGTGGAAACAATTTCACAGCCACGTGGTCATGCATGGATGCTGTCATGAACTCATAGCTTTTATCCTGCTTTGTTGCTGTATGTGGAGGTGGGACCATTTCAAATACAAAACAAAAGTAACTTGTGGGTTTGGTGATGGGTCAGGTTGGTAGGAAACCCTTGCCATCACATAAAGATAAGTACTTGTGTCCACATGAATATACTCAAACATTATATTTCTAGGATATATAGTCTTTTGTAGATTTTATTTCTAAAATTAGGACACATTCTTAAATTAATAATGTGTTACAGTTCATTTGGTAGCATGTTTTTTTTTTCCTACCTACACAAAATAATAGTGAAAATAACAATTGATGGTGTCTTAGATTCAATGAAACATATTATGTATAGATTAGAGCACATAAGATCAGAAGTCACCTTAGCAGTGTTAAAACAACTCTCCAAGGAAATTGAAACTGAAGGGTCAATTAATTTTCTAGAGAGACAGATTTTGGTGATAGTCCAGAGATTAATTTTTCAAATACTTTCACCAATCTTATGTAAATCATTAGACCATAAACCCATAAACTCAATGTAAATCACTTCTTGAAAGATATTTCTTATGTAATATTTGATGCATGAAACATAATGTTTATGTTAATTATAAAGCATAATGAATTATTGTTGAGTGTAAATGAACACATTTTAACTACATGCAAAATCTTGGATAATCTTAAAACATTAATGTTGAGAGAAATGAGTATTGCCCAAGCCTACATTTCAAATGATGCCATTTTCTATAAATAAGTAAAATTTTCAAAATTAAAATTTGAGCCTGATTCGTATAGTACCTTTTTAAAATCATTGTTCACTTTCAGTGTTAAAGTGGGAAAAAGTATTCAAGGATTTTTTTTTTAAATCCACATGTTAGAGCCAAAATTAAAAAGGCATGTTTTAATGGGAATCGGTTTAAAACAATTTGACTAGAGTGAGAGAACAGTTTGGAAAATGTGTCTATGCTCAGTTTTGCTTCCAAATTTGGACTTTGAAACTTATTGTCAGTCTCAGAAAGAAATAAGAAGCTGTGCAGATAATTAAACATTTGCCTTGGGGGAATTATTTGCAGTTAATTAAAATCATACACTTCGGGTGTATACTTGCTTCACTGGTTATTAAATTTGAATCATATGTTAACTACCCAGGTTTCTCACTTGTCCATCAAATGTTGCTTGTGGCATGTTCAAAAAACAAACTTTCTCATAATATTCCAAACTGCATTGTTTAAAACGATCTCCTAGTGTGGGGAGGGAGAGAGGGAAAAGGAATAAGGAAACAAAGAAAGAAAGAATGATTTGAGACTCTGTCTGATTCAGTTCTGTTCAGAATTACAACTCAGTGGAGGCACGTGAACTCAATAGAGAACCCATTCGTAATAGGAGTCTCAGTCGGCCACCCCCAGTTTGCTCCATGGCCATATGCATACAAGATTACCTCATGGCTTTTAGATATCTTCAGATTACCACTCTTTTAGCTGCATGAAAAATATCCCTTAGGGGCGCCTGGTGGCTCAGTCGTTATGCTTCTGCCTTCGGCTGCCTTGGGCTCAGGTCATGATCCCAGGGTTCTGGGATCGAGCCCCGCACCGGGCTCCCTGCTCCGCAGGAAGCCTGCTTCTCCCCCTCCCACTCCCCCTGCTTGTGTTCCTGCTTTTGCTCTCTCTCTCTCTCTGTGTCAAATAAATAAATAAAATCTTTAAAAAAAAAAAAAAAGAAGAAGAAAAGAAAAATATCCCCTAGATTGTAACCTCTGTGAGGGCAGAGTCAATTACTATTGACTCCCCAGCCTCAAGAAGTGTCTGGCATAGAGCTGGCCCTTAATAAAAGCTTTTGGAACGAATGAAAGGCACATTTTCTGTCTTCACACTGACCCACCCACATGCTCTTTCCAATGGCTTTCTAAAGAGCCTACAGAGAGGCCTCAAACATCCAACAAGGAATCCTGTGTGGTCTTGTAAGAGTCCATAGTCACTGAAACCTATTTGGCCATGTTATTTCCTGCAAGTATATCATATAACAAAACAAAAACATGAGCTTATGCTGATTTCACATTTAAATATGCTATACAAGGGAGAGGATGAAATTGCACAGAACAGAATATTTGATTTCCCCTTTGCTATTGTTCTACTTGTAGTGTTCCTCAGGATGATGAACTTAATTACAACAGGATTTCAAAAAGCTTTACATCTGGCTTTTTCCAGGACTCAAGGCTCCCATATATGAACAAATGCAGTAATGGAAGCATTAAGAACATTAAAATTGATATTCCTTTAATCTCCTCTATTTTGCCTTCCTTTCATATCCTTTTGCACAATTCTCCAAAGACTTTCACTAATGCATAAAGTCTGCTTATATTTTCTTCTTTGTTGCAAAAAGATGACTCAAACAAATTTCTATCCTCTAACGAGGATAAACTTTGTACAAGACCTTCTGTAGTACTTTAGGAATAACTTATTTGTTGATGAAAATATTTAAGTATTCTGGGACACCTGGGTGGCTCAGTCGATTAAGCGTCTGCCTTCGGCTCAGGTCATGATCCCAGGGTCCTGGGATCGAGTCCCACATCGGGCTCCTTGCTTGGCAGGGAGCCTGCTTCTCCCTCTACCTGCTCTGCCTGCCGCTCCCCCTGCTTCTGCTCTCTCTCTCTGACAAAAAATAAATAAATAAAATCTTTAAAAAAATATATCCAAGTATTCTAAGGGTATTTTTTAAAAATAATAAATTCCATGCTCCAAAGATAGATATAGCATGACAGTGCTGGAAGCCGCTCTGTTTCCCAGTTAAAAATGCTGACTAGACGTTTTTCTTATTTGTTGTGGCAGATTCTGCAAAGGACAATATTACAAAAGACAATGAAGTGACAGATCATTCTGTGTGTGACCAAGATCATCCTAATGGTAAGTTGTGAGATCTTTTTTCATTTGTTTTTTCTGCTGAGAAACATTACATCTAAAAAAAACCAGATTTTAGTTTTTCTGGGAAAAAATGGAATCTGGTAATATTTTATTAGCTATGAATATCAAGTGATTGGTAGCTGCCAAGTTTAAAAGGGAAATTTGCTCTCCACAATCCTCATCACTTGCTATTCTTGTACCAGGCTGACTTTATTTATTTTTTTTAAAGATTTTATTTATTTATTTGAGAGAGAGAGAATGAGAGATAGAGAGCACAAGAGGGAAGAGTGTCAGAGGGAGAAGCAGACTTCCCGCTGAGCAGGGAGCCCGATGTGGGACTTGATCCCAGGACTCCGAGATCATGACCTGAGCCGAAGGCAGTCGCTTAACCAACTGAGCCACCCAGGCGCCTTGACTTTATTTATTTTTGTTACCTGCCTAAACTCTACAGGCATTGGGTTCGCAACTACAGAAATGAAGATATGATAACCATGAAAGAAATGTGACACATATAGACAATAGATCTAGGTGATTAAATCTACATAACCTGGGAATACCAAGAAGAGAGACTAGAACAAACAGGAATGAAACAATCTTTAGAAAAATAAGAGAAAAATAGTTTTCCTAATGTAAACCAGTTCCTCCACCCAAAACACAAGAGTACACGTATTTATAAACAAAGGCACTGAAAACTCAAATAGGAACAGAAATCTACAAAGCCTCATAGAATTTCTGAAGATCAGTGATAAAGAAAGGCTTATAAAGCATATAGGAAAATAAAAATCAGGTTATAAACAAAATCACCAAAATCAGATTAGCCTTAGCTTGCTTTCTTCTTCCATAATTCTAAATACTAGATGAAATGGAGTAACATTTCCATTGCTCTAAAGGACACAGTTTCTATATTTAGTGAAGTTATTACTCATGCATGAAATCAGGAGTAGTATTTTCTCAGGGATATATAGATTAAGAAAATATGCCACTCAAGTATCCCTCCTGAATAAACTAACAGAAATCCTGTGCAAAAACAATAAATATAGAAAGGAAGGAAAAAGTCAAGACTGAGAAAGGCACACTTGGAAAGTAGTATGTGATAAGAGACTCATTAAATGTATGAAAATGTTGAAATAATTGCTTCAAAATTTGTATCAGAATATCTTAATTCAATGTTTCCTTTTATCTCTGAAAATTATAGTATATGTTGTTTTAAAATGAGAAAGAAAAAGGGAGAGACTTCTGCTTTCAGGAATGAAAGTCTAAATAACTTAGACCATTACTCTCCTTGAAGATAACTAGAAAAACTACACCAAAAACAAAAACAAAAAATTATGGAGTCTGTTTAAAGGCATCAGAGAGCTTACAAGATAGTGAAGAATTGTCAGGCTAGGTTCTGGGAGAAAATAGATATCCAGAGATGTGAATTCAGAACTTGAAGTTGTTTTTATCTTAAGTCATTTGCTGATTCTACCAAAGGTATCCAGAGTCCCATTGCTGAAAATGGCAAGGGACCATGGTAAACCCCCTGCTTTTTGCATCGAAACCTTAAAGATATGCATCCTACCAGAAAGAATGAACCAGTTTTCTGAAAGACTGCTGCCCAGCTCTGAATCATCTCAATCCTCAAATTAAATTAAGATCAACCCAGATTGCTAGTCCCTACTGGCACCTGAGAAAAACAAATGTAAAACATTTACTAGATTAAAAAAGAGTGTTGTAGGTTTCAAACCATTTACAAAAACGAGTTTTTAAACTTAATTTCCAGCATGTCCAACACACACAGAAAAAAAGCCAGAAAAAATGAAACAAAGTAACATAAAAAATAGTCAAGAGAAACAGGCCATTTGGGCTGAAAATATTAGAGTTATAAACAAAGTATAAAATAATTTTGCTGACTGTTATAGGGAGATAAAGTCGAGATTGAAAAATTTAGCTGAGCACTAGAAATTCAAAACAAAATAACACAAAAGAAAAAAGAAAAGAAAGGGCCTCCTGGGTGGCTCAGTCAGTTAAGTGTCTGCCTTTGTTTCAGGTCATGATCTCAGGGTCCTGGGATCTAGCCCTATGTCAGGCTCCCTGCTCAGCAGAGAGTCTGCTTCTCCCTCTCCCTCTGCCCCTCCCCACACACTCATGCTGTCTCTCTTTCTCTCAAATAAATAAATAAAATCTCAAAAAAGAAAAAAAAAGAAAAGAAAATCTAGAAGTGAAAGATGCCATAACTGAAATGAAGAATTCAGTGAATAGATTCATGGTTTGACTGCATATTAGACACAGATGAAAGAGAATTTGTGCACTAGAAGTTAGGTAGTAAGAACATATCCAAAATAAAAATAGTAGAGAAAAAAAAAAAAAGGATGCAAACACTAAAGAAAGGGAACAAATATAGAGGATAAAATTTATAAAGTCTATCACAGATATAGTTGGAGTCCCAGACAGAAAAGAGAGAGGGAATTGGGCAAAAACAATATTTCAGGAAATTATGCTGAGAAATATCCTACATTGATGAAGGATATCAGGCCACATGTTCCAAAAGCCCGTTGCACTCCAACAAAATAAATGCACAAGTAGGCCCATCATTGCACAACTGCTGAAAGTCAAAGATAAACAGAACATCTAAAAAGCAATATTTAAACAAACAGACTGATAGCTGACTTTTAATATATACAATGGAAATAATAAGACAATATAGCAGAATAGCTGCCAACCAAGAATTCTAAACTCAAGGAAAATGTGTGTTTCAAGAATAAGTTAATCAAGTATATTTCTGGCCAAGAAAAAGAAAAGTTCACCAACAGAGAATTTTGGTGGTCTTCAGGTAGGAGGGTATTGATCCCAGATAGGACAAAGATGAAGGAAAAGAATCAAAAGCAAGGTAAATGGTAATTTTTCAGTAAGTCTAAATGAATACTGATGATACCAATTCTTAACAAGAAGCAGGAAACTATGACCTATAAGAGAAGAGAAATCAGTTAATATAAATCAATTCAGAAATGG
The DNA here is from genome assembly GCF_003265705.2 of Callorhinus ursinus. Classification (NCBI taxonomy): domain Eukaryota; kingdom Metazoa; phylum Chordata; class Mammalia; order Carnivora; family Otariidae; genus Callorhinus; species Callorhinus ursinus. The sequence goes on from NW_027397091.1 coordinate 13,112,713, forward strand.
TACAGATAGTGTAATTAATATGAAAGGCCATATTAAAAGTTATAACTTTATTCCATATTTTCTGAAAGCTAAAAGAGAGATTGTCCATGTTAATTAGAGACATTAAAGATATAAAATGACCCAAATTGAATTTCTAGAGGTGAAAAACAGAATGTCTGAGATGAAAATTACACTTGATGGGCATAATGGCAGATTAGTCACTGCAGAAGAAAAGATTGGTGAATTTGAAGGTGTAGCAATAGAAACCATCCAAATTGAAACACAGAGAGAATAGATTGAAAATAATGAAAAGATCACCAGTGAGCTATGGAAGAACTTTAAAGGTAACTCAAAGTCCAATATACATAAATTGAAATCTCTGAAAGCAACGCATGGTAAGGCAAGACAGAAAAAATATTTGATGAAAACTGTGAACCCATATATCCAAGAAGTTCTATGACCCTAAAGCACAAGAAACATAAATGAAATTATAACTAAGCACATCATTATCAACTTGCTCAACACCAGTGATAAACAGAAAAATTTCAAAAACAATCAGAGGGAAAAGACAAGGTACATACAGAGGAATAGATATGGAGAGGAAGCAGAAGTCTCATTGGAAACTACAAACTAAAATTACAGGCTCAAACATGGATGACTCTCACAAGCATAACATTAAATTAAAGAAAGTACAGAAGCATATATATTGTACAGTCTCATTTATATCAAGTTTGAAAAGCATAAAAAGATAATGATACTATTTAGAAAGAAATGACTAAGTTGGGATAATGATAAAGAAAATCTAGGTAGTGATTACTCTGAGTTAAGGTGCTGATTAGATTTTGGTGATTAGGGATGAGGTTCTGATTGGCCCATGAGCTGGGCTTCTGGACTGGATAGATATCTAGTTTTTATAACTATAAGGATATATAGTTTCTCTATTTGCTTTTGGTTATTTAACTGAACTTTCTATATTGTTTGTGTACTTTCCTATATTTTGTTGCATTTTTAGAGAATAGTTAAAAGAGGAAGGAAGAAAGGGAGAAAAAGAGGGAGAGAAAAGGAAGGAAGTATCAATGTCAGAGTTTATAAAGCAAAGATTATGGTGGGGAGAAGGGAGAGTTGCACAAAATGCTGATTTCAGTAAAGGTAGTCAAAAACTGAAAATCCTGCTCTGCTATAGATTCTGACAATATAAGTTAGGGTAAAGAATACCTTTGAAAAAAATTGGTGATAATAACAAATAGAATTAAATCACAATAAAATTAAAGGAAGAGATCTTACTCTTTCAATTTCCTGGTATGTTTCATACCACACATGAGTATATTCAATAATGCAAATAAAAAAATAAGTAGCAGTGTAACAAAAGCACAATATATCAAATAAGATAACAGAAACACAGGCAAGTAGTTATGACAGGAAATGTAATTAGGTTAATTTATTAAGTGTAAAAGTCAGTTGGGTTGAATTAATTTTAAAAAAATAGGGGCACCTAGGTGGCTCAGTCGGTTAAGCCTTTAGCTCAGGTCATGATCTCAGGGCCCTGGGATTGAAACCTGCATCAGGCTCCCTGCTCAGCAGGGAGTCTGTTTCTCTCTCTCCCTCTGCCTCTCCCTCCTGGCTTATGTTCTCTCTCTCTCGATTAGTCACTTTCTCTCTCAAATAAATAAATAAAATATTTTTAAAAAAGAGTAAATTTTTGAAAAATATAAAGTCAGGGGGTGCCTGGGTGATTCAGTCGGTTAGGCATCTGCCTTTGGCTCAGGTCATGATCCCAGGTTCCTGGCATCGAGTCCTGCATTGGGCTCCCTGCTCAGCGGGAAGCCTGCTTCTCCCTCTCCCTCTGCTGCTCCCCCTGCTTGTGCACTCTGTCTGTCAAAGAAATAAATCAAATCTTTAAAATAAACAAACAAATAAATAAATAAAAATAAAAAAATATAAAGTCAGGAAAGGTATATTTGGGAAATGAGCATCAAAAGAAAACATGAGAAACTACTTAAGGATCTATCCAGTTAGAATTCTAGCAAAAAGTCTCAAGCAAGAAAGAATTGCTCATTTTATATCAATAAAAATTTAAATCGCTGATTTAATATAATAATGATGGTTTTTTATGTGCCAGATGATACAGTATGAATAAAATCCATTTGGAAATGCAATGGGGAATTCACAGATATATTTTCAGTTGATGACAGAATAAATAGACAAAAATTATATGGAATCTTTGAAAAATGTGATTCACAGTGTAGTCCTACTACAGGAATAGGCAAGTCAATCAATGAAACAGAATAAAGAGTTTAGAAATGGACCAGAGTAGATCTGGGTTTTTAGCACATCTTCCCCAGGCTGACATTTCAAAAACAGATGACTCCACAAATGGCATTAAGACAACTGGTTGGCCATTTGGAAAAATAATCTGAATCCCAACCTCATTCCTTATACCAGCTTAAATTACAGGAGGAGCAAAGATGAAATGTAAAAATGAAACTAAAAATACCAGACTAAAAGAACAAAAACGCAATTTTTTTAAAATTTTTGAAATAAGAACTGCTTTGAGAATTATAAATAAAAACACATAAACACATGATTGTATACATAGGTTATAAAAAGGCATACATATATATATCTGCAAAATGTGTGTGCATGTGTCAATATGTCATAAAGGAGAGAAATGGCTAAATCTGAATATACACATTTTGACATGATAAAGATTATAATCAAATTAAGAAAAACTCCCAGGAAAAGTACCCTCAAACTAAATGACAAAGAATCAGAAAAAGGGACCTCATAAATCAACAAGAAAAAAAGGGAGTGCTTGGGTGGCTCAGTCATTAAGTGTCTGCCTTTGGCTGAGGCCATGATCCCAGGGTCCTAGGATCAAGCCCTACATCAGGCTCCCTGCTCGGCGAGAAGCCTGCTTCTCCCTCTCCCCCTGCTTGTGTTCCTGCTCTCGCTGTCTTTCTCTCTCTGTCAAATAAATTAATAAAATCTTTTAAAAAAAATAAAAAAACAATTGAAAAATGGACAAAGGACTCAATTATAATTTACAAAAGATGAATTGGGATGCCTGGGTGGCTCAATTGGTTAAGCGTCTGCCTTCAGCTCAGGTCATGATCCCAGGGTCCTGGGATCAAATTCCGCATTGGGCTCCTTGCTCAGCAGGGAGCCTGCTTCTCCCTCTGCCTGCCACTTCCCCTGCTTGTGTTCCCTCTCTCTCAAATAAATAAATAAAATATTTTAAGAAATGCAAATAAAACATGATTTCAGTGTCTTCTCCTTTTGAATATCAGATAAGTTTAAGTAGGATTGATAATGCCCAGAATTGGTGGGAATAGGGTATCCAATCATGCTCACACACCATTGGTGGTAGACTGAAAGACATAACCTCCTCATCAGCAATTTTGACAAAATCTAATAAAAAGTAAAGTGTTCATACTTTTATCCTAGAATTATGCTTTAGGAATTTGTCTTAAAGTAACACCCACCAAGAGTAGGGAGACATGTATTGACAAAAATCTTCATTGCAATGTTTAATGGGGGAAAAGAAAGGAGACATCCAAAATTTTGTCCATAACATGGAATATACTGCATCTTTTAAAAATAAAACTTCTGAAGAAATTTTAATGACAGTGTAAGATGCTTATAAAAATATGAACTAAAAAAGCAAGAATCAAAGTTTTTGATTTTGATCCTAGGATATATTTATATATTTCTGTGTGTGTGTATGTGTATTGAGCCACATACACAAAGACTCACAAACATATATATATACAGATACATATATATGTATGCATATACAGATGTATATCTACATACATATGTACACACACAAAAGAAAGATAGCACTTTACAATATTAACGTGACAGTTATAAAATTATTATAGCTATGAATTATAGTTATGAAATTACTCATAATTCTAAATACTTATATGTATTTTTCAGTGTTTCTAGAAGGAAACTACAACTCTTTTGTAACTGCAAGAAAAAATAATTTTAGAAATAATTTACATTAGGTAGTAAGTTTTTTTGGCCCCAGGGAAAAAAATGAAGGGTATCTAGAAGATAATCAAATTCACACTAATCTAGGTTTAATTTTTGCTCTTAAACTGAGGTTATTTTTAGACATGGTAAACATATAAAATTTTGAATATTAGCAGCAGTCAAGTTTCAGGTTTATCAAAAGGACACAATTTTCCATTGTCTTTAAGACAAGCATCAAAGAAACAAAGTCTTTGTTCTTATGAAGATTTGAGCATATAATAATCTGCAAACAATAAAACTATACTTTTGTTACTATTGTTCAAAATCAGTCCATTTACAGAGTGCATTTAGGTTTATCCTCTAGAAATGTTTAGTTCCACACTGATGGCCCCAGACCAATTTTTATGCAAATTATTTAAAGCATTAGCTTGAGCCAAACTTAATTACCAGGGCTCCAAGAAATAATCACATGATCTATTTCTAAAGAAAAGTGAATGGATTTATGGATTATCTGTTCTAATAGTCCCCTCCCATTAGCATGGATGATTGAGTTCACTGTATAAAAATATATATATAAACTGTGGGACCCTTTATGTTCCTTTGTTTCCTCTGCCAGGAGGGAGTAAGGCAGAGGACAGTGGGTAGAATTCAACTAGACTGAATGTGAAGAGGCAAACATAAAGCTTGCCCCCATGGGGTCAAGAAAGCAAATGGCATGTCTGAGTGCACTGTAGAGGAAGGCAGAAGGGCTGGAGACCCCTGAAGTCATCATTAACACACAGCAGGCCTGGGTGCAGGGCAAGGAGCTCAAACAAGTACCTCCTCTTTGTGTAATATGCCCAGTCCTGACTTGGCTCAGGAATGAGCAAATATGATTATTGTTGGATTTCAAAGCTGTGCACCTCATTTCTTTCCCCATTTTTTACTGACTTTATTTCAGAAAAATTAGAAAGAAGAAAATATATGTATTTCTATTTCAAGAAAAGATTGTCAAAATATGTAAAGCACACAGGTTGAAACAGATCAAGAGAAGGAAGAAGTGAAAAGGCAAGGGGGGAGAAATACTCCACAAGAACTTTGCAATGCCTCTCATCCTCAAAGTGAAGTGCCATGGCCTTCCTAGTCAAAGAGAAAATCCCTAGTATTCATCAAGAGCCTTAGGCTGCTACCTCAGGCAGTTCCCCCCTTATCAGCAGGGGCCCCAGGCCCTGTTGAATTGTGGTCTTCCTATCCCTGATTAAATTCCTCCGAAGATTTATCAAATGGGGCACTGGGACTGGGGACACAACAGGAATACAGAGTGGCTGCTTCTGTTCTCTGAATGCTCTACTCTTTGTCTTCATTGTGCAGACAAAGCCCGATTGCAAATGACAAGTCAAGGGTCCCAGCAGGGATCCAGGAATAGGTGTGGTGGTCGGTTCCCTATCTCAACAGCGATAGAGAATGAGGCTCACTCAGACAGTGAATGTCCTCTCTCGATATCATCCACCCAATAAACAAACATCAGCGGTGACTAGAAGCTTTACCAGGAGACAGATCCTCATATAATGCTAAAGACAGAGGGAATCTAAAATATTATCTAGTTCTACAGCCTTAAAAATAGATAGATAACGAACCTGAAGCTCAAAGAGGTTGTGATTTGCCTAAAACTTCAAGTTCTTCTTTCAGGGTTCTTTCCAATAAATATAGTATACGGACTGCTTAGCAGCCTAAGGCACTTATCGTGTTGCTAAAGGATGCAATAGAAAGTAAGTTACGGTTCCTAATTACTATTTGCAGACATAGATGAGTACTATAATGAACAGCCAATTAAATAGATATTTATTGATCAATCCTTATTAGTACGTACTGGGAGGGGAAATATGAATAAAGCACGTTTTTTATGTTCACAATGCTCATAGCCTGGTAAGAGAGACAAACAGATACAACTATAATACAGTGTAATAAGATGAATAATAAACAGATAAATGAGCAAAGGAACTCAATAAGCAAGAATGTGAAAATGATTGATCCTGCCTAGTGATTCAGAGGATGTTACAGAGAAAGGTAAATTGATGACTTAGTTTTGAAAGATGAGGAGAATTTTACCAGATAGAAAGGGGGAAAATGGGGTGTTTCAACCAGTGAGAACATGTGCTAAATGGATGCAAAGGCAAGAAATAAAGTAATGTGTTTAGAAAATGGTGAGTAGGTTGGGACATAGAACAGAAAGGTAGGTGATTTGACGAAAAGACAAAAAAGAGGAACATTCAAGAAGAGGTACTCAATAGCTGAATTTCTCAAAGTGTTTTTTTAGAGTTCAAGTAGAATAGACATTGAGCAAAAGTAACTAGATTTGGCTAGACTCAAACACCTTTTAGTTACAAATTTTTCTTCTATGATATCACTGAAAGCATTTTTCTCTATTTCCTAAATTGTTTCATTATAAGTATTAAATTATATAATATGCATTTGTTGTAAAATCTAAAATGCAGATGAGTACATAGTTATAAAAAATGAAATCATATTCTATGTTCTACAATCTTTGAAAATCTCATAATGCTTTTAATGATTGCTATCACAAAAAATTACAGCTGCTTAGACTTCCTCTAATCTTTAAATTAGAAATTCTATTGCATTTTCTGTCCTCTGTATCTATCATCTTTTTGTGTTTCATTTTGCTCCCTAACTTTTGCCTTCTTAGTGAATTTTAATTCAAAAGTTTGATTTCTTTAGAACATTCATTTATGAATAGTGTTCATTCTCTTTTATGACATCCTTTGCTGATGTTCATGTTGTCATTGTGTTTTTAAGCTTGTAGATTTTTCTGATTGTCTCAGACAATTTCTTCTTCATTTAATCCATCTCTTCATTTCCTTATTCATTCGTTCTTAGAGTTCATTGCAAACCCAAAAATGCTATCTATGTTTTATGTTTTTCTGAATATATTTTTTTACAAAAATATTTTTCCCTTACTATAATTCCCCTCTTTTATTATGTTTCATTTTTAAGTCTCCTGTTTGTTTGGATAGCTAGAAATAGCTATCCAGGCAAGATGTTTGCCAGGAAATAAATGGAGAAATCCCCTTCACTTTCTTTCTTTCTTTTTTTTTAAGATTTTATTTATTTATTTTTCAGAGAGAGAGAGAAAGCACAAGCAGGGGCAGCAGCAGGCAGAGGGAGAAGCAGGCTCCCGGAGAAGCAGGCTCCCCGCGAAGCAAGGAGCCTGATGCGGGAGTTGATCCCAGGTCCTGGGATCATGACCTGAGCTGAAGGCTGATGCTTAACTGGCTGAGCCATCCAGGCATCCCTCCCCTTCACTTTCCATGTGCTATAATCCTTCTCTCCATCCAACTATTCTGATATCCATCCAGTATTTATCTAGGGCAAACGTGGAATACAAAACCTGTAGCTCTAGTTTTATCAGAAATAGGATTGATTTCCTCCCATCTCATTCCATGAAGTTGAAATTTGATTTTAGAATTTAACATTTATCCTTATCAAATTTCTTCTTGTTTCGTTTAGTCTATTTAAGAATGCTTCAGTGTTGATTTTGTTGTCCAGTATACTTGTTATCCCTCTCAGTTTCCTGTGATTTAAAAATCTGCTAAAAGTGAGTTTTTTCATAAATTTGGAACTCTGTTTCACATCTTACTAAAAAGAACTTTATGCACATTTAGTGCCTTTTTCCTTGCAACTATGCATTTTGAGGACAAGTATTGTATCTATTTTATTTAAGATCTATTCCCAGCACCTGACATATCTGTCATTTAGTAGCACATAATACAGTGTCAAATAAGTGACCGATAGTGTGTGGCATTATTGCTTTATATGGTACCCAAATGTGGAAAAAAAAAATGGGTTTTGGGGAAAAGATTTTGCACAGCTTTCTTCTCCATATTAAAGAATTTTGTGACTAGTAGTATCATGACACTGTCTGAAGGATAAAGGGCACACATGGAACTCTCATACATTTCTGGTGGGAGTATAAAGTGGAACATACTCTTCCAAATGCTGTTTTTCAGAATTTAATGAAGCCAAAGTTATGTGTTGCCTATTACTTGGCAATATCACTCCTGAGTTTATACCCAAGGGATATGAATACATATATCCACCAAAAGACACGCACAAGAATGTTTTTAGCAGTGTTCTTTATAATAGCCCCAAACTGAAAACAATTCAGCATCCATAGGACATAATATATTTGGATAGTGGAATAGTATACATCCACAAAAAAGAATAAACAATTGACATATACAACAACTGGGATTAATCTCACAGAGGACATGTGAGAAAGCAAGCTACAAGAGAGCATATAGTGTATGTTCTGTTTTTATGAATTTCAAGAACAGACAAAACTATTACCTTTCACCTGTTGTAGGGTGTCCATTAGTACCAACAGGGAGAGCCACTGGTGCTAGAAATGTTCTCATTCTGAGTGGTGATTGCACAGGGAGACACATGTATGTGCATGTCAAAAGTCTTCAAGCTATATGATTAAGAATTTTGTGTTTTACTATAAGCAAGATATACTTCAATTTAAAAACTAAAAGGCAAAATAAACACATTTCCAAGCAAAACAGAAAGGAAGAAAGGATTTGTAGTTGAACATTTTGAAAGCAGAATGGGTATCACAATACTTAATTTCAGGGCTAATGTGGTAATTAGAGATAATGTATGTGAAGTGTCTGGGCCAAGTCTGGCATTTTTTATAGGATAAATAATTTGCAGATACACATATATCCTAGGCCAGTGCCTCTCAAGCTTTAATGAACATACAGATCACCTAGAAATCTTGTTAAAATGCAGAATCTGACTCTAGGTCTGAGATGAGGCCTGAACTCCTATATTTTTGAAATTCCAGTGTTTCTTACCCACAGACCATAGTTTAAGTAGCACTGGAGTGGAATGGAGGTGAACGGGGTTTATCGGCGGGGGAAACATCTTGATCAAATCCGTGTTTAAAAGGTATTTCAGCTAGCAATTCACAGGATACACTAGAGGAGGAAAAAATGACAGATCCAAGAGAGAGACAATATATCCTTAAATGAGGAAAGGAGAAGGGGAAATGAAAAGTGGGAAAAGAGAAACATTTTGCAGAATCATCAAGACATGGCACTTCATTGAATTTTATTTATTTATTTATTTTTAAAGATTTTATTTATTTGACAGACACAGCAAGAGAGGGAACACAAGCAGGGGGAGTGGGTGAGGGAGAAGAAGGCTTCTGGCTGAGCAAGGAGCCCAATGCAGGGCTTGATCCCAGGACTCTGGGATTATGACCTGAGCTGAAGGCAGACACTTAATGACTGAGCCACCCAGGCGCCCCGGCACTTCATTGAATTTTAGAAGTGATGACAGAAAGTCATCAAAGACAGCTTGAGAAATTTCACTTCAATGATCAGATAAATATGCCTCCATTGTAATTATTTTATCAGATCCTTTTGATTAAAATTGAGCTCAAGAGGAATGATCTCAAAAAACTTTTTGGGGGTCATGCTAGCAGAGAATGAACCAAGGTGAAGCCATAGAGCGGGCAGTTTAAGGATAGTTGCATGAAAGAGGAAACTAAAGATAAAGGGTTGTATGAGTTAGCTTTGCTGGAGTAACAAATAATCCTAAAAGTTCCATTGGCTTACAACAAAGGTGTTTGTGTCTCTGCTTGGTTCTGCTCCACATGCTTTCATTCCAGGATGTAGACTGAAGGAGCACGCTCACTTAGGAGCAAGAAAGATGGAGGACACATGCAATGGATCTTAAAGCTTCTGCCCAAATGTGCCATTTTGTAAACCAAGTCACACTAATAGGCCTGGTGTCAGTGAGGTGGGAACAAACACTTGTCCCACAGGGGCCACTGCAGGTCACATGGTCACAGACATGGAGTTGAATCCTCTTACAGGAAGCAGTAGGGACCAGTTCAAACAATAATGCAGTCTACCACAGCAGAGTCCAAGCCCCTCTGTATCCCCTTCATGCCAATAACCAACTCTAGCTCTGGATTTTTTTTTTTTTTTAGTTTAACAGTTAAATATTCTCAGCATAAAAAAAGCATATTCTCAGCATAAAACCTTTCGTTAAAATGAGGCAAATGGACAGATTTCAATTTCCTCTCTTAATGAGCACTTAAATATTCAAAACTCTACAGGGGAGGGGAGGCGGAGAAGCCAGGGGGTGTGGAAGAGAAACCATTACTAGATAATCAGCCTTGGAGTAATCAAGAATTGGCTGAATTCTCTCCTGACCTTTGCTATATTTAGTAGGTGTCTTAACAGAATGGTTGAGCTGTTAGGTGACCCAATCCCTGCGTGCTCACATTACTTAAGATGTTCATGCTCTTTTAATGGGAGAATGAGAATACTAGGGTTTTAATTTTCTAGGAATCCTCAGTACATGAAATTTATACATCTTAAAGGAAAATTAAGCATAGATAACCCACTAAAGCCCAGGAATTACTTAAACTTTCAAAACTTCCAGGTTGTGTCCGTTGACGTTCAGTGCATTGATAAGCTAAACACCAATTACACCAGTCAGTCCAAAGAAGAGGTTTTTGCCTAATTACCTGGCTATTTCTCATAAAACAATTGACATAAATTTGATGATTTGCAAAGTTGCCCACTTTGGTTCGAAACCGTTCTCTGCCTCTCCATGCAGGATCGAAACACGGTTTCTGAATGTTTTGCTTTTCCAAACCAGGGATAAACCTACGATCATGCATGTCTCATTTCTTTTATTTTTCAATCACTGTTCTTAACAGGACAAGAGCATGATTCAACGAAGAATGAAATAAAAATTGAGGCAGACTCCCAGAGCTCATATATGGAAACAGAAGGTATTGAAACCAGAATGCCTTGTTATCTGAGAATGAGATGAAACTGTGAACCATGACTTCTGTCTATCCTGGTGTTTGTGAGTAGTGTGCGTGTGTGTTTTAGGCACTAATTATCAGAGCATGGCAATAGTGTTCTGCTCTGTGTGCCTCTTAAAACTCGGAGGGGAAAAAAAAGGAACTTTAACTTTCTCTGCTTTAGTCACTGTGTTTTCTCACTGATTCCGATGAAAACATACCTGAGTCTCCTTCTGTCTTGACATTCTATTTAGAGCTCTCACCAAACCAGGAAGATGACACGATTGTGGAGCAACCAGAAGTGATCCCTCTAACAGATGACCAAGAAGACAAAGAAGGTGAAAAAGGTAGGACTGCTCTTAAATTAACCCATCAAGAATAAAGAGTTTCCTGGGATTCCCACCTAGAATGCAACCGTCAGTTACCCTCCTGCAATAGCAGTCCGTAAAGAGGGAAAATGAGCATTTCTTTCATCCTGAACCTACTTGCGAGAGTAGAACAAAATCTAGAACAAAATCTACAAAAGAAGATACTTGTAATTTTTGCCCTTCCGTAGTTTGAAGATGTTTTTTATTATTTGTTTCAATTTAATTTTATTTAAAAATCATGAAATACAAAAATTATAGTATTGAGAAAGCCTATAAGGAATTGAAATTATGGACTAGATGGATCTAGACCAATAAGAGTTTTAGAAAGTCCGAGATGGCTTTAAAACACAAAGATAAGACTTTCTGTATTGATTTCCTTCTGTCGTCCTTCATATGGTAGTGATTAAGGAAGCAATTTATGTAAAATATACACATTACATGAACCTTCTAAATTGCATGCTTTGTCCACTAATATTAGGATGCAGTAATATTGAATACTGTTAAAAAAATAAGTGAGCATTATAATGATTTCTGAAGACATAGGAGGAACGAACACTGCATAAATTTTAAAGAAGTATTTGGGGCATCAAGCCAATATATTGGAGTAAAGACAGGCATTCTTTTAAAATATCTATATTAAAAAACTATTATCAAAGAAATTTAGTATTTATTGAAGAACTTGATGAGTTCCATTTTAAAATATAAAGCAATCTCTCTTAAGAGAAGCTCAAATATGAAATAAAAAATGAAATCATTTGTCTGGTATACTATATCATAAATCATGCTGCTCTTAAATAAGTTTGTGTTTGCAAAGTAATAACTTGACAGGCCTTGTTTATAGAACACAGTGATCAATTTTGTTTCCAAATTAAAATGCAGACATGATCTCAATAGTAAAATCAGGTCAATAGTAACTACAGCTTCCAAATTATGAACTCTTCTTGGCCGGGGCATTGACACAGTTTAATTACTAAGCCATGTTAGTGATTTCAACATCTTCTTTAAAATTTCCATTGCATTTAGAACACAATATTCTTCCATCTCTCTGTTTCTAATAGCCTTTTCTCCATTTCCCTGCAAATCCTAGTTCAGGCTCATGATACCGTGTTCCCAGCAAGTCAAGTAAATGGCGTATCTGGAGTATTTTATGTCTGATGATGTAACAGAGAATTGATAGGACCCTGACTTCAGACACAGATACATTGCATACATGGCATTGCTCTCTTCAGTTGTGCTTCTAACATGTAAAACACACAATGTCTTGCCTGCCTATTTACTTTCTCTATAGCAGAAATTATTTACTTTGTATATTGTGCCCCAAGACATGCAAATGAGGAACATCAAACAACGGGTACATTTTCTTCCTTTTGACTTGACCTACAAGGGAAAAGCTGGCATTCCGCACTCACTGACTTGGTGTCCCTTCTTGCAGTAGTTCTCCAGCATCTAGCCCTCCTCTAAATACCCACGTCCCTCTCCCTTGCAGGGATGCCAATCCTCTATAGAACATGGCAGAATGGCTCATGAGAAAGAAGTGAAGTCAAAGTCGGCTACTTGCTTGTAGCAACTTTGAAGTTGGATTTCTTTCTTCAAATGTGACTTTTCACTGCAGGAGAGTAATAATGCCTGTGGCTTTGAATAAACAAAATTTTCCCTCCCCTTCTTTCTGGCAGATACTTAACTTGGCCCTGGCTTGCATATTCCTGTTTAAATTTGAAATAACTTAAAATGCATCCCCTTCTCATCTTATTCTTTGCTTCAAAGTAAGAGTGAATAGCTAGCCCATGACAGATAAGGGAAGTCACAGGAGGAGAGTGGGGTGATGTAGATTCAGGACACTGTGGAGTAGCTCTTCCCCACATTGACGTGCTGAGTGGCTGCGGGCAAGTTCTTTCAACTTTCAATGCCTCAGTGTCCTCCTCTGTAAGATGGTGATGACAAAATCACTTGTCACGTACAGTTGTGGAGAAACTTTAATGAGTTGACACATGTACAGAAATCACAGTACCTGCCACATAGAAAGCACTCATTGTTTAGTATTCCTCACACTTCAATAAATTGACGACCAAGTCGAGAGAATGCACATGTGGAGTTGCTCAAGTCCATTTATGGTCCTTCCTAACTATTTTGAATCCATCAAAACTTCACATTTTCCACCTTTTCCTTCAACAAAAAAAAAATTGTTTTGCACATTTCCTTTTCAACACCGAATTCTGCAGGCGGTTTCGATATGTATGTTCTTTTCTATAAAGACAGAACAATTAATGAAAGGTGAAGTGGGAGGCATTTCTCGCTCTTCAGAAACTCCTTTTTCTTTGTCAAGATGTCAATCTTCTATTTGGGAAATGCTGATCCAACCATAATTTCTATTTTTAAAAGAAGATGCCATTGATCTATTGGCAGATCCATGGCATAAAAGTACTAAATAAATCAAATAAGGACTTTTTTTTTTTTGCTTTATTTAGGCTCATGGAGTTATTAGAATCTTGTTTGAAAGCATTTTGAGAATATAGCTCCAGGTTTTGTGTATATTCAGTGTATTTTAATGGAAAGTTGCACAAACATCTTAAAAATTACTCTTACCTGCAAATGAAAACAAATGAATATTCTATTACATTTGTAGGGATATTCTTTATAGCTTTAAAAATATTGGTTCTCTTTTATTTTGAGAATCCAAGGAGACAGAAGGTGGTTGCTTTCAAAAAATTTCAGACCAGGAAAAAAATGTATAAACTTGTTCTCTCATTTTGTAGCATTCTATAAGATTAGAAAATGTAGATAATCTTCAGGATACATCTTCTATGGCTCCCAGGTGTATGGGCACAGATGTTGCAACATTAAGTTTTGAAGTTAGCTCTACCAAAATACGGGTTTTGAAAAGAAGAGAAAATATTCAGCAGAAGTTCATGCTGATAAAATTATACAATAGCACAATGGACATATCCCTGGGAGATCTGAAATACAAAAATTTCAACAGGCATAAAGTGAGGTTTCACATATGGCAGCTTTTCTCATAGAGTCACACTGCCTCTTCCTAAATGAGTCCAGTTTTATGCTTTCCCAGCAGGATCTGTGGCTCATATGAAATCCAGTAAAATAGCGCCATTTAGGCTGATAACCTAATAGGAAAGTAATATTATAGGAGATCTCCTCAAAATATGATCTCCTGTTTTAGCATAAAAGAGAAAGCCAGTATTAAGACATTTTTCTGAAGATTTTTATTTCTAGTTGAATTTAGAAATAGTTGAAATAAAATCTGAATTATATTAAAATCATGTCATTATTATATCACATGATTTTCATGTATGACTTATTAGGAATATATTGGATTTTTTCTTGAAGTGTTACATAGAAGGCATATATCCCAATTATTTTTCTTGTATTTCTTCAAGTGTTACATAGAAGACATACATCCCAATTATTTTTCTTGTATCAATGGATAAGTATAATATGAAATAGTAATTCTTTATTTATCTCAGGTTGACTAAAATGTTACTGGAAACTTAAGGTCTATATTATGGTCTAAGACTTTCTTGGGAAAAGATGGATGTAGACAGGTATACAAGTAGAAAGTGAGCTAAAAGGCCACAACAAGTATAAATTATCATGTTGCAAGGCTAGTGTTTTGGCCTCTGACGAGCAGGGCCATGGAACAAAGTGTCCATGGTTCTGACTCTGGCTGCGTGGTTCCTGGCGATTCTTTACCTTCTAGGAATCCCATTTTCTGGGTTTGCACAATGAGAGGCATGAACTCAATAATGCAATTTCACAAATATTCTTAGAAGGCCAAAGAACCGCATTCTTGATAAAACAAGGGGAGGCAACACGGGAGCCAGTGATCACCAATATGTTGAGAAAGCCGAAATTACAGGTTTTACTCAGTTTCACTTACTGCATTCTATCGATAAAAATGCAGAGGTGCCCTAGACCAGACAAAAAGATCAGCCAAATCAACCATATTTTATTTCAGAAGTCAACCAGTAATTGGGTGGCTGATTATTCCAAGAGTCTTTCAATGGGGAGACAATGTTTTTCGCCTCCAAGTAGGTTTACACCCAAATTCTACTAAGAACCAGCCTGGCTTTCCATCACCATCTTTCTTATCCACATGGGAAGCATCCTTTCTCGAGCCTCCTCTGGCCACCGTTGGATCTTTCAGCGAACACATAGTTAGTGAACCACTTTCTCTTCTGCTCCTACCCGTCAAATCCAATAGGGATTCATTTTGTCTACAAAGCACCACTACCCAGCCCTTGGTGTTTTCCACTATTGATGGGATTCTTACATCACTGACAGAGCCCTCTCCTCTCTACTTGAAAAGCAGCCTCAACACCGGCCATGCAGCAACACACAACCTCCGTAGCAGGCAGGCTTTCCTCCTCCAGACTGTGCTCTTTGTTTCAGAGAATCCTAGTTCAGACATATTTTTTTGATTCATACAAAATATTATATGAACTTAGCCCTAGCGCAATTAACTTCCTGGGACTTTCTATTTTCAGAAAGTCTTTTTATCTCATCTTTTCAAATGAAGTCAACATTCATAATGCTGTGTTTTTCACGTTAACAGCACTACAGTTTAGTTGGGTGGGGTGTGCAGTTTCATGTTCAGATAGTTTCTTCTGTTATTGGTCTTCTGTCCTAACTGTGTGGTGTAGCTGGAATTTGTCAACCCAAATTTGGTTTTAGAATATAAGATAAATTCATCATGCTGGTCCCTTCTAAGGTTTTATGAATATTTTTAAGTGTTTAATGAAATTCCTTGTATTGGTTAGATTGAACATAAAAATTCCAACCTTTTAAACTGAATTACTTAGGTTTTCTGCACATCTGTATGTAGGCAATATATATATATAGAACCAGTTCATTCAAATTACACTGTCTAACAAGTAAAATTACAATTTTTATATTTACAATGACATGACTTTTTAAAATTCATTTTTGGCATGCTAATCTTCTTCATGTTTCTTCTTCAAATAAAAATGTACCTGACCTATCATTTTAAAGTTAGAAAACAAAGAAGAATGAATAGTATATTCATGGCTGCAATAATGATTTTGGCTTCTGTCCTGTATTTCTGTATGCATGTGTGTAAATTTAGATTCAGCGTCGACTCACTAAAAATGTATATATCATGCCTCTTGAATAATAACATTATTATAATATTATTGGCCAAACTTTGGCCTTTTGGCCAAATCCTCTTGTTTGCTGGGATCAGCTTATCTTTTAACATTTTGAAAAATTTACCCTGAACCTCCATTTTACATATAAGGGTGGGGGGAAGCCCTAGAAACTTAAAGGTATGGGTAGGCTTCAGTGAACATTAGGATCGAAACTTGTTGTTATTAGCCCATCCCTATCTGGGGAATTTTCAGAGACCATCTCTTCTAATAAATCCCCAGCATCCAGCTTTGTTCCTGAATCCACTTTGTCTTTTTTTATTGTCTCCCCTCCCTAACTCCCCAGTTTCATTTACAATTTGACTTTGTACCTGCCTAGGTTGTCTGGTCTTGCCCTGAGGCATATGGCAATGTGGTTTATCAGAGTAATTTGCAAAGATGATACAGACCTCTCCCTTAAGTTGAATCCTGTCTCCAGGTGTGGAACTTTTTATTCCTTTCTGCTCCATTAGAGTCCTACAACTCTCTGTGCATGGCATACCTTAATTCTTATCACATCTAATGAAAAGAATTTTACCTGCATCTAAGCATATATTATTTTGCATATATCCTTAAACATTCCAGACAATTAGTCTTCTCTAAAGACAGTGAGTAAATTGTTAACATTGGGTGACATGCTCATCATATTTGCCTTCTTCTCCAAGATAGTAAATAATGTTAAACTGTAATTTTCAGAATGATGAAATCATGACTCTCATACAAGTAGAAAATGAATCCATGTAAAAGATTTTCTTTAAATCATTAATTAATGAGGGAACCAGTAAGATATAAAACTGATTCAAAAGAGATTTTAGATGTATACATCTCCATAATGCACATACAATCAGGAATACCGAATATAGCCTCACATAGACACATGCACACATGACATTCGGGGGTCCTGAAATTTGAAAGACGAGTTAATGTCATAGAGGGCAATAAGATATATCCCTTCTTCTCTACCAAACCGAATGTATTTGCATGGTTGCCACCAAGTCACATTCTCATTACTACAAGTTTCTACAAGTGCTATCTCTACAGATGTATAAAATAGTCTAGTTGATAGAAAGTGCATCAAAGGAGTAACACCCCATAGAATCAAATAGTTCCAGAGAGTGTGATGGACAACACCTGGCCTTCCACAGAAGGGACACCCACGGATCTCTTTTGCCCACTGTCAAGTCTTAGACAATTTTTCTTGGCACAACACTGAAGGTAAAACTGTCATTTTTACCCTTTTTCCCATTTCACTGAATTCATCAATGTTGGTTATCTGATAGGTTTCACAGACAGTGATAAAACACCAAGGCAGTATTGGGGTGGGCCAGCAACCTCTACTTACATCTCTGAGATTGTCACTTACTTGCTATCATTTTGTGCCAAAGGCTGCTATTCTACATACACTATAAATGGACATATACTATGGCTGTATGTTTACTTCTAAGATGTCGCACCTGTAAGATGCACCATTATTTTATGTATCATTAAGGATTTTTTAAAAAATCTTGCCAATTAAAGTAAGATGCATTTTCTTATCATTTAGATGTTTTATTTTATAACTATTGAAATAATTTAGATTATTTTATAACTATTAAAATAACTAGACATAGGATTTTATCAAAAATAACTGGAGAATACATAAACATAGAAATGTATTAAATAAATTAGTTAAGATATTACTAAAACTTCGTCATATTCAGGGTCTACTTCTGAATCACTTTCATTTAGAGTTATCAGTAGCTGTGTTGTTTCACACATACTGTCCTTCTCTGTGCCATTAAACACTTGGATGGTTCAGACTTTAAGAGAATCCATAAAGAAATTAAAAGGCACTGTGCTGTTATTATTAAGGTAGAGCTACCTTACTTTTTTGCTTCTACTTAGAGAGTTGCTAAACACTTCTGGTTTACTACCTCCTCAACTCCTTCCCTCTTTTACTACTATTTCCAAGGGTTTTCGTCTAAGCCATTGAAACCCATTCTGCAAATTTTGGTACTTTTGTTTTTGATGTTAGTGCCTATATAGGATCAGCCAATTTCATCCAATGTCCTGGCCAAAAAAATTTTACAATTCTCTATTTCAGAGATGTTAAGATATGGAAACAATGCTCCTTATTATTATGAAATATATTTATTTCCCCGTGCAAACAACACTGAGCCTAGGTAAGGAAAACTTAATTACTGGTGATATAATTAACTACTAACTCATAAATCCGCCTAGCAGTAAGATCATTACCAGCACATTAGTACACTGTTTCCTACTGCATATCATATAACTGAGAGTGATAAATTGTTCCATCATTCAACAAATACTTATTAAACACCTAATATTGATATATATATATATATATATAGTCAATAAGAGCCATATATGTGTTACATTTACTGCACTCTATTGGCCTTTGGTATGGGATTCGTATGGAATAGTGAAAAAAAAACACAAGAAATATGAATTGTTTATATAAAAGTAAGCAAATTATATATTATGTAATTTGGTTATATACAGTAGACACAAATTTTTCTTATGTATATCTTACTTATTTTGCATGTTCATATATGCTGATTATATATATTATTACTATGTATTATATGTCTTACTTATATATAACTTATAACACTGACTAGCTTGAAACACAAGTAAGCTGCTTAAGCCTCCTGGAGCCTTGGTTTCCTCTTTAGTGAGAGATGTAGTTGTCCTCATGCCTTTTGGAATGGTGAAATAAAACCATTTTTTAGGAGTGATCTGGGGCCTCTAGCAAGCTACAACCCATTGGCCAAATCTGGCCTGCTGACTCTTTTTGTATGGCTTGTGAGCTAAAAAATGGTTTTCACACTTTTAAATGGTTGGGGGAAAAAAATAATTTGTGAGACATGGAAATTCTATTAAATTCAAATTTCAGTGTCCATAAATAAAATTGTATTAAAACATGCAAAGCCCAGGCATTTACTATCTGGCCCTTTACAGAAAAAAAAATTTGCAGACCCACAGTCTATAGCATCTATGTGAATATAGCCCAAATTATCTTGAATGTGAAACCACTCGTGATCATGCAGGAACCCCTAAGTTAATGCAATGTTTATCATTACACATGGACATATATGCACATATGTTTCATTAGCCTTGCCAACACAGGTATATTCCCACAATGCCTTGCCCAGCTGTAGGCACAGCGTTTGCTCTGTCCACACCCCTCCCCAGACTGGGGGATTGGGAGAAGATGGTTCCCTCTGGTGTTGATGTTAGCCTCCATTTGAGGTGGCCCAAAAAAGTGTGACTTGGGCCCCAAACATTTCACACTTTGGATGAGAAGGAATACTCTGAAGCCTTGGCTCTTTTTCCCTCAGAATAAAAATTTAAGTTTCCTATAAACACATTTTTTTTGCCACTATTTAAAAGGAGATTTCAGGGTGCCTGGGTGGCTCGGTCAGTTGAGGCTCTGACTCTTGATTTCAGCTCAGGTCTTGATCTTAGGGCCAGGGGATCGAGCCCCCCGTAGGGCTCTGTACTCAGTATGGCATCCGCTTGTCCCTCTCCCTCTGCTCCTCCCCGCCCCCCGCAAAATAAATACAATCTTTAAAAAACAATACATTTTCAAACATAAAAAAATAAAAGGAGATTCCACCTATCTACCAGTGAACTGATCCTTGCTTTCTCTGAGTATACTACAAGTGAGACCTGCGTTAGGACCGTGGACTAAACATCCTAATCATAACCATTTTTACAGAAAGACCATTAGGTGACAGAACTAACAAAAATGCAGGTCTAATGTGTAAAGTGAGTGGGGTACATAGTTAGGGCTCATAATAATATGAATGTGTAAATATGTTCATTTACACATTTTGTTGTAAAGACCAAAATATTGTCAACCCAGATTTTAACATATAAGCTTAAATTCAGATAATGGTTGGAGTATCTGCATTCAAAGACACAGAAGCTCAACATCTATTGGCATACAATATTTTATTTTTAAAAATAACAAATAACCACAAAATAATATGTGATGTATGTTAGATAAAATATTTACTGTACTTGAATTTAGACTTGACCACTTCACTTGACTCAGATGGAGGAGATTCCAGACCCTGTTGATTATACGAAAGGTATATCCATTCTGATTTGATTTCAAATTTAAGTGCTACTTTTCTGTTTTAGAAGGAAACTCAGTTTCTTTTTATTACTCGTTATACATCAGGTGCCTTCATTTCAGCACAGTATGTAAAGAGCAGGTGGTATAAGGAGTACTTTGAAGGTTAATTATTTTTTTCATTTATTTCACTGTGAGGATTTACCTTTCAATGTGTTTTTGTAATCAGGATGGAAACAATTAGGGAGCTTGCTGCTTGAATGTTTCACTACATTTATTTTATGACATCTGCTGCAATGATTAAAAAAAAAGGAAAGGAAAAGGGGGGTAAGCATTTTAACAATAGTGGGGTTTGAGTTGACTGTATGCGATTGCTTTATTTCATAGTGAATCTTCAAAGGAAATGTCATGATGAATCAGTCATGTTTCTAACCAGTAAATATCACTTCATTGTTAGAGTTTACATTTTTGACATGGAAGCATGTCTGTTCATGTTTCAGAGATGTCATAGTTTATTAGTCTCGGATTTAATTGAAACCAATAGAAAAAAGCTACAGAGAAATAGGAATGAAAGGAAAACAAGTAGATATTTATTTTTAAAGACATATTTCAAAGGAGAATGTTCTATTTCCATTCATCATGTTCAGTTTATTCTTCAAATATACCCAAGATATTTACTTCACCTGTCCTTCATCTTCATATGCTTTGGAGCATAATTGATAAGATAATAATATTCGGTATCAAGAGAGGTGTGGCTCATAATATGTTAAGATTTGGGCATATAATTTCAATGTAAGGGAATACTTTTCAAAATTAATATAGTCATTTCATAGTGTGCTACATTACTCTTGTTTTTCCCATTAGCAAAATATTATAGACAATCCTACGCCATCAGAAAATAAAACTTAACATAAAAATCTAATAATTATATATAATTAAATATGATAAGTAATAGAGAAGGTAAATATAGATACAAGGTGTGTGTGGGTGTTTGAAGAGAGACAGAGAGAGACAGAGCCAGAGCCAGAGGGTGAGAGACAGAGACAGAGACAGAAACAAATAGAGGGGAGAGAGCACATGCCTCAGAACTCTGTTGGTAGTTTTGAAGATGGATGAAGCAGGCCATGGAATGCAGGAAGCCTCTAAAATCAAATGGAATCTTCCTCAGAGCCTCCAGAAGAAAGGTAACTCTGCCAACACCTTAGTTTTAGCCCCGTAAGACCTATTTCAGACTTCTGGCCTTTGGAACTCGAAGAAAATAAATCTGTGTTATGTTAAGAAACTAAGCCTATGGTAATTTGTTACAACAGCAATAGGAAAGGAGTACATTACCTCTCAACATGGGCTCTTCAAACCATGTTGAAAATTCAGGCTTGTCTTAATAGGTCCCCAGAGAAAGGAGAGGCTCCAATATCTTTCCATGTTCCAGTTGGGAATTACCATGAAGTTTTCCCTGCTTCTATAATCTATGCTAAATTAGGCAGCATTTTTATTATCATGACCCATCCCTTTTTAATGTCAGTCTCTGTTGGTTGCACAACTGAGATTTAATTCAGGTACATCTAATTACCATGGCCACAGTAAGTGGAAATGGAATAGTTATGCATCTCTGGGAGATTAGAAGAAAAGGATTCCAAGGCATTAGGGAAATGACGAATGGGAGAAGGGAAAGAAAGAGAAAGAAAGGCAGGAGAGAAGGAAGAAGGATGGAAGGGTGAGAAGGGGCTGGTTTCTATTTTCTAGTCTGGGGAAAAGAACAAAGTAAATATCCAACCACCACTTTTTGGAAATGGAGGAAATACAAAATTCGTGCCCAACAAACTTTCCCATCTGGCTGTCTCTGATTAATAGCCCAAAATGGGAAAAGAGAACTTTCTGACCCTAACAGTTTTCTAATAGTTGAAGGCCAAACAGACTGCAAACATGGTTGGTCTATTATTCTAGTACAGGGCCTCTCAAATTTAGGTGCATTTAGACATTAGAGGGTTTGTGATTTCTGGACCCTGTCCCCAGAGATTCTGATAAGTTAGAACTTGGTGGGCTTGGGATTCTGCACTATCAAGCTCCTAAGAGATGGTGATGCTGCCGGTCTGTGGACCATACTTTGAATGGCAACACTAATCTAATAGTTGGCATCCATATTTAGACCACTCTTTTTGAAAATCCCTTAGACCTTTCCTTCTGCCTTAATTTCATTGGAGGCTGGAGTGGCTAAACATGGCAAAAATGATAGACACGTAGATACATAGATAGATGATAGAGAGCATACTCCTTCTCAGTAGATCCAAGTCACCTGGATGCCTTAGTTAAAAGATGGCATGCTGGGCTCTATATCTCGAGTCCCTGGTTCAGTAGATTTGGGGCCAGTGGGTAGGTGAGAGTGTGCATGTTTAAGTGCCCAGGTGATGCTGATGCTGCTGGGCCAGGCAATACACTTGGAGAACCACTGGCAAAGCCCTTGTTTATTATCCATACCAGCTGACCCCCATCAGGCACCATGGGAGGAGATGGTCTTTTAGCCTTGTCGTGGACAACCAGGGACACCGGGCATTAGGGTACCTGTGGTAAGAATGGGAACCTCTTCCCCAATTGAACCCCAGGGTGTCTGAGATCAGCAGCTGCTCCTCCTTGTAAGCCTCTCTCCCCACGTGTGCCTTCCTACCGGCAGGGTGCAGTGTGTCCCTCCCACAGGGGCCAGTCTAGGAGGCAATGTGGAGGAGGGAACACAGAGGCTGGGTGCTGAGGTTAAGAAGATGCAGAAGAAGACTGCATCTGTCCATTGGAAAACAGACCTGGGCTACGCCAGGAGACTCCTCAGTAGGCCTCTGAGTTGTGTACCTGAGAAACATGTTTCCTGGTTTTGATGAGAAGAAAAGAACTCAGGAAACAAACGTTTTCCTGTCATCTTAGTGGCCTTACCCATCCTTGGACACAGAGGCAAGACAGAGTAACAGGAGAAAAAGTGGCATTCCCTCTGCAAATGTTGAAAAAAGGAACAAAAACAGGATTTGGGGCCTAACTGCTGCCCACCTTACAGGAGTTACCTTATACAAAGTAAAAATAAACTCTGACTGAGCCGTCCCCTATATCTGATTTAAATACATTTGTCTTCCCAAAGCTAACATATTCTCAGCTGAATTTGAGGGGATTCGTTATTTAAAAAAAAAAAAAGAAGAAGAAAAGACAAGGAGAAACTGAACAGGGCTTCTAGAGCAATGCACATAAGCTGTTTGTCATATTGAATCAACACCTGGGGCATTGATTTGAAAGCCAAACGCAGGCTGTTCATCTGGATTGCCAAGTATAACAGAAGCAACTGTCTAGCCCAGGCCATCAGAAAGAACGCGCCTCGCCAGGGCGCCATCCGAAGCTGCCTTCGAGGACCACAGATAACCCAAAAAGATGTACAGAGGTTGCTCTGAAACCTAATTTCAACTTAGGAGCCTAGCTTTCTCTCTTTCCCATAAACTACCTATGATTTCTAATTAGAAAGGCTCTCGAAAGCAAGCTGACCTGATTCCTTTTGCTCACTTGAAAACGTGTCCCAGTTTTGGTGTTAATGTTTGGCTTTGCTTACTCACTAAGCACTGTTGTTGCTTAGTCCTCTAAGCTTGCTGGGCCTGCCTTTCCCAACATTCCAAGTAGTAATAGTCTCTTTGACCCAGTAATTAAAGAAATCCTGTACCTTTCCACTCTGGCTAGCTGCCCTCTCTCTTCTCCCCCATTGTTCTTTTAGTAACACCACCAGCAGATGGTTAGAGATTTTTCACCCTTTCAAAAGCTTTATATTTTTCCCATCTCATCAAGCATATCTCAGCCAAATGTAATTAGCTTAAGGCTTTTGAGCCCTCACGGGAGATCAGTAAAAAAAAAATAAAAACCCGAGCAATTTCAATAAAGAGCTTGAAAAGAGGATCCTGGAAGGCCACAACAAACCACAGAAGAGCTGCTATTATTTAGAAGCACAGATCTCTCTCTTCCTCCCCTTCCCCCCTTTTGGCATTTTAAAGTCTCAGAATATTCATGAGGCCTCCAGGGCTTGGGAGCTTTGGAGCTTTCTTTTGGACCATTATTGGGTAGGTGGGATATTTGAGCTCTCTTCAGCAAGGTCAGTGTTTGGTTCTCTTTAATTGATTTCAATCAAGGAGCGTTTTTTGGGGGGGGCGGGTAGCGCTGAGTTACTCCCAAATGGCAAACAGTTTATTTACTAAATCTCTTAGCCTTTTCATTCATTTTTTTTTTTTATCCTCTGGTTGTTGGAAACGAGCTGGTAAGCCTTCTTTGTCCTTCCAAGCATTTGATATGAAGGCTAAATTAATTAACCGCAATACAGATTTGCGCCCTGCTTCTGAGTGGTGGTGAATCCCTTTTCTTCCTGAATAGCCACATGTATGTACTACAGAGCTGATCCTGCAGCCCCACACTTAGGAGAAAGCAAGTTTTTCAGACCAAATTAAACTATTTTTATTGAAATGGAGTAAAGTAGCGCTTAAGTTTGTGAAGCACAGATTTTTCGTGGGATGTTAGGAGAGGGGCATGGGCTCACCCTTGAATTGTGTGATGTATATTTTCCCCAAGCACGCAAGTGGGAGGCTCCAAGCCTCAGGTGTTGGGTAGTAGGATGATTGTGTTCTCATGTCAGTTTCTCATTACTAAGATTTGGGTAAAAGGGGAATGATTCTTTGTAAATCCACTACCAGCTTTTTCAGATAAAGGGAATCAATGCCAACACTTGATTAAAATGACTTTTTTTTTTTTGGTCTCAAGTGAGCTAATCAGTTTCTTTCCGAATAGTGATGCACGGATAGGTGCCTGTGATGAAGATGGTTATATATGTGACACTTTAGAGGACATTAGAAGCACAATTTAGGGGAAAATTCCTTTTAAAGAAGTGTGTTCTGAGCAGTGTTCCAGCCAAGGCATAGGCTTGCAAAGCAGTCCCCAAACACTTAAGAATTAACCTTGTTATGTCCCAAATACAAAGTAATGTTGGAGGTACAAATTGACTTACAAAAAGATATAAGTAGGGTGGAAGTTTTCTGTAGGTAGGACAAATGAGATCTTGGTCTTTTGTAGATGCTTTTCATAAATGTCAGTTTTTCACAGAAGAATGAAAAATTAATTTCAATAAAACTGCACTATCATTGCTTAGAATACAGCAAGCCCAAAGAAACTAGACTATCTCTGGCAGGGGCACAATTCTGGATCACGAAACTAGTTGTATCGGTGCAGAATAAGTAAGACAAAAAGAAAAGGCAAAGAAATTGCTCACAAGACCTTCACTTAATAACAAGAGAGAGGCACAAGGACCCGTAGCAAACTTGATGTCCGGAAAATGTGCAGAAATGATCTACAGAGCTCCTTCTACAGCGGTTTTGCCATTAGCCAACGTACCGTGGGCAGGATATCTCTGGTTCATTCCATTTCCCAAATAACTGATGCTTAACCAGAAAACTTTTGGGGCCAGTTATCACTATTTCCGAAATTCCCAAAATGATGACATCCATTTGCCTCCATTTTGAAGTTATAGAAATTAAAGTTATGAAGAGTTAATGCACCTGAGCAGGGTCATACATATAGCTAGTGGAAGCAGACCTGACATCTGTTGTCCAAATTGTGGCCCAGGATTTTTGTCTACCCTACCCTTCCTCTTATGAGCTGTTCTAAGGACTTGTTCTTCACAGACTAGGATACTCTAGGAGGTGTCTACAGCAAGCATTTCAACTTAGCTCCTTTCTGAAATGGTAAAATCACCCTACTGTAAATCTTGGGTTTGGAATGAATCCTAAAGGTCACCCAGTCTAGCTTCCCGCTGTGATGCACAAAAGCATTATTCCTTCCCAGCAGATGCTGTGGCCTCTGCTACAGAACATACATGATGGGTAACTCACTACCTTGCGTAGCAGTTCCTTCATTCACGGGTGATTCTGAGTGTTGAAAAATGAACTTGATTTCACTACAGCTCATGCTTATTCGTGCCAGTTCTTCCTTGCGTAGGGAACTGAAATGAGCCTGGCAAATATAGCAAGAGCCCATCTAGTATCTGAAGGTTGTTTGCAGAGCCAACTTTGGTGTCTTCTCGTTAGTCCCTTAACTCATTCCTTACTTAGTCCAAACACCCCTCATATCATAAGTTTTTCTCTTTTTTTTTAAGATTTTATTTATTTGTCAGAGAGAGAGAGAGAGAGCACAAGCAGGGGGAGCGGCAGGCAGAGGGAGAAGCAGGCTTCCTGCTGAGCAAAGAGCCCAATGCGGGGCTCGATCCCAGGACCCTAGGATCATAACCTGAGCCAAAGGCAGATGCTTAACTGACTGAGCCACTCAGCCTTCCCCATATCACAAGGTTTTCAAACACTTCCTCATGTTGGCTACATACCTCTAAGCAAGTTAAATTTGCCAACTTTTCTCTCAAAACACGGATACGATGATCCAGACCTTCATTTGTCAAACTAAAGGCTAAAAGGAATTGCTTCAAGCCCTGGCAAGTCTGTGTCTGCACATCTCCCTGTGTGAGATGATAAAGGATCTGAGGGGGGGACCAGCAGCCAGTGTGCAGAAGCTTGCAGACTAGCCAAGCTTGCAGGCAGGCTCTTCTCTAATGATCCCTGAACCAGCGATTTACCCTGGCCTCGGTTTCCCTGTCTGTAAACAGGGATAACAGTAGAGGATTTTTGTAAGGATCATATGACTTAATATGTCTAAAGTTCTAGCAATAATGCCAAGCACATAGTAAGCTCTTCATCGAGACTAATTATTGTTACTGTTCTAAGCAGAAGCCCCTACTCCAAACTAAAGAAAATCCTCACATTCCTATGATGAACAGAGAGAAACCTAAGAACTATAGGAACAGTGGATCAAATGTTACCTCTGCCCTATAATTACTGGGCCAATCTGCCTCTGTCTCTACAGGCATGATGTGGGACCACAGGGGCGCCCTGAGAGACATCTAGCCACTTTCATCCTCTGACTATGCCCGAGATAGCAGTCCAGTAATTTTCCCTTAGCTGCCAATGTCTTTGATAGTAAGAGACCTCATTAAAGGGATGCAGCTGGTCAAGAAAAACACCCTGAAGCCCTTGGCTTCTGGCAGATGAGCTGGGTCATGAGAGTACATCTGTCACAGCTGGTTCTGTCCCCATGCAGAAATGACAGGGCCAATGCAAACAGCTCCGACCCTGGCCAGAATAAGCCGGCAGACTTAAGGAATAAAACATTCATGGAGGTGGATCTGTGCATTCCCACCAACATTATTTTTAGGCACTTTGGCACAAAGCGTAAATGCTGCCGTGTACATAACCAGACTGTCACCATCACGGTTGACATTTGTATAAAAATGGCCAAACAGGGACCCAGGAGCATGGAAACAGCTATCCCTCGGTTTGGAGATTTAAAGTTGTAGGATTTATCATTAATGCCATTCCCTCACTCATGTTTCTTATGATGGGGTTTTATATTGACTGAAACTTCTTTCAACTATTGCTACTGGATCAAAGCATATTACAAAGCAGGAGACAGAAACAACACTCCCCACCTTGCTCCATTTCATTTCCTCCAGGTCCATCCTATCAAGAAACTCAAAATCCCCACAAGAACCACATTCTCAAGGAGAAGTAGATTGAGGACAAACAGAAATTTGAATTCTGGCAAATCAGTAACTGTAAGGAATTATCGCAGGAGACAGTGGTAGCTCTCTTTAATCCTCTAGGTCATTCCTGGTGGGTTCGATCTCAGACTATGATGGCAGAGGTCCAATTTTCCTCCCTACTGTACTTGATTTTAAATGCCAGGGTGGAGGTTCTTGGTTTATATAAGCTGCATCATCACTGGTGCCTTAATTATTCTTAGGATTACTAATGATTATGAAAACCTCACCTTAGAAAATGCAGAGAGAGAGAGAGAACCAGATAGACTTGTGATGTGGATCCTGGTGCATTTGGGTCACCCAGGAAGCACCACACAGCCTAACTGCCGAGAGATGACCTTCAAAGGCCCTTCTCTGCAGGGCTCCCACAGGACCAGAATCTTGTGACATTGTATGCTGGTTACAGAATCCCACAGGCACCCACCTCTTATCTCAGCCCACACCAGTGATCACAACCACAAAGACCAGGGGACAGAATATAAAAGAATACTTCTTTGTCTTCTTGCCATTTTATCTTATTTTCCCTCTAGAATTCCTATTTTGTACCAACCATATTGTAACAACAAAAGCAGTTCTAGAGAATGGGGAAAAAATAGCACCATGATTTTCAGCCTTATTACATCAAACTGCTTTGGGCTTTACCCTCTTTAAAGTGTGTTCATGTATTCAGCTACAAGGAGGTTTCTGAAAGTCTTCATGAGCAGTTCATTTCCTTATCTCCCATGTGTGCTGCTCCTGGGTCATGGTCCTTGGTGTTTTTAAGAACTTAGGGTATGAGAACCATGTTGGGAGACTTAGCATCTCCTCCATCCCTTGTGGGGGATAGACTAAAGCCCCTGGCAATCACTTTCCCCCAGTTGCATTTTGGGCCCTGTGAATCCAGATTCCTCATGATTTGGATTCTGGCAAATCAGTAACTGGAATAAAAGCAGCCTGATGAGGGAACCCAGACTTGGGAAACCCAGAGACAGGAACTGTACCATCTCAACACACAATTTTATATTGGTCTCATCAAACCCAAAACCTTTCTCCTCAAACGTCATTCTCTTTTCAAAATGAAGCCAGTCCTTTTCAGATGGCATAAGTGCATCTCAGACATTCCACAGGCATGAGGAAAAGCTTCCCCAAACAAACTAGACCCATTAAGCTTGAGATTTTTAGTATCTTACCCTAAGTGGGAAACAGGATGGTTTGGGTCACTGGTGTCAGGACTTTGTTGGTGGGGCAGAAGTGTTTGGTGTCATGTGAAGTGCTGTGAACTGGGAATTTGATGAAATGTGTCCTCACCCAGATTCTGGCAGTCTGGTCCCTACTGAACAATGGGGTATGAGACCAGATACCACGGATGGAACTCTTGCTTGCAGAAGGTCTGTCAATGGTGACTGACAGGATGAAGTGGCACCAGCTGTGTATGGTCAGAATTCATGAGGCCAAAACAATAACCTGCCCTAGAATGAGCCAGTTAACCTTTGCCTGAAACTGGCTTCTGTCTGATGTCTCTGAAGTAGACACAAAGTCCGAATCGTGCAAACTTTGAACCTTAGGTTGAAATACCAGCAGATTCTAGTGGTTCCAAGTGGTGCAAATTCTTCTAAGATACAGAGGTGTGAGTCTAGGTCTTCCTAGGAGCTGATGCTAAGATGGGATTTATTTGGGAAATACAAGGTATTTTTTTTTTAAGATTTTATTTATTTATTTGAGAGAGAGAGAGCACAAGCTGGGTGAGGGGCAGAGGGAAAAGCAGACTCCCTGCTGAGCAAGGAGCCCAACAGGGGGCTCAATCCTAGGACTTAAGCTGAGCTGAAGGCAGATACTTAACTGACTGAGCCACCCCAAGAACCCCTGCTATTTCTTCAGGGAAATGCTTATGTGAGAGAAAAGGAGGAGGGGTTTGGTGAAGGCTGGGACAGCCATGAGGCTACACTGGAAGGAAACGTGCAAGGGACAAGGAAAGCAAGACCAGGGCTTTGCAGAGAATTCCTCCACTGAGGCCAAGCTCACCCTGCAAGATGTGAAGGACCAAAGATCAGAAGATTTCTGTAGCAGCACCTCAATACGTGTACCCCCTTTTTTCCTCCCCTTCCTCATGCACCATGTAGAATATGGAGAGCTTGTGTTCCTTGTTCTCTGACCCACATTTCCCAAAGCAGTTCTTGGTTTTGATGAGTTAAGTTCTCCTCTGCATCTTCTCTTGTCTTCTCTAAAATGGTGCTGTTGTGCATGAAGCACAGAATAGTTTTGAGAACACCAGCCTGGTTCACTGCCTCTAAGGTACCTATCTATCTATATTCTGATGAGCAGCAAGTATTTTGATGCCAATGATCCCTCCCCTTTTTGGGACCAGAACAACAGAATTACTGGCTCTCTATATCATCATTGTTTTGATACCTCATTCTGGAACATGCTCTTAGCAGCCAGGTAACCTTTGATCATGAAAGATCTGGAGAACATATTCCTATTTTTAGGTCACCAGGAATCATGCTTAGAGTGTGAGAGACGAATAGTGTGGCGCCTTATGGAAATACTCTTGGGAGTGAAAAATGCCAGATAATTTGTGTCACCTACATGCTTTATTGGCTTTGCACTTTTGGAATATGTCACAGATGCCTTGTTATGTCAGAAGTGTGATAATAGCCAGAGAATATGAAATGATAAGGAAGTGTAAAGACTTCACTGCCATATCATAGCTAATACATTTTCATTTGAATTCAGTTATATGTATATGGACTTTTTTTTTAATGCTCAACCACATTTCTAATGTAATTTACATTTTGGCATTATGGGTTTCCCCCTGTGTTATCAAGTTGAATTAAATGGGGAACAAAAATGTCATTAATGGTTCTTACATGGATAACAATGTATTAAAACTCATCTCTGATCATTCCTTTGCTCAGAAGTCTATATTCTTGGCTATTATTTGCTTAAACTCATGTTGTCCTAAGAAACACAAATTTTACAATGAATATTAAACTGAGCTTGCTGGCTTCCATGTTCTACCCAACTCTGTTGATCATAGATGTCAGTAATCTTAGACCACTGGTAGATTGTATGCTTACTGGGTGATATATTTGAAAAAATAATGTCCTAAATATTGTAATATTAAACTGATGCTGGGGGCTTCAATCTCACAGTTTCAGTCTTTTTTTTTTTAAGATTTTATTTATTTATTTGAGAGAGAGAGAGCATGAGAGAGAGAGATCATGAGCAGAGGGGAGGGATAGAGGGAGAAGCAGACTCCCTGCTGAGCAGGGAGTCCAACAGGGAACTCAACCCTAGAGCCCTAGGATCATGACCTGAGCCAAAGGCAGACGCTTAACCAACTGAGCCACCCAGGCACCTCTCAGTCTGGTTTAAAACCAAACAGGTTCAAGACTGCAGGTTGAACATACATGTTCATTCCCATCCCTCCAAAACACCCTATTGGGATAACCATATAAACCCCAACAGTGAAGAAATCAGGAGAGGGACAATGGATTCCAACAAATTTACGAACATTGGAAAGCAAAAGCAAATACGATGGAGATGACATAGAGTCTACAATAGCCTGTAAGAGGAAGTGCCACGGTGTAGTAGACCTTCCATTGTAGAAGCTCAAAGTGATTCAGGATCAGTAGTCAGCAGTAGAGTGACCAGACAACTTATTTTCTAAACTAGGACACTTCTGGAAGTAAAAGGTGACACTAAGACATATGGTCAGTAGGCAAGATGGAATTCAAGGCAAAGAAGAAGGGCTGGGGGCACCTGGGTGGCTCAGTCATTAAGCATCTGCCTTCAGCTCAGGTCATGATCCCAGGGTCCTGGGATCGAGCCCCACATCGAGCTCCCTGCTCAGCGGGAACCCTGCTTCTCCCTCTCCCCCTACTTGTGTTCTCTCTCTCACTGTGTCTCTCTCTGCCAAATAAATAAATAAAATCTAAAAAAAAAAAAAAGAAGAAGAAGAAGGGCCAGATATAGGTGGTTAACTAAAGTTCTCTTTGGAACAACTAAAGCAGTTGTCCTCCTCACCATGGTACCTAAGAGAGCAGGGAGCTCAATTCTAAAGAAATCAAGCACATGAAATGAGAATTAGGGTTGTTTGTATGGATGCTACCATCCCAGATTAATATCCCCTCATTCTAGCATTTGGGGGCCTGACATCTGTCATTCTACCCTAAGGTAAAACCTGTCCATCAACACATACTACTCAATTACATAAGCCTCCCACCCCATCAGAATTCTTCCTTATGGGAGTGGTGGGCAGGGAGAGAGAGACCAATGCCCATATCAGAAGGCACCATTTACATACCCCCTATGTATATTCTCAGTGTTTCATGTTTTGTCCCACTTCACTGTCCTCTGGATTCTCTGGCAATGTGCCTTTGCTACCTAATTACTGAGCACGCTGCTCTTAGCTAACATCAAAATCTGTAGTCTGTTCTCTCTAGTCCAATCCAGGCTTGATGATTCTCTGATGACACCACCCCTTGACCTCAACTGGCCCTTCAGTGTGACTGTGACTCCTAGTCTTTTCCCATTCCTGGGGTTCACTTTGCACTTTTCCACTGCAGGCTCAGGGCTCCACATTTCACAACTCTGGGGGGACACAACAGACATCAACACCCCTTGCAAATGTGCCATAAATAGGCTTCTCGGCTTCACGTGGTGGTCTTGCTCAGGGTCGGGTCACACTAAGGTGACTGCCCAGGTAAACTCACCAGTCAGCATCACAAGCTACATTCTGGATACCCTAGCCATAGGACATGTGGGGACTTCTGGTTATGACAAGGCATGAAGAGATTCTGGGGAGCTAAATGTAATCTCACAAAGATACCATCTTTTCTCAGCCTAAGCAGAAAAGTGAAGGGGGAGATCCTCCTAGGACATATATTCTAAATCCCAAATACGAAGTAGAGTAAAAGGGGCACCTGTGTGGTGCAGTTGGTTAAGCAGCCAACTCTTGGATTGGGCTCAGGTCATGATCTCAGGGTCCTGAGATTGAGCCCCGCGTCAGGCTCTGCACTCAGCACAGAGCCTGCTTCAAATTCTCTCTACTTCTCCCTCTGCCCATCCCGATCATGCTCTCTCTCTCTCTCTCTTTCAAATAAATAAATAAAATTTTAAAAGAGTGGAGCAAAAGCCCTTAAACCTACCTATATGCCTCCTCTCTCTAGGTCTTTGGCCTTTATCCCATATTTATTTTTATTTTTT
Organism: Callorhinus ursinus; assembly: GCF_003265705.2. Classification (NCBI taxonomy): domain Eukaryota; kingdom Metazoa; phylum Chordata; class Mammalia; order Carnivora; family Otariidae; genus Callorhinus; species Callorhinus ursinus. The sequence goes on from NW_027397091.1 coordinate 13,145,930, forward strand.
TAAGATTTTATTTATTTATTTGAGAGAGTGCATGAGTGGGGGGAGGGGCAGAGGGAGAAGCAGACTCCCCCACTAAGCAGGAAGCCCCATATGGGGCTCGATCTTGGGACTCTAGGATCATGACCTGAGCAAAGGCAGTCGCTTAACCGACTGAGCCACCCAGGCACCCCATTTATGCCATATTTAAAAGAAAGTGCCATAAGGGCTAGACTTTACTTATCCTTTCTGACCAGTACTTCCTCTCAACTTTAACTGTAAATGAGAATTACCTGGAGAGCTTTCAAAAAGCCCAACTCCCAGATCATACTGCCAACCAATTATATTTAATGCTGTTAAGATGGCAACCAGGCATCAGTATTCTTTAAAGGTCCATAGGTGATTCCAAAGTGTACCCAAAGTTGAGAAACATTGCTCTATACTCTCCCTACTTCCTCAGGTGACACTGGCCTTCCCACTTTCCAGTAACTAAAATGGCCATTGGCTGCTAGAAAACGTGATATGTAGGGGAGAGGAATAAAGCATAGTCAAAATATTTTCAATATTATTATTTATTATAGCCTTTATCATAAAAATGTTATTTTTAAGTTCTAACATTTAGAATAGTCATCTTGGTTTATTATGGCTATAGACAGAATATAAATGTTATTCTTGACCATGTAAGAGCAAATTTTTGGAAAACTAGAAGGAAAAGTTAGAGAACTTGTATACTTTGGGTGCTTTAATTAAAGATGCAAAATTAACCCACAGAAAAGCAAGAAAATTATTTTAGCTATCAAAATCCAGGAAGAGAGAGCATGGCATAAGATATATATCACCATTGGTCATTGCAAGAGTCAGTAGCTATTGTCTAAGAAAAATAAATAAAATGGAAGCTTCATTCCATGTTATTTAAAGGTAAGAAGGTAACCACACAGAGAACTAAAACAAATTGTAATGGCTGTCTCTTTGAAGTGGGTCTGGGATAGAGAAGAGTTCCATATTTCTGAAGTTTTACTTTGTACATACATATAACAAAAATTACAGATTAAAAAAATAACCAAATTAGGATTCCATACTGTGGTACATATCAAGGGATGATTTGGGAGACTGTCCCCAGTCAAGGCCATCGTGTTGACTGTAACTGCAGCCCCACAATGACATCCAGAATGCTAGAGCCCCAGCTTTTGCTCACAACAGTGTTACATGCCTAGGTGGTGATGCTGATTCTCCATGGCCAAGTCCTTCAGTTTTAGTTAGCAAATTGCCCACCTCAGTGTTGCTAGATAATAGTTCTTTAAACAGGAGAGTATAGAGAAAGTAACATTCATGAAGAATCCACAGAGTAGCCTTCCAGTTTACCATCTTGCAGGTTCTTCTGACCATAAATTTAAGTACTGGCATTCTAATTAGTGTGAGGTTTTAGTAGATATTTTTGGTCTATGTGTCACATGCCTTCAATGTTTTGAAAACTATCTGTTGAGATAGACCATAGGTAAATGGAGCACTGAATTGAATAATGGAGCCTTGATATCTCATCCTGGTTGTACCTGCCACCAGCTGGTTCTGCATCCTTAACTACGTCACTTTAACTTCTGAAGGATCTACAAAATGAGGGGATCCCCTAACTCAAGTTCTAAATCCCCTTCCAGCCTTAACACTTTGCACATCAAGGCTTTCTTCTCGAATGAGAAATGTCAATGTTTGTCTCTGGGTTTTCTTAAAATTTTCTCTACCACCTCTGTTGAGCTCTTAAATATGGGCCTGCCTGTTACCCAGGTCAGCAACAAGCCTGGTCTTCAGATAAATGGGATTTAAAATTCCAGCTCTATTACTTTTTGGCTGGATGGCTATAAGCAAATTTTCTAACTTTTTCAAGTCCCAATTCCTCATCTATAAAATGGAGGTCAGATGTTTACTACTATTAGAAGTGTTTGATGTATATACCTTCTAGTCTGAAAAGATTCTCAATAAATGACACCTTGTTATGCTGAGGAAGAAGATGGCATAAGCAGCCCAATGACTGGATGGGAAGACAGGTTGTCATAAAGCCATAAGGAGAAGTCCTGTGTGAGTTCGCAGATAACTAGGTCAGATTTTCCCATTTCCCTCATTTGCAAAGTAACAAGCCTTCTGTTCTCACACAAGAGTCTGTGTGCTGGGGGGAAACCCTGATCACCATCTGGGTTCAGCGGAAGCCAAGAAAAATAACAGAATAGCAGGTTAAATATCCCTGGGCTATGTCCCTTTTCCATCCCTGGCCATTTTCCCTAGCCTAAACATCTGCCGTAGTGTTCAATACACTTGGCCCTTTGGCCAACCAAGAGCCCTGCCCTCTCCTCCCAGCGTAACCTTGGTCACCATTTAGAGTTTCTTGACTTGTGCACCTGTGTGTGTTAGGGTTAGAGAACTCTGTAATCCATTAAAGCTAGTCCTGCATCCTTCAGCCTCAGCCTATAGAAAGGTGAGGGAGAGGCAGAAGAGGCAGAAAAGGAGGACTATATCCCAATGGCAGTGATGTCTTTGCTACTAGGCATCACACTTGACCGTTTCCTGCTTTTTAGTACGGCAGCATTATTTCTTCAATCTTACAAAGGGCCTGGCTTTTTGGTCATTGTTTTGTTGTTTCTTACTTTATATCTTTATGTTGTCAGGTCTTGAAGACTAAGAAGGAAGAATTGGTCTGTATGTTTAGAAATCTGGTCCTTTGTTTCTATTCAACCCTTTTGTCACAGAGTTCCTTACTGGTGATTTAACCATTAAAATTAAGCAGCTAATTTAGATGTAATGGAAATACCACATGTTAAGTACACATCAAGTGGAAACACTACAACACTCTTTCTTGAAATAACATTCTGAGTTTAATATCAATGGTGGCTTTTCCTATTTTTGACATCCCTGTAAAAAGTAAAACAGTGGTGACCTGGGTTGTTGGAGGGGACTCCACATCCAATTGCTTATTACTGAACTGACTCAGTCTGAATTCGACTAACTCAGTCTTAACCTATGTTACAGCTCTGTTTATCCACTTTCAGGGAAAAAAAAAAAAGCTGTATTTTGAATGAGTTCATTTAGAGAATTTTTCTGGATGGAAAATAAACTTTGAGTTTTTGTTTTTCCATACAAATTTTATAATTAGTTTGTCTCTTTCTATAGTGGGTACTTTTATTAGAAGTAAGCTAAATTTTGGCCACTGTACAATGCATCTTTGTTTTTTTTTATTTTTTTAAGATTTTTATTTTTATTTATTTGTCAGAGAGAGAGCATAAGCAGGGGGAGCGGTAGGCAGAGCAGGCAGAGGGAGAGGGAGAAGAAGGCTCCCCACCGAGCAAGGAGCCCAACGTGGGACTCGATCCCAGGACCCTGGGATCATGACCTGAGCCAAAGGCAGACGCTTAACCAACTAAGCCACCCAGGCATCCCAGTACAATGCATCTTTGTCACCAAAGTTGCCTGTCTTATGAATCCTCCATAACATTTAAAATTTTTATTTATATGCACTTTTATTTTTCTTTTTATTTCTTTTTAATTATATTTTACTGTTATTGTTCCTGTTATATAGTTAGTCTTTCTTTTAATTTAGTCACAGTATTACATTCGAGGGCAAATTGCATTTGGTTATTTGGTTATACTGTTGCATTTTTGGTTACACAGTGCTATTTTTTTTCTTGAAAGAATTGTATCTTTTGTCCATATTTCTAACAGACTATTCTCTTTTTTCTTACTAATTTGTATGAGTCCTTTATATATTATCATCTTAAGTTTAGCAGTGGCAGAAAACTTAGAGATTGTTCTATTTTACCATTTGTTATACAAATTAAGAAAGTGAGGTCAGATGACTTTTCCATTGTCATATAGAGAGTTTGTGAACAATCGGGACTGAAAAATAGGTCTCTTAGATCCTTATTTAGAAGTTTTCTTCTCAACCAGTGGCATCCTTGCCTCCATCTTCCTCCTTTTCCTCTTAAGTTGAGCACTATTAGGTTAGCTGATTTGATTCAAAGTTAACAATAATAAGTTGGTTCCCTACCTCAAAAAATTAATCACCAATAGCTGCTGACTCCTAAATCGTACCTTAATTCCTGGTATTTCCCCTGAACTCAGGATTCCTCTAATAAACCTTTCTACTTGGATTTCTCATTGACAACTCCAACTCAACCTTGCCAAAACTGAGCTTTTAATATCTGCTCCCCATCTGCAATTCTTATAGTCTTTCTCATCTAAGCAAATGGCACTTATTCCTGGTGGTCAAATCCAAAATTTTCGTTATCTTTGACTCTTCTCTTTATCCCAAAACCCTGGCCCAATTCATCACCAAATCCTATGTTTTCAAAATACACCCAGATATGGTCACATCGCTCATCTCCTCCACCTCCTCCCCAGTCAAATCTACCTCTGCATCAATTACCCATAACCTACTTGGTTACCTGTCTTCATCTTTAGCTCCTTACAGTTTATTGTCTTACCACAGGTGAAGTGATACTTTTATGAAATAAGAGCATAATTTCCCACTTCTCCTCAGAATCCCCCAATGACTTCCAATATGACCCAGCATCCATATAGTGACTCACATAATCTTGACCCACTGTACCCCCAGCCTTCCCTGTGTTTTTTTCTCTGCTGCCAGTTTCTCTTTATTCATTTATGTCTTTGTTTTTCTTCAAAGGTTTTAAGTATAGTATTGCCTCAGGGCCTTTGCACTTACCGCTCCTTTCTCTGAAATGTTCAGTCCCCACGCATGTTCCAATATAACACCATGACTGCAAGGACGTTTTCTTCTTTGTAACTGCTAAATCTTCAGCACCTAGAAAAGTGTCTGACATACTAGACTGGTACACAATTCATGATTATTGAATGATTGAATGAACTATACTCACTAGCAATCATTTTTGGGTAGTGTTATAAAGAATATACTGTGGCATCCTGTGGTCTTTGCAGAGCAAAGAATAAACTGCTTAGGAACTGAATCCTTGCATTAGAATAAAATTCACTCTTTGCTGCTTTCAATCTCTCCAACTGCATCTCTTTCCTTTACCTCGCTCCCTCACTACTCTCCAGCCATACTGGCTTCCTTTCTGCTCCTCGAACAGGCCAAGTGTATCTGAGTCTTTGAGCCATTTTTCTGGATGTGCCTTCTTCAGGGAAACACCTGTCCCCACATCTTTGCATGGCTGATTTTTCACTTAGGTCTCATTTTGACACTCCTCTATTGGTGAGACCTTCCCCCATCACTCAAACTAAATGACTCCCTTTCACTGTGTCTCTATCACACCACACTCTTTTATTTTCCTCAAACACATACCCAGAGAGCAAAGAGCTTACCTGTTATTTCCACCACTCTGTTGCCAGAGGTTCACATTATATTAGTGACACAAAGAGGACACTCACAAAATATTTGGAGGATGAATAAATGTCCTTAGTCTAGCTGCTCAAGATCATATGACCTGTGCCTCCAAGACAGCACTAGCCACATGGTGCTGAAATTATATATCCATGAATCTGTCTCCCACAAAGACTGTGAGAACCTCTGGGGGCAGGTACAATGTCTAATTCATAGTCACTTCCCTGCCATTTCCCACAGTTCCTGGCACCTAGTGATACCCTGTAGATGTTTGCCAAACTAATACGAAGCATCATAAAGGCCATTCAGCCTCTTCACCAAGTTCATTTCACTGGAGAATATGAATATTCACTTGAGAAGAGGGAATATGAATTACAGATAGTAAAATACTAAAAAGTGAATATTATTAGGTGACCAAGGGAAGCCATAAAAGGAAGGGTACACAAAAGAGTTAAGATCAAAAATTAAGTGCTGGAATTAGCTCTTAGAGGGAGAAGAAATACAACAGTGAGATCATCAATTCAGGTACCCATTTCAGAGCAAAGCCAAGTTTCTGGTGCTATAAATTTGCATGGTCTTTTTTTTTTTTTTTCTAGGCTAAAAGATAATGTTATTGATGTGCTACATTTAATGGTTCCTGGGGATAAACCATCTTTTCTGAGTACCCATGCACACTTCTTACAGTAGCTGTTCTAAACTTTCTCCGTCCTACCCCTCCCCTCCCTCCCCTTCCTCCTCTTTCCCTTCCTCCTCCTCCCTTTCTTCTTCTTCTTCTCCTTCTTTGTCTCCAAACCCTTTCTCCTCATAGATGGTCCTGTCTCCCACTTTGCTGAGAAAAATAAAGGAGAAATCCCTTAACCTTCTATCTTCTCCATCAAAACTATCTTTGATCCAGACATACACACCCCATTCTCTTCTATCTTGACATGATAGCTACTTTTCTCCTTTCCAAAAATTAACCTTAACATTGCGTCTGAATCCCTTTTCCTTTTTTGTCAAACAACTCTTTGTCTCCTCAGTTATTTCCAATTTCCCAGCATTGTGCATATATTTCTTTCTACTTTTTCCTCCCCTTTGGCCTTCAACCATATACAGGTCTTCCCTGTCTTGGAAAACCAATGGTTGCTACTGTTGCCCCTCCCCCACGAGGTTGCTATATTTTCCTCCATGGCTAAGTCATATGCATGACATCTCCATGACTATCTCTGTTCTTTCACAGGATAGTCCCTCTGTTATCACAGAGTTCTATTCACGCTCCAGGTCTCAGCTCTGGTAACATTGGACTACAAATGTGGATACCAAACATGGCTTTTTACATTTCACATTCAGTGACCTCCTCCCAGTGTTGACTCTGCCCAGCTGATATGCAACATGCATCCCATGACTTGCCCTTGACTTTCAAGCATGATGCATGCACACCTACTTTTCCTCTAACTTAATCTCCAAATTATTCTATTTCTTAACTGTGGACAGCATCCTAAGGGCTGTATTCCTTTTTACTTAAAAAGTTTTTCTTGGAGACTTTGTCCACTTTTATGGCTTCAGTAAAACAATAAATCAATTTCTAAGATTGCTGAGCACATTCCAAGGGCAAGGTAATGTTTGGGCTTCATTCATCAAATATTTGAATGATTCATAGAAATAGGACACTGGACTAGTTGGATAATCATTGAGTTAAACATAAATATGGTTTTTATAGAAATGTAAATAGAACAAAAAATTTTTATAGCACTACAAAGAGAACCAAGATTCAGAAAAAAAAAATTTAAAAAGAATAAGCTTGCTTAGAGTAATAGGTTACAAAATAGTATGATACATATTTTATAAATTGTAGAGGGAAGAAAATGGGCATGGGGTGGTAACTAGTCACAGTTTTATCTGAGTAGCCATGCTGGTGGAAGTGATGTCTAAGCTGAGTAAAATTAGCTACCCTGAGTCAGGGTGGGCCACTGTTGCAGGGGAAAGGAGCAGCATGTGCAAAGGACTGCGGGAGAAGACAAAATGGTGCACACCTCCATCTACTTACAGTCTGTGGGCATTTGTGTGTCTACTGACACACCATCAAAATGACTAACAATTATTTTTTGAATACCTTATTTCATGTGAAGCTTCAGATAGGATTTTAAGGAGATTTTAAGTAGAATTCCTGGCCATCTACTGCCCATGGTCTAGTGCAGGAAAGGTCAAATGAGTGATCATAGTAAGTCCACTGTAAAAGGGAAGAGCAAGTCCTGGGCTGAGGTGGACAAGATGAGGAAGGTAAGCTGAGCCCTGAAACAACACTTGCACTCCATCCAGTTATAAAACTGATCACTGTGACAGATAGACATAGTACTGGCAGTCACACACATTGTAACTTTTGCTCATATGTCCCTTCGATAAGTGCCTCCTGTATTAATTTGAGTAGGCTGACTGCAGAAACAACCTCATAATCTCAATGACTTCCCATGAGAAAGTATATTTCTTACTTACCTCACACTCCAAAGCTGTTCCGAGGAGGGAGAAGATTGCTCCACACAATCATCCAGAAACCCCAGATAATGCCTTCCTACACATCTTATAACTACATTTCTTAGGACCTTGGTATCCAAAATGTGATTCCTGGCCCAGCAGCATTACCATCACCTGGTAACTTCCTAAAAAGGCAAATCCTTGGGCCCTACCACTGACTGGCTTAATCGGAGGTTCTGACTCAAGGATCAAGAAATATGCTCTTCACAAGCTGTCCAGGTGGTTCTCAGGTTTGAGTACTGCTGCCAAGTCCTGGTGGATGAAGGCAGACGGTGTGGAGGATCACACAGGAAGGTATTCAGGTGCCAGTCCCAGAAGTAGCACATACAGCTTCAGCCCACAGTCCATTGGCTGCTACTGAGTCATGTGGCCCTGCCTACTATGTAAGAAGTTGGGACAGGATGTATGGTTCTGCTCTGTGCTCAGAAGAAGAGCTTACTGTTACTGTTACTGTTACTCTTTACTGTTCTCCTCACTTCTGGTTTCCCCTACCCCCACTAAAATTCATGCTGTGCCCCCTAGTCAGACTAAACTTCCTAAAAGGTGAATCTGTTATGCCACCCCCTGACTAAAACCTCCGTGGGTCTCATAGCCTTCTGAATGACACTCCTTAGCTCTCCAAGGACTGGTTCCTGTTGTTTCTCTGGCCACCTCCCTGGAACTCTAAACATCAGCCATCTTGAAATGCAGCAATAACAACTAGCTGGTCCTTTCACTGGCTACACGTCCTCTTCTCTGAGCCTCTGTGCCTCCAACTCTTCCCATGCTCCTATCCTCTTGGCCACTCCAATTCAACCTTTGGGCTCAGCTGCGATGTGACTTAGTAGAGAAACATCTCCCTGAAACCACTTCCTATCTCTCCCTCAAGATTGGTTAAAATGCCCTCTACTAACCCAGAATAATTCTTATCACTTGGGATTTCAATCACTTGAGTCTCTGGAGGAGAGAGATTGTATTTACATAGTTGCTTCCTGGTTTTCCATAAAGAGCCTGGCACATGGTAGATATTTAATGAATGTCTCCTAAGTAATTAATTCAAAGTGGCTTAATAGATGCTCAGTAGGTGCTTATAGATGAGAATGTTGAGTGTACCATACTTTGGCCAGAATTTGTTATTAAGTCTAATATGCTCACTTTTTCTTAATTAAGTACTGCACCAAAACTATAGCCAAGAACTTTACCTCTGAATACAAGAGGGCTGCATACAAGTGGGACTGGAGTGAAGCAAACCTATCCGCATCACCAGAAAATAAAGTCAAAGCCCCACTCTGGTCACAGAGGCCCATCTTTTTTATAGACATAAGTCTGCAGGTCTTCATTCCCTGTGATTGTACATATGTAATTTACATAATAAATAGAAAAATAAAGAAGCCCAGTACTTGAAGTATAATCCAATTACATTGTTTAGAAAACAAAGAAAATAAAGCTTTCTGGTACTGGTAGGACGCAGAGATCTCTCAGTAGCTTAATTGTTGGATGAATCAGTCCTCTCTATTCCTGTGAGTGCCTCTGCCATGACTCATTCTGATGGACTGATTTTTAACTGAAAATGATAAACTCAGAGGATGTGCTCTTAAAAATATATAGCAACACGAGGGGGCGGAGCAAGATGGCGGAGGAGTAGGAGACCTGGATTTCATCTGGTCTCAGGAATTCAGCTGAATAGGGATCAAACCATTCTGAACACCTACGAACTCAACAGGAGATCGAAGAAAAGAGTAGCAACAACTCTCTGAACAGAGAAGCGACCACTTACTGGAAGGTAGGACGTGTGGAGAAGTGAATCCGAGGTGATATTTGGGAGGATAGACGGGGGGGTGAGGGGGGGCCTCTGTCGGCCGCTTCTGGCAAGTGATAGAGCCCCGGAGCACAAAATCGGAACTTTTAGAAGTCGGCCCCGTGGAGGGACGTCGCTCCAGTGGCTAAGCGGGGGTTGGAACCCTCGCGGGACAGTGTGGTCTCAGGACCCTCAGGGTCACAGAAAGACCGGGGGTGCCTGAGTGCAGCAGAGCTCCCAGGTATCGGAGCGGGGAAGCCGGCTGCAGAGACGGAGCCGAGGCGCGGACTCTCAGCTCGGAGTTGCCATAAACTGTGATCTGCGGCCCAGTCGGACCACTGCTCCTCCAGCAGGGACCCAACAAGCGGCAGAGCCAGGGAGACTCCCCTTCCTCCCCCGGGGGGAGTGGCATGGGAGCGCACCGCAGGGATCTGCTGGGTTTGGAGACTCCACACGGGGTCGGGTGCCAGAGATAGAAACGCTCGGTCACAGGCCGGGTGAGCACGGAGTGCGGCCGGAGACCGGGGACACGGGAGTGACTGCTTTTCTCTGGGGGCACACTGAGGAGCGGGGCCCCGAGTTCTCAGCTCCTCCGGGTGGAGACTGGGAGGCCACCATTTTCACCCTGGTCCTCCAAAGCTGTACCGAGAGCCTGCAGGGAACAAAAGCTCCTGAGAGCAAACCCGAGCAGCTTGCTTAGCCCGGACCGACAAGGGCGGGGTAATTCCGCCTCCGGCAAAGACGTTTGGGAACCACGGCAACAGGCCCCTCCCCCAGAAGATCAGCACGAACAGCCAGCAAGCCAAGACCAAGTTTACCAATCAAGGAGAACGGGAGAACTCCAGCCCTAGGGGAATACTGCACATAGAATTCATGGCTTTTTTTTACCGTGATTCAGTAGTTTTTCAAAGTTAATTTTTTTAAACGTTTTTTTTTTAATTTTTCTTTTTCTGTTTTTTAACCAACATCTTATCAATCCCTTTTTTAAAAAAAAACCTTTTTTATTTTTCATTTTAAGAGTCATATTTTATCCCTTCATAGTAGTTACCCTTATTTTTGGCATATATATATAAGTTGTTCTCTCTTTAAAATTTTGAGATACAGTTTCTTCTAACAGATCAAAATATATATACCCTAAATCACTAGTGTATGGCTTTGTTCTAGTATCCTGCCTGATCACATTCTCTCCCTTTTTTTTATTTTCTTTTTCTTTCTTTTTCTTTTTTTTCTTAATCTTCTTTCTTTTTTCAAACAACTTCTTTTCTTATCAATTCCTTTTATAAAATCTTTTATACTTTTCATCTTTACAATCATCTTCCATCCCTTCATTGTATCAACCCTTATTTTGTACATATATAAGTCTTTCTTCCTTTAAAATTTTAGGAGGCACTTTCTTCTAACAGACCAAAATACGCCCAAAATCTAGTGTGTGGCACTGATCTATGCACTAGCCTGATCATATTTGATCATATTCGGGGTTTTTTGTATTGTTCTGTTTTTGTTTTTATCTTTTTCTTTCTTTTTTTTTTTCTTTTCTTTCTTTTCTCTTTCATTTCTCTTTCTTTCCCTTTCTTTTCCCCTGGTTTCAGGTCTTTTCTGATTTGTATAGAGTATATTTGCTGGGGACATTGTTAACCTGTTAGCATTTTGTTCTCTCATTCATCTATTCTCCTCTGGACAAAATGACAAGACGAAAGAAATCACCTCAGCAAAAAGAACAAGAGGTAGTACCGTCAGCCAGGGACCTACTCAATACGGACATTAGTACGATGTCAGACCAGGAGTTCAGAATCATGACTTTAAAGATACTAGCTGGGCTTGAAAAGAGCATGGAAGTTATTAGAGAAACCCTCTCTGGAGAAATAAAAGAACTAAAATCTAACCAAGTCGAAATCAAAAGGCTATTAATGAGGTGCAATAAAAAATGGGGGCACTAACTGCTAGGATAAATGAGGCAGAAGAGACAATCAGCGATATAGAAGACCAAATGATGGAAAATAAAGAGGCTGAGAAAAAGAGAGAGAAACAACTACAGGATCACAAGGGCAGAATTCGAGAGATAAGCGATACGATAAGACGAAACAACATTAGAATAATTGGGATCCCGGGGAAGAAGAAAGAGAGAGAGGGGCAGAAGGTATATTGGAGCAAATAATAGCAGAGAACTTCCCTAATGTGAGGAAGGAAACAGGCATCAAAATCCAGGAGGCACAGAGAACCCCTCTCAAAATCAATAAAAATAGGTCACACCCCAACATCTAATAGTAAAACTTACGAGTCTCAGAGACAAAGAGAAAATCCTGAAAGCAGCTCGGGAGAAGAGGGCTAGTATCCAAAATCTATAAAGAATTTATCAAACTCAACACCCAAAGAACAAATAATCCAATCAAGAAATGGGCAGAAGACATGAGCAGACATTTGTCCAGAGAAGACATCCAAATGGCCAACAGACACATGAAAAAGTGCTCAACATCACTCGGCATCAGGGAAATCCAAATCAAAACCTCCATGAGATACCACCTCACACCAGTCAAAATGGCTAAAATTAACAAGTCAGGGAACGACAGATGTCGGCGGGGTTGCGGAGAAAGGGGAACCCTCCTACACTGTTGGTGGGAATGCAAGCTGGTGCAACCACTCTGGAAAACAGTATGGAGGTTCCTCAAACAGTTGAAAATAGAGCTACCATATGATCCAGCAATTGCACTACTGGGTATTTACCACAAAGATACAAATGTAGGCATCCAAAGGGGTACGTGCACCCCGATGTTTATAGCAGCAATGTCCACAATAGCCAAACTGTGGAAAGAGCCAAGATGCCCATCGACAGATGAATGGATAAAGAAGATGTAGTATATATACACAATGGAATATTATGCAGCCATCAAAAGGAATGAGATCTTGCCATTTGCAACGACGTGGATGGAACTGGAGGGTGTTATGCTGAGTGAAATAAGTCAATCAGAGAAAGACATGTATCATATGACCTCGCTATAAGAGGAATTCTTAATCTCAGGAAACAAACTGAGTGTTGCTGGAGTGGTGGGGGGTGGGAGGGATGGGGTGGCTGGGTGATAGACATTGGGGAGGGTATGTGCTTTGGTGAGCGCTGTGAATTGTGCAAGACTGTTGAATCACAGATCTGTACCTCTGAAACAAATAATGCAACATATGTTAAGAAAAAAGAAAAAGAAGAATATAACAGGAGGGGAAGAATGAAGGGGAGTAAGTCAGAGGGGGAGACGAACCATGAGAGATGATGGACTCTGAAAAACAAACAGGGTTCTAGAGGGGAGGAGGGTGGGGGGATGGGTTAGCCTGGTGATGGGTATTAAAGAGGGCACATTCTGCATGGAGCACTGGGTGTTATGCACAAACAATGCATCATGGAACACTACATCAAAAACTAATGATGTAATGTATGGTGTTTAACATAACAAAAAAATTTTAAAAAAAATAATATATAGCAATACCTTCACAAGGGTATGATGATAAGTAATATTAGCCTCTAAAAGTTAAGACAATTCCTCATGTGGGATGCCTGGGTGGCTCAGTCGTTAAGCGTCTGCCTTCGGCTCATGTCATGTTCCCAAGGTCCTGGGATGGAGCCCTGCATCGGGCTCCCTGCTTCACGGGAAACCTGCTTCTCCCCCCCACTCCCCCTGCTTGTGTTCCCTCTCTCGCTGTGTCTCTCTCTGTCAAATAAATAAAATCTTTTTTTAAAAAAAAGACAATTCCTCATGTAAAGAACATGAGCTGCAGCAACTGTTGCCACCCTAGGTCTTCTCCTCACCTGTGCTCTCAATGATCTCAAGATCCCTTTGTCTAGTGCTGCCCCAGGGTCTTCTCCTCACCTGTGCTCTTGATGATCTCAACATCCCTTTGTTTAGTGGACTTTGTCTTATCCACTACTTCCCTCTCTCTCTCCCCAGTGACTGTCTCCTCAGTCTGTAATCAATCATGGCCACTGCTCCCATTGCCAAAAACATGCCCAAATAACAGCTGTGCCATTTGGGTTCTCTGTGAAATAGACAGGTAAATGGTTGGGGTGAAAAGATCTACTGTAGAAGAAGGTATTCGAAAGTCAAAGAGAGGAAGCAGAGTTTCACAGGAGACACAGAGAGGTGACATCACCAGGCCAAACTTGCAAAACTAGTGAGTGGCTGCCAGGATTGAAACCCCACAAATCTGGCCCCAGAATCCATGTGCATAACCACAGTCTACTGCCTAGGCCTTCTCCTTGCCCTGATGCATTTTATTATTACTCAAATCATAGCTTTTCATAATTATTTATTATGGACCAAACACTCCACTAAGTGCTCCACTATTATACACTACTTATTTGTGATGTAGGCATCACTTTGCACCTTTTATATATTAGAAACCTGCATCTCCGTGAGGTTAAATAACATGCCCAGAATCATTCAGCAAGTAAGTAGCAGAATCAAAATTCACACTTCAAATCCATGCTTGCAACCCTGATGCCACAGTCCTTCATACTGTCATTGCCTTTGCATTAGGAGAGAGCTCCATTCATCCTTGTAATCACATAACTGAACAAATTACAGACATTGAATAAGAATTTGCCAAATGAGGGGTGCCTGGGTGGCTCAGTCATTAAGCGTCTGCCTTCGGCTCAGGTCATGATCCCAGGATCCTGGGATTGAGCCCCGCATCAGGCTCCCTGCTCCACGGGAGGCCTGCTTCTCCCTCTCCCACTCCCCCTGCTTGTGTTCCCTCTCTCGCTATCTCTCTCTCTGTCAAATAAATAAATAAAATCTTAAAAAAAAAAAGAATTTGCCAAATGAATGAATGAATTCCAGAATTTCTGTCTGAAATTATGGAATTATCACCTTTTAAGAAGGACATGTTATTGAGATAATGCTATTCCTAATGTTTCAGTTATCTTTTAAAAAATATCTGCCATAGCTCTTATGCTATGAATAAAATTTCTACTAGTCAATACCTTAAGCACACATTCTAGAAGAGGCCCAGGAACCTTAAAGATGCTGTTTTCGTGAAAAACTGTGGAAAAGCAGATAATTCTGAAACTTCCATGCATGCAGGAATCACTGGGGAAGACGTATTAAAATGCAGATGACCAGGCCCTACCAGCCACAGATTCCTATTTGATAGATTTGATAGAAGCCTAGAAATGCACATTTTATAATAATCTCCAAGTGAGTCTACTGCAGTTGGTCCATGGATCACATTTTGAAAAATTCAGGTGAATCACTGGTGCTACCATTAACTCATCAACCTCTATGTCACCTATGAGAAATCTGAAAAAAACAAATAGCTTTTCCAAAGGGTAATATCACCCCTGGAATACAACTGTTTGAGGTCCATTATCTCCTAGAATGATTTTTAGAACTGTATGATAAGACCTGAGACCCACAGCATGACACATGTATGTGCCAAATCAGTTTAGTTGGATCAGGGTGGACTGAACATTTCATAACTATTTAAAACTTTATACCGACTGGGGGTGGGGGAGATGAGCTAACGACTCATTTTGTATATTCAGTGTGTTTGTCATCCCAGCAGAGTTTTATTTTTCTTTAATAATATATCATTGAAATTAAGATACCTTCAATTATAAGAATTACTCTTCCATTAACTATTCTATTAATGATCACTATCACGTCCATTAACTATCAGAAAAAAATCCCCAAATGGAGAATTCAGTATAAGTCAACAAAGAGCTACACCCTTGGGTGAGGTTAAAAGAGAAATAGGGGACAGTGCCTTAATTTGTGTCCCTCCAAAAGCAGATCCTGATCCAGATCTTGGGTGCAAGTAGTTTATTTGGGGGATGGTCTCTAGAAGCACAAGCGAAGGAGTAGGGAAATCAGATGGGACGGAAAGAACCAATGAAGTCCAGGTCATGAGCAGATTACTACTATGAGAAAATGGGCTCGGTCCCACTGAGGCCCCTTTGAGGAACTGGGTAGAGCACACCACAGAATCTCTGCATGGAAGGACAGGGAAGCTGGGGCATTATCCAATGGCTCCCTTCCTTCACTGGTTGAGGGTCAGTCACCCCTGGGCTTATTAGATCCCCAGCACATTTTAGTGAAGAGCAGGTAATAAGCAAATGATTCTCGGCCTTCCATATGCACAGGAACCCTGCACTGTCCTATGCCCCGGCTGAACAAGCTATCTGAGCACTGCTAGTAGAGAAGCAGAGAGATGCTTCAAGGGGGAGAAACTGTCCAAGTACCCGCGGCTACTGTGTCCACCACAGCGACAGGGGAACCCAGAGGTGGCCTAGGGGGGATGGCCTTGACTCCAACGATATCTGCTCCAAAAAGCCAGGAGACTTGGCTATCTTACCTTCAGCATTGATGGAAGTAGGTTTAAAAAAAAAAAAAGTCTTCCTTAAGAACTTGAATCACAAACTGGTGCTAATCCCGTAGGTTTGTGTCCCGAATTCATATCCCAATGTGGTCCATAGAAACCACAGGCAAGGAATTTAATTTAACTGATCTCCAGTTGGTAATGTTTTCCAGTGACTAACAAGCAAATGTAAATCCTCTGTCTGAACTTGGCTTCAGTCCAGGTTAATAACAATTGTAGAGCCATTGATTATTCAATTCATCTCAACTTCCCAGATGTTAAAACGTAAGGGGGAAAAAATGTGTCCTCAAATCAGTGAAATACAGTAGTAGCAATTTCACCACAAAATAGATACAACCTCTTTCCTGTATAATAAAACCTTAAGGAGCACCCCTCCACTTTCCCCCAACACACACACACACAGGACAACCACCACCACCACATTTCTAATAGAGGTTTCTTTGTAGTGGAAGACACACACTTACTACTATATGAAAATCCATCTTCTTTCCTTCTCCATGGTTTACAACCACACAAATGATTGATGTTCTATTGAAATCAGTCAAATAGCAACTGGATTAAATCTAACAAAACCAGAAATCTGAAATTGGAGGGCAGCTTTTAGTATAACTCTGCCCATTTACCAAAGGAGGCCACCGGGCAGGAGGAAGGTTCCCGCTTCTTGATGCATTCTTTTGGACTTTCTAAAAAAAATTTACAAGCAAAAAAGTCTATATAATTCTGTAAATTGAACGGAATTAACTTCAAAAAGCCTGATCTTCAGGCTTTTGACAATCACATATAGACTAGTCTGCACTTTTCTTTTTTTTAAGAAAAGCATTGTGGCCTGAGATCAATAAATCAAAATTGGGTTGCCTCCTCCTCAAAGGTGAATTGTTATCTTGCTGAAGAAGTTATGTGACAGGATCTCTAGTCTGGTACAATACATGAACAAAAAAAAAGGATTAAGATTTCTTTGAGTGAAAGGGAAATTCAGGATGTTATTTTTTCTACTATGAAAGAGTTTCCTGAATTGTCTCCTAGAACAAGAAATTAAATGTCAAGTGATAAAGCAGGGCCAAGGTCCATTATCTGGTGTCCTCAAAGCCCATTCTCTCACTGGAGTTGCTGTTTCCACATAGGGAATGAAGTCAGCTTGACAACTACAGAAGGAGTACCTATGACAGTCTGAGAGAAGAGGCAAAAAGGCAGCCAGAGGGCTAAGGATCTCTTGGTTGTCAAAATTCTGGGACAAGCAAGGCATTCCTGACTATAGGAGAGACCAGGGTGCCTTAGTCAAGATCATCAACTAGACAAAAGCAAAATTCAGCAGTCAGGAGTCAATCAAGCTGTAAAGCAACAGGCCAGTTAAGATGCTCAGCATCCATGGGTTCAAGAAGAGGACTGGGCAGCCCAGTGATGTCAGCCCCAGGAAGCTAGTGCTACAGCATGAATCCAGGGAGACTCCTGAAGCCTGGAGGATGACATCATCACAGACCCAACCACTGTTGATTGACCATCCCCTTTAGTAGTAGGGCCCTCAGATCCTCTGGTGCCCAAGGAGGCCAGGAAACTTACATTGCTCATGTTTAGAATCTTTTCCCTGAATTCCATCATGCACTTCTAACCCCAAGGGTAGGAGTTCCAGAGTGACATTAACCTGGTTTTCCAGATGAAAGAGTATACAGAGTGAGCCTGTCTTTGAAAGGATAATCAAACCGCCAAGGTGGAACTCTAAAATATCTGGCAGAGAAACATGGCCCATGCTCCAGGGCCCTGCAGACCCTGTGGGAGGGGAGAGCCTTAGCACACCATCATTTCTACCAAGGCTGCTGCTACTGAGCACAGAGAAGTCCCTGGCATCTGACAGGGACTTATTTTCTTCATTGTGAGTAAGTTTGTGCTACCTTCCCCCACTCAAGCCATCTTAGGGATGTGAAAGACATTCAAGTCCATTGCCTTCAAATGGATTAGCATCCCAAATTCCAGTCTTATTTCAGTTTTCTCACCACTGTCACTAGTGTTGGGCGAAGTATTAGAAACATCCCGGAAGTAGAGTTAGGAGAAATTTCAGTTGTCACATCATAGTTGGGTGGCCTGGGGCAACCGTGCCACTTCTCTGAGGCCCATATCCACATCTGTGAAAAGGTTTGGTTGGACTAGAATATGGTCAAGGGTCTTTTTTATTCCTTGAGGAATGCAGTCCTATTCAGACAACAAGAAATAACAAAGATCTATAACCTAAAGGGAATAAAGCCCCTGTTAAACAGAAGAAGTTGGCAAACATAACATTGACTTCTCACAGGTAACTTTGAATTCTCTTTAGTAAAAGCCTTCTGCCTGAGTTTAATAGCAGTTACATATTTAGCGGATGTGGCTTAGATAGTCTTTTAGGGTGCGTGTATGTGTGTATGTGTGTGTGCGCGCGCGCATGTTTGCTCTGGTAGTGACAAACACTCAGAAGGCATAAAAATGAGTGAATTCACTAAAAAAAAAAGGTATAAATATGGTTAAATCCAAAGAAACTCAAAGATTAAGATCCAGGTATCTGTAATAGGGCTTTGTGAAGAAAAGCTGAATGGAAAATGGCTTTGAGTTTAATACCAGGTGTGTTTGAAAACTTTTCCTAGTAGGAAAAATAGTATCGTCTTTTTTTGAAGCTAAAATAATTGGTGTTAGGGGCCAAGACCAGAAATGGAATTACTGTAGCAGAACTGAACGTACTTACTTATAGTTCAGAGCCCTCTGATAACCATCCTCTGGTGCTTCTGCAAATCTGCTAGTTATTTCTTGGATGCAGCTTTCTTCCTGGGTATAGATTTCTAGTACTTTGGTCATGGACAAAGGTGATGCACTAGGTCTTATTAAATGTTCAGAATAAATTGTGCTATTTAGGAAAATGTAACATACAAAAAGGGCAAAATCTAGTGGAAATAATTAAGGAGTCTGTAATTAAGGATACATAGGATTAAATTATTCTTTGACTCAAGAACTATATACTTAATTGTGCAGGATTTCAACCAACAGTCAGAGGCACTTTCAGGAGCCTTAGGTGTATGATGAAGTTTCTGAGAAGCCAGCTTTGGTTATTGCCAGCAGTAAGTTCCTTCCTTATGAAAGATTCCAAAGAACCATTGAAAAGCCCAAAGCTGCCCCACTGTGGCTTCTTGCATAGTTAAAACCCTATTAGAGTGAAAGAATCAAGAGACTCCTCTGGAAAAAAATATGTATCTCCTTGTTCACTAGGACCCTGCTGTGTGCAGATTTATCTGGTTGTTGTAGAGAAACAAAGTTGTATGATGGTGTGTGGGGGAGTTTGAGAGACACCCAATTGGTATTATTCCTGCTGGAAAGACCCTAATCTGAGACCAGCGCCTGGCAACCCTGGCTGAGAAGAGCCTCCTTGTAGTCTCCATTCCTGCCGGCCCTGGAGGGGGTGGGGAATGCATAATGAGGCCGAATGAGAATTAGATGCTTAACTGGGGACTGGAAAAGGGAAAGAAAAAGCCAGACTTGTAGAATGTGATCAGCAGTTAGCACAGTTAAGCCAAACATGACAATACCTGGGAAGCCTTCAGTGGTTGTGATCATGTACAGAGGAACTTGAACTGCCTTTTAGAATTTGTGGGAGCAGCACAACCAGCAGGGGGCCAGGGGTGGGGTGGTGGAGGAAGAGGAGTAAAAAGGGAGTGGCCTAAGGTAGTCTGGCTGAAGATGCGAAAAGCTGAGTCCTTCAGATGTTTTATTGACAAGAGATATTTCTACCTATCCAAATGCTTAGCATGGGTGCAAAACATCTGAAACTGATTCAGCCATTGGGCTCCAGCTTACATGCCATCTGCTTGGGCTCCAAGATTTTTCTTTACTCCCTTCAGAAAAGGTGAATCACTCTCTCTTTTGTGCCTCTGCAGTTCTTGGTAATAACATCACTTAGCTTGCAAGCAGTTAACTCCCCCCAGCCCCCACCCCTGTCTCTTTGTAGTTCTCTCTTTCTCTCTCAGTTTCTCTCTCTCTTTCTCAGCTAGCTTGTGAACTTCATGAAGGCAGCAATATGCCTCATTCATTTTGTCCCCCAGCCCATGGTAGGCACTGAAATATCTGGTGGCCTTTTTTTTTTTCCTTACTAAATATTGGGTTTTTCTGTAGAGTAGTTATCTGGACAATAAGGAATGATGAATTTCCAAACCATTCTCAAATGACTGTATGGAGGCACATCCTCTGGTAGAACATAAAAGAATTTGGGTACATCATGATCTCATGCCCACCCCCAGCTCCTGCCACTGCCTTTCATCTCCTACTAAAGACAGCATCTGATTTTGATTAGAGTAGAATATTCCCAATTAATACATGAAGAAGTGTGTTGCCATGGAAAGGGTATCTTGTAGAAACATGTGAATTTTCCACCTGTGTGATCCTGTCAGCTTAATCGTTCATTATTTGACTTTGGAGAGGGAGCCATGGGCGTATGTGTACAGTGTTTGTCCAAATGATCAAAAGAGGTAGTATGGTCAAGTAGCAGCTTTAGCACGGAGGTTTTTGGGAGAAAGTAGATTAGGTAGGGGACAGATGGTTTATAATTATACCTTTGTCCCAAAGAAGTATGAACTAAATAGAAATCAAGTATATCAGTCTGCTCAAGCTGCCATACCATAGTACCATAGATAAATAATGGAAATTAATTTTCTTAGAGTTCTAGAGTCTGGGAAGTCCCAAGTTCAAGATGTTGGCCAATTAGATTTCTGGTGGGAGCTCTCTTTCTGGCTTGTAGATGGCCTCCTTCTCACTGTGTCCTCACATGACAGAGTACTCTCTCTCTCTTTCTCTTTCTCTTCTTATAAGGCCACAGCCCTATCAGATTAGGGCCTCAACATTATTTAACCACAGTTATCTCCATAAAGGCCCTATCTCCAAATATAGTTACATTGGGGATTGGAGCTCCAACATATGAATTTGGAGGGACATAAACTTTCAGGCTATAACATCAAGTCTATAATCAGGACTGTCATTTGATAAATACTCCTAAAACCAGCTGCTGACAAAGGTTAAGTGTGTGTGACATGTGTAGGGAATACTCAGTCACAAAAATCAAAGCAGTCTGGGCACCTAGTCTTGGGTTTAAGATGATCGTGTGGAGTCAGATTTCAAACCTCACTCTCCCCCAAATAACAATACAAAAGGAGATAAATAAAATAAGCAAAGGAAGAACACCAACAAAATCAGTAATCAGACAAAAGAATGAACTGGTAGCTAACAAAAGAAAAGGTACATTTTCAGATATGCTGAAAGCATGAGCCTGGTGTTGCTCCAGCCTACCCCCTAAATCTACTAGGCTCAGAAATAACCCTGAATAGGATCTTACTAGCTACCATTTACTTTCCCAACTGGGAGAGGAGCACCCCAAAGGAAATTTCCACAAAAGTATATAGTCAGCCATGAACACCTTTTATTCCTCCCTTCCCTGAGGAGACAGAAAAAGCCTCTGTAATTCTCCATTTCAGTTATCTCCTGCTGGGAGTAAAATGGGAGAAGAAAAGCAAACCAGTAACAAAAGCCTAGAACTAATTACCTCTAGCAAAAACCAGGAATTTCACCAAATAGAAAACAAAAGAGGAAATCGGTAAGGCAAGATCTTGGGGTGCCTGTGTGGCTCAGTTGGTTAAGCATCTGACTTAGGCTCAGGTAGTGATCTCAGGGTCCTGGGATCCAGCCCAGTGTAGACTGCCCCCCCCACTCAGCAGGGAGTCTACTTCTCCCTCTCCTTCTGTCCCTCCCCGACCCGTGCTCAGTGATCTCTCTTAAGTAAATAGATGAAATCCTTGAAAAAAAAAAAAAGATAAAATCTTCTGAGTGTGCAAGAAACAAGGAGGAGGAGCTTGAGAGCCCCTAGTGAAGCCTCCATGAAGAAGGACTTGCCCTCCCTACATGAGGAATCTGTGTAGCATTCTTGTGGAGTTTATTCCCTGGTTTGGGAGACTGAGACAAAACAAAAACAAACACACAAATAGAAACAGCAAAAGAGAATAGAAAAGCTCCAAGATGGTCTGCCTATCTCTCTCTGTCTCTCTCTCTTGCTTGAGAAATCCAGAATAACTAATGTGGTAAATAGCTCTGGCTACTTTGCCCCTCCTAAAGAAAGTCCTCAAAAGAAAACACTCTTCTAGGTAGCTCCTGAAGGACAAACAGGCCACAGATACTTTGAGAAAGAAGAAGCATACTAATGAATACGTGTTACACACCTCACCCTGCAAGCACTCAGAAGCCATGACAGAGAGGAGGAAGGTAGGAAGCCAGTGAGCATGCAAGCCAGCAAAACACAGATGAAGAAGCTATTGTGGAACAAAGCATAACTCCAGACAAAGATTAAAATTCCCTATAACAGCTATAAAAGAACTTCAAAAGAACATTAAAGATCTTGAAGTTAAGGTGATAAAATTGCATAATGATCTGAAATGTAAGCATAAAGGAAACACGTTTTCAAACATTAGTAAAATAAATCAATTAAGAACAGCAAAGACCAAGTTACTGACAAAAAAGGCTTGAGATGATCACAGTGAAAAAGAACACAGAAACTCTAAAACAATTAGAGAAAAAATGGTATATAGAAGAAAGAGGGAATAAATTGTTCTATTTGGGAACAGTTGGTATCCCTGAAATTTAGAAGTCAACATTTAGAAGAGAAAACTCCCTAAAATGAAGGGAAAACTGAACTGATGATCTAATGGGCAGACCATGTTCCAAAAAATCAATACAGGAATCTCCCCACAGAACACATCTTTAACAAATTAATTAATTTAACATTAATAAATAAATTAAAGAATTAATATGTGTTTAAAAAAACTAGGCACACATCAAGCTCATGACTTTATAGCTATGATTGCTATGTGATAAAATTAAGAAGCAATGTCAGGACTGAGTCAATTAAAATGTATTATTAAGAGAAGTAACTATCACCATAATAATGTGGCATAGCAAGCCATCTTCAATCTCATGGGCTTAGAACAATAATCAGCTATCTTTTGTTCATGGATATGAGAATCAACTACATTTAGTGTGGGTTTGGAAGGAAGTCAGGCTGTGAGTTGAATCCAGGTCATACTCTCCTTGGATCAAGTGATCCCTAAAGCATGTTCCTCTTAGGGTAAAAGTCAGGAGTATGAGAGACCAAACCCCAACATACAAATGTATTTCAAGTCTCTGTTTGACTCACTTCTCCTAATATCCCAATGGCCAAAGGAAATTCCATGGCCAAGTCCAATATCAAGGGACAGTGACATAGACTCCCATGGTGGTAGAAGATAGGAAATGAACATTTCTAAATAATTATCTAATCCAACACATTAATGGTGAGGTTGGAAGATAGATAAGGCAAAAGTTGTCAAGATGGTTCAAGAATACCACCTTAATTTGGGTCAATATCAACCACTTAAAATCCAGACAGGCCCTGCTTTCTCTGGCTGTCATGACACCTATGTAACCATATACTCTGAGAAATAATTATTTGTCATTCTATTTGTTGCATGGAATTTATTGTCAACACAAATCTCAAAAGAAAAAGTTGAAGGATCCTCCAACATCTCTCCATGTTTATGTATTAAAAATCTGGTTAACTGCATTCTATGAGCATCTCAGTATCTTTTCTTTATGATGAGACCTGCTTAATTTATTACTTTTTATGTAATACAACTGACCTAAAAAAGGTTACCATAATCAAGGCCTGAAGGAGGACAGTTGCTGTTGGTAATTGAAAATGAAAAAGATACTGAATGTCCCAGACACTTTCTATTACAGCATCTTTCATCTCCTGCTAGGATCCCTGAAATGTACCTCTTGTTTGTGTTCCAAGCAGTAGCAATCAAAGTGGGGGGAGGGACAGGCAAACTGGGATAAACAAGCTGTAGAGGCAATTTTTGTTTTGATCAGATTCTGTTGTCTATATGAAATGGATTCATTTCTCTGGGGCACTCAGTTGCATTGCCCAGGAGGGTAAAAGCTGATAGGATAATACCAGTTCCACACCACATACATCAGAGTAACAAATGTCTGTCATTCCTCTCCCTCTTCCCAAATACATCACACACACACACACACACACACACACACACGCAACTTGCACCACTCACTGCACACAGTCCTATATTCATACTGTATGCACATATCCTGCATACTCATGATATTAAATTAATTAATAATGTCTATCAAACATACTTTTAGTGTTTTGGAAGCAGATCTGACAGATGATGCTGCTGCTTGAATGAAGCAATATTGAGAGCTACAACTTTGATTTCTGTTTTTATCTCTCTGTGTCATGGATCAAACCTGCCATTGCATCTAATGCTAATCTGTGCTGATATGGTGACATAACCTAAGATTTCTCGTATGAATGTTTTGTATTACAAAATAATAAGGTTGAAAAGACAAAACGTAAGGCAAGCACTTTAAATGTTCACTATTTTTTGATCTACTTTTGGGTTTTGCTTTCTTCATCTTCTTCCTTTGTCTCTCACTCAATTCTTAATCATTTTCGTTGAGCATTGTTTAATTGACTAGCATCCTGCCTATTGATAAAAAGTTCCCATGATGCCACAGGGGTTTCTCCAAAGTAATATCACCAAAGGGTTATTATCATTGATAGTAATGAACTTGAAAGAGATTTCACTTAAGAATCAGCCACAGGTACCTTTAGATCCCATTACAAAAAACAACCCTGAAGGGAAAGTAAGAGAAGTAATGTTTAGTGTCAGGTCAATTAATTTCCCTTTCAGAGTAATCATTTCTTATAAAAAATAACAATACTGTTATGTGTTAATTAGTTCTGATGGTGTCTCAGAGAGTTAAACAAGGAGTTAGGACATTTTATAAGTTAGACAAGGAGTTAGAACATTCTGTAGTCATTTTAATAGTGAAAAAGCCAAGGCAAAAGTCATTCAAAAAATTAAGTGACTAACAAAATATCCTCTTATGACATATTTGTTTGTGTCTTGCCCATTTTCTATTGGGTTCCCTGCCTCTCCTCTGTTATTTTGCATATTTGTTTCTTTTTATTCAGTGCAGGAGTCAGTAATATATATCACAAATATCTTCTTCCACTCTGGCTTATTTTTTACTTTCTTAATGTTAAGTGTGTTTCCATAAATCAATGATGCTAACTTTAGTGTTGTCCAGATTATCAGTCCCTTCCCTGATGGTTATTGTTTTGTTTTTCCTGTGTAAGAAATTTTTGCCTAATGATGTGAAGGTTTTTTTCCAAGTTACTTTTCACACTCAGTTCTAAAATTTACCTGGAATTGATTTTTGAGTATGGTGAAAACTATTCCTTCAGTGTAGGTCTACTGTTTTTGTCCCTGAACAAATTATGATTCTTTTTACCTGAAATTATTTTATTTCAAATTCAAATTTGAAAGACACTTTTGTTTGGTATGGAATTTTGCACTGGTGATCTTTCATTTAGCACTTTGAAGATGCCATTGCATTGTTTTTGCCTTCCATTATTTTTGCTGAGAAGGCGTCTGTTAAGTCCTGTCGTTGCTATTTTGATGTACGCTAATTTTATATTTTTTCTTTAACATTGGTTTTCAGCAGTTTTACAATGACTGGCCTGAGTGAAATTTGCTTTGCATTAATTCTGCTTGGAGATCAGAGCACTTTTAAAACAGTGGTTTGATATCCCATTAATTTGGGGAAATTAGCCATTATATCTTAAATATTGCTTTTGCCACATTACACATTGGATAGACCCTATCTCATATGTCTACTAACTCTTTTCTATATTTTTCATCTGTACTTTATATTTTCTTCCAATCTAGTTTTCAGTTTACTAATCCCTTCTTTGGCTGTGTCTAATGGCTGCCAAATGCACCTACTGGGTTAATAACTTCAATTATAGTATATTTTCCAGTTCTGGAATTTACATCTGATATTTTAAATAGTGTCTAGTTATCTGACAAACTTTTTTGCCATGGAAATTCCCCAAATTGGCATCTAATTCTTAAACATATTAATCACTATTTTAAAATTGTCTATGATATCTAGATCTCTAACATGTCTCTATATGTTGTCTTATTCTCTTGGTTTTCAGTGATTAGTTCTCATTCTTCTGGAATGCCAGGTAATTTTTTATTGAATGCTGGACACTGTGTGTGAATAACTGTAGAGATAGCTTGAGGCTCTGGGTGGTTTTATCTCATTTTGGAAAGGATTTATTTTTGCTTCTGACAGGCCAGTAGGATTGAGCAGAGCACTGCCATATAATCAGGAATTGAAATGATTAAAAACTGGACTTCAATTTTTTTAAGAGCTGGTCTATATCAAGTTCATCCTTGCCCCCAGAATATAGCCCTTCAGGTGCCTACAGAAGACTTGAGATACTTTTCTAGGCACCTCTTCCTTTGTTAGCGCTGATCTCCAAGTTTTGCCCCTCCCACCCCTCAGGCCTCATAAGACATCTGGAGGCTCTGTTCAACTTGGCACATGTGGAATGTCAGATTCAGCATTTTATACCTCCTCAAGCTTGTGCTGTATTGATGGCTCTCTACTGAGTGAAAATAATTTCTTAAATAATCTCTCCAGTGTTTCTAACTGTTATTGGTAGAAGGGTTAGTCTACATCATGATAATTCACCTTAGGCTGAAATCCCTTTCTCAGTGTAATTTCAATTTGCATTTCTTTCTGAGCAAAGTGAATCATCTTTCACATGACTACAGGCCATTTTTATTATTTTTTTTTATGAACTGTCTGTTAAATTTCTTGCTCAACTTTCTACCCAGTTTTTGATCTTCTTAATCTGTTCTTTAGAAGTACTTTAAATGTTAAAGATATTAACCCTTCATCTATAATAAAAGGTATAAGTATTTTTCCTCAATTTATAATATTTTTCTTCTAAATATTTCTTATGGTATTTTTTCCATCCAAAAATTTATTATGTTTATATAAAATCAAATATTTCCATTTTTTCCTTGTTCTATTTTGAAGCATAATTAACCAAGATTTCCTGCTCTGAGGCTTAGAGAAATCCATCAGTGATTTCATCTGTAATTGTGCCTAGAGGAATGTGTTGATGAGAAATTGAAAATGGTCCACTTTCTAGAATTGGTGGAGTGAGAAAGAATATGATATGGTTTTAGATCCAGTTGGAAGGTTCAAGTTTTATTTTCCCTTTCCCAACCTCATCCTCAAGAACTAATGAAAACAACTTATTGGCACAGTTACTTTCACTTGTAGGCTTGGGATCAATCAGTCATTTCTTTTCTTCTGTTATCCTTTTCCTGATTTCTCTCATCTACTTTCATCTCATCAAAGTTACGTCTACATTGACATCTCGCAAATACCCACATGACTATTCCCAGTTCGCTTCCTCGGGACTGGATGCAAAAACTTGTTTGGCATCTCCAGTTATGTGGCTCTGCACTTCGGACTTCAAATCTAAAATGGCTTTCTTCATCTTCCCCCACTCTGCTTCTTTTATATGTCTTCAAGTACTGACCTTCCTACCATCCATCCACCAGGGTTCAGAGATTGGTCATCTTTGAGTCATACTTCATGATTGTCAGCTTCAGTAAATCATTGCCAAGAGTGCAAGTTCTGTCTTTGAAGATACCTTCCTTTGAAGAGATTACAAACTGGATCTTTACCATCCTTGCTTCATCCTCACTAACAGCATACCAAATTTAACATGCTCCGAGCTCAATAAGTACTCATGTAATGAAAATGCACCCAACCTTCCACTTTAAAAAAGTATAGAAATAATAAAAATTTTGAAGTTATGGATTGCCAGACCTCCATCTGTATCTATATTTCTAAATGTCCTTGGTCTTCAAGCTGTGAAAATGTAATAGATATTTATCTCAGATGGAACATGTTATTGTCCTTTAGGCTATCTGGGAAATTTCTCACAATAAGAAAAAACAACCCAGTTACTACTACACTGAAGCATGTTGTATAGCTTCAGCCACAGCAAATGGATGACAAGCCATCTGAAGCTGTGCAAAATAGAGGTCAATCACAACAGAAATTAACTAAAGACTTGATTCTCAGCAATTCAAAATGGCAGCATCTGAGACCGTCTCCTAGGAAAGCATCTAAGCCATTCATTTTGTGTTTAAACAAAAGGACCTCACTGCCAGGGAAATGAATCTTTAGCTTTCAGGCATGCCTAAGGCAAAACAGGTTTTTTCTTTCCCTTTTCTCTTCAAAGATTAAGCTACATAAACTTACATACACACAAACACACACACACACGCAAACATTTCCCTAAATTTAAATTGTAGGTTGTTCTGATTAAACCAAGTTTTCCTGCTTTCATGCTACCAGATTTTTAATTTGAGAAATTGTGTGTGTATGTATGTATGCGATTATCTCACAAATTAAAGAGAATTTAGATGACAGCGCTAAAGAATTCAGGCAGCTTAACCCACTATTTCCTCCCTTAACCTTTTCTGCAAAAGAAGTTGAATCCTGGGAGTACTTTTAAATTTAAGAGGGCAATGGAGGGTGACAGAAAAATTGGCAGTCAGGCTGTTCTAATTCTTTATTAATCAAGGACTATCTTCTTTCTTTCAGCTCAAGGCGAGGACACACCTAGAGTTCCTGTGCAAAGTGAAGGCCCTGGCTACACAGAAAACTCTCCAAGTCCTGATGGTAAGTTCTGAGCTATTTGAGCTCATGCAAACTACAAATCTGACACACTTTCTGTATGTACTCTAGGATTAAAGGAGCTATCTATCCTATGAAGCAACATGTTCAGTTAGAACAAGGTAAAGTTCAAAAACCATGTTCTACTAGGAACTAATAAAATTGGCAGACTTTAAAAAAAAAAAACTGATGCTAGCTGTTTTAGAACACTATGTGCTTCAGGTTAATCACACCTTGTAATTTGGAGGCCATAGTGGGTAATTCCAAGGGTAAACTGGACTGAAGTTCAACTGGTGAACTTTATGGGAGTATCACTTACTTCCACAAAAAGTACTTGCCCAAAGTTATCCCTGCTCTCTAGGGACTCAGGGAAACATTCAGGAGAGCTCCAACTTGAGTTTGGGCTAAGGTTGTCTTGGACCTTCATCACTTTACCTCACTATATCACTTCAGATGGCTTAGCCAAAAACGCAGTGGATCTTTAAAAGCACCTTAGAAATCAGTTTACAAAAGTCTGTCTTTATTCACATCTCATTTTGAAGGCATCTGAATACTCTGAGCCTGAGGAATATAAATATACCCTCTTCTTGTATAATGATGCTGGGAATGCTTTGAAATATTACTTGCATTCAAAAAACAGTTATTTGGGAATATATGATTTAATAAATATTTGATTCCACCATCCCCCAGAGCTCAGGAGAACCAAAATTGGTTGATGATCAACCGTTCATATATACCTTGCTATTTGGTTCATTTTAGCCAAAGACAAAAAGCAACTTACTTCGAATTGATAATGACCTTGGCAAAAATTCAACTGGTAAACGTTATTTGGTGAATTTACTTGGTGGTTGTAAACAGAGTTTTCTGTCCTAGGTAGTCCACCCTGCTAGAAGCTTTTCATCACCTGAATTTCCTCCCTTAATCATAAGCCCTTCCATACAAACCAATGTTTTTTAACTCATGGGTTGCATTACATACGAGAATAATGTTTTTCAACCTCAGATCCATTAAAGGCTACCACATGTTAGTCATGCTCAGTTGAATGAAACCCGCCGCAGCCTGGTTGTGACATTATAGACATGGTTCTTAACTAGTTCTTTACAAAACATGTTCTGAAGCATAGCAAGCCCATACGATGCTCATTGAATAAAAGGGAAATAAACATGGAAAATACTAAGATTTACTCCTCACTCTGAGATTCTCCATGCATATTATAGGCTCTCAGAAAGCTCAGCTGTAAAGAAATTTATCAACAATTTTTACCATTGCTTTTCCCAAACTTATTTGATCATGGGAAGCTATTTATTAATAGGTTTCAGGACCAGTGAACCTTGGGATGGAGGAAGAAACAGAGAAGGGGTGCTCTCCTATATTTTATTCTGTACACTACCTCATGAAGATGGGCGACCTTAGAGTAATTTTGTAGACCAAGCTGGAAAGTACATGCATTATTCTCCTTACATATGTAGATGCTACAACTGGGGCTTAGAAAAAGAAACCCAGAAACGCAGGATATTTGGCAGATGGAACGGAAACCTGCTTTCTTTTTTTTCCCTCTAAAAATTTCGTTTTAATTTTTTTAAATTTTTTATTGTTATGTTAATCACCATACATTACATCATTAGTTTTTGATGTAGTGTTCCATGATTCATTGTTTGTGCATAACACCCAGTGCTCCACGCAGAACGTGCCCTCTTTAATACCCATCACCAGGCTAACCTATCCTCCCACCCCTCTCCCTCTAGAATCCTCAGTTTGTTTTTCAGAGTCCATCATCTCTCATGGTTCAACTCCCCCTCCGATTTCCCCCTCTTCGTTCCTCTCCTCCTGCTATCTTCTTTTTTTTTTTCTTAACATATATTGCATTATTTGTTTCAGAAGTACAGATCTGTGATTCAACAGTCTTGCACAATTCACAGCGCTCACCATAGCACATACGCTCCCCAATGTCTATCACCTTCCCACCCCCCACCAGTCCAGCAACGCTCAGTTTGTTTCCTGAGGTTAAGAATTCCTCATATCAGTGAGGTCATATGATACATGGCTTTCTCTGATTGACTTATTTCACTCAGCATAACACCCTCCAGTTCCATCCATGTCACTGCAAATGGCAAGATCTCATTCCTTTTGATGGCTGCATAATATTCCATTGTGTATATATACCACTTCTTCTTTATCCATTCATCTGCTGATGGACATCTTGGCTCTTTCCACAGTTTGGCTATTGTGGACATTGCTGCTATAAACATCAGGGTGCACGTACCCCTTCGGATCCCTACATTTGTATCTTTGGGGTAAATACCCAGTAGTGCAATTTGCTGGATCATATGGTAGCTCTATTTTCAACTTTTTGAGGAAACTCCATACTGTTTTCCAGAGTGGCTGCACCAGCTTGCATTCCCGCCAACAGTGTAGGAGGGTTCCCCTTTCTCCGCATCCCTGCCAACATCTATCGTTTCCTGACTTGTTAATTTTAGCTATTCTGACTGGTGTGAGGTGGTATCTCACTGAGGTTTTGATTTGGATTTCCCTGATGCCGAGCGATGTTGAGCACTTTTTCATGTGTCTGATGCCCATTTGGATGTCTTCTTTGGAAAAATGTCTGTTCCTGTCTTCTGACCATTTCTTGATTGGATCTTGGGTGTTGAGTTTGAAAGTTCTTTATAGATTTTGGATACGAGCCCTTTAACTGGTATCTCATTTGCTAGTATCTTCTCCCATTCTGTCGGTTGTCTTTTGGTTTTGTTGACTGTTTCTTTTGGTGTGCAAAAGCTTTTTATCTTGATGAAGTCCCGGTAGTTCATTTTTGCCCTTGCTTTCCTTGCCTTTAGTGATGTTTCTAGGAAGAAGTTGCTGTGGTTGAGGTTGAAGAGGATGCTGCCTCTGTTCTCCTTTAGGATTTTGATGGACTCCTGTCACACATTTAGGTCTTTCAACAATTTTGAGTCTATTTTTGTGTGTGGTGTAAGGAAATGGTCCAGTTTCATTCTTCTGCATGTGGCTGTCCAATTTTCCCAACACCATTTGTTGAAGAGACTGTCTTTTTCCATTAGACATTCTTCCTGCTTTGTCGAAGATTAGGTGACCATAGAGTGGAGGGTCCATTTCTGGGCTCTCGATTCTGTTCCATTGATCTATGTGTCTCTTTTTGTGCCAGTACCATACTGTCTTGATGATGACAGCTTTGTAATAGAGCTTGAAGTCGGGGATTGTGATGCCACCAGCTTTGCTTTTCTTTTTCAACATTCCTCTGGCTATTCGGGGTCTTTTCTAGTTCCAAACAAATTTTAGGATTCTTTCTTCCATTTCTTTGAAAAAAGGGGATGGTATTTTGATGGGGATTGCACTGAATGTGTAGATTGCTCTAGGTAGCATTGACATCTTCACAATGTTGGTTCTTCCAATCCATGAGCATGGGACATTTTTCCATTTCTTTGTGTCTTCCTCAATTTCTTTCATGAGTATTTTATAGTTTTCTGAGTACAGATCCTTTGCCTCTTTGGTTAGATTTATTCCTAGGTATCTTATGGTTTTGGGTGCAATTGTAAATGGGATAGACTCCTTAATTTCTCGTTCTTCTGTCTTGTTGTTGGTGTATAGGAATGCCACTGATTTCTGTGCATTGATTTTATATCCTGCCACTTTACTGGATTCCTGTATGAGTTCTAGAGGTGTTGGGGTGGAGTCTTTTGGGTTTTCCACGTAAAGTATCATATCATCTGCAAAGAGTGAGAGTTTGACTTCTTCTTTGCCAATTTGGATGCCTTTGATTTCTTTTTGTTGTCTGATTGCTGTGGCTAGGACTTCTAATACTATTTGAATAGAGGTGGTGATAGTGGACATCCCTGCCACGTTCCTGACCTTAGGGGGAAAGCTCTCAGTTTCTCCCCATTGAGAATGATATTCACTGTAGGTTTTTCATAGATGGCTTTTATATTGAGGTATGTACCCTCTATCCCTATACTCTGAAGAGTATTGATCGGGAAAGGATGCTGTACTTTGTCAAATGCTTTTTCTGCATCTATTGAGAGGATCATATGATTCCTGTTCTTTCTTTTGTTAATGTATTGTATCATGTTGATTGATTTGCGGATGTTGAACCAACCTTGCAGCCCAGGGATAAATCCCACTTCGTTGTGGTGAATAACCCTTTTAATGTACTGTTGGATCCTATTGTGTAGTATTTGGTGAGAATTTTAGCATCCATGTTCATCAAGGATATTGGTCTATAATTCTTTTTGATAGGGTCTTTGTCTGGTTTTGGGATCAAGGTAATGGTGGCCTTGTAAAATGAGTTTGGAAGTTTTCCTTCCATTTCTATTTTTTGGAAGAGTTTCAGAAGAATAGGTATTAATTCTTCTTTAAATGTTTGATAGAATTCCCCTGGGAAGCCATCAGGCCCTGGGCTTTTGTTTGTTGGGAGATTTTTGATGACTGGTTCAATTTCCTTAGTGTTTTATAGGTCTGTTCAGGTTTTCTATTTCTTCCTGGTTCAGTTTTTGTAGTTGATACATCTCTAGGAATGCATCCATTTCTTCCAGGTTATCTAATTTGCTGGCATAGAGTTGCTCATAAGATGTTCTTATAATTGTTTGTATTTCTTTGGTGTTGGTTGTGATCTCTCCTCTTTCATTCATGATTTTGTTGAATTGGGTCATTTCTCTCTTCTTTTTGATAAGTCTGGCCAGGGGTTTATCAATCTTGTTAATTCTTTCAAAGAACCAGCTCCTAGTTTCGTTGATCTGTTCTACTGTTCTTTTGGTTTCTAGTTCATTGATTTCTGCTCTGATCTTTATTTCTCTTCTCCGGCTGGGGTTAGGCTTGATTTGCTGTTTTTCCTGTAGTTCCTTTAGGTGTAGGGTTAGGTTGTGTATTTAAGACCTTTCTAGTTTCTTGAGAAAGGCTTGTATTGCTATATACTTTCCTCTTAGGACTGCGTTTGCTGCATCCCAAAGATTTTGAACAGTTGTGTTTTCATTTTCATTGGTTTCCATGAATTTTTTAAATTCTTCTTTAATTTCCTGGTTGACCCATTCATTCTTTAGTAGGATGCTCTTTAGCGTCCATGTATTTGAGTTCTTTCCAACTTTCCTCTTGTGATTGAGTTCTAGTTTCAAAGCATTGTGGTCTGAAAATATGCAGGGAATGATCCGAATCTTTTGGTACCGGTTGAGACATGATTTGTGACCTAGGATGTGATCTATTCTGGAGAATATTCCATGGGCACTAGAGAAGAATGTGTATTCCGTTGCTTTGGGATGGAATGTTCTGAATATGTCTGTGAAGTCCATTTGGTCCAGTGTGTCATTTAAAGTCTTTATTTCCTTGTTGATCTTTTGCTTAGAGGATCTGTCCATTTCAGTCAGGGGGGTGTTAAAGTCCCCACTAGTATTGTATTGTTGTCGATGTGTTTCTTTGTTTTTGTTATTAATTGGCTTATATAAGTGGCTGCTCCCCTGTTAGGGGCATAGATATTTACAATTGTTAGATCTTCTTGTTGGATAGACCCTTTAAGTAGGATATAGTGTCCTTCCTCATCTCTTATTACAGTCTTTGGTTTAAAATCTAATTTGTCTGATAGAAGGATTGCCACCCCAGCTTTCTTTTGGTGTCCATTAGCATGGTAAATCGTTTTCCACCCCCTCACTTTCAATCTGGGGGTGTCTTTGGGTCTAAAATGAGTCTCTTGTAGACAGCATATTGATGGGTCTTGTTTGTGAATCCAATCTGATAGATTGTGTCTTTGATTGGGGCAGTTAGCCCATTTACATTCAGGGTAACTATCGAAAGATATGAATTTAGTGCCATTGTATTGCCTGTAAGGTGACTGTTACTGTATATTGTCTGTGTTCCTTTCTGGTCTATGCTGCTTTTAGGCTCTCTCTTTGCTTAGAGGACCCCTTTCAATATTTCTTGTAGGGCTGCTTTCGTGTTTGCAAATTCCTTTAGTTTTTGTTTGTCCTGGAAGCTTTTTAGCTCTCCTTCTATTTTCAATGACAGCCTAGCTGGATATAGTATTCTTGGCTGCATATTTTTCTCATTTAGTGCTCTGAAGATATCATGCCAGTCCTTTCTGGCCTGCCAGGTCTCTGTGGATAGGTCTGTTGTCAATCTTATGTTTCTACCATTGTAGGTTACAGGTCTCTTCTCCCCAGCTGCTTTCAGGATTTTCTCTTTGTCTCTGAGACTCATAAGTTTTACTATTAGATGTCGGGGTGCTGACCTATTTTAATTGATTTTGAGAGGGGTTCTCTGCTTCCTGGATTTTGATGCCTGTTTCCTTCCCCAAATTAGAGAAGTTTTCTGCTATAATTTGTGGAGACCTGCTTTTAAAACCTTCCTCCTTGAGAAAAAGTTGGGTGGTTTGCCCTTCAATGTCATTTCCTCTTCAAACCTCTTTGGAGTGTGAAAACCAGCATCTGCCACTATTTTGCTTTAATCGAATTTTCTTCTTTGAGAAAAAGAGCTTTGGACTGTTGATTTTGTGCAATAAATGAAGAAAACCCAAGCAAGAACAAACAGAGGTTACTTTTTCAGGTACGATAGCCAGGATGTCAGCCATTATCACTTGTGTTGTTGACTCAAAGGCAGGTAGGGAAGTGGGAAACCTTTATAGTTAAGAAAAGACTTCAAGCATCCTCTGACTGTAGGTCCTTGGTTGGCATGGGGAAGCTGGATTTGGGTAAACTTGAAGTGGGTGACTGGTTGGGAGCATATTTGGCCTTCTCTGGTCCTGCATTGGAATCATGAGGCAAACTAGAGTGAAGCTGGCAGTCACCACCCAAGTCCTGACCATCCTAAGCTGATTGCTACAAAGGCTGTTGTTGGGGTGCCCAGGCTGGTTGCTGCAGAGGTTTTTTCATCAGTTATATTGTTATGTATGGTCTGACCATTGTTCCCTTTGTATATTGTCTCTCCATTTATAATATGGGCTTTGATGCTTTAAAAATATCCATCTAATTGAACGTACTGACCGTTGAAAATTTCCAGAGTGACTGCTATGCCTGCTCTGGAATACTTCTGGACAATGGCATTAATGATGCATTCTGTTTTATGCAAATGCTTGCATAGAACAATACACACAATTAAAGTAAAAGCACATGTTTTTATCATTGCTGTGTGATCTGGTGGGATGTTTTGCTTTTCTATTGCAGGCATCCACTGCTGCTGCATGCACCTACTGGCAAGTTTACAGAGTCTGTTTTGAAATTCAGACTTGAAAAGCTAGCAAACCAAAGAGGCCTACTGACATTGCCATTTCAGAGAGAGTTGCTTACCTCTCTACATGGCAGTGATCTGTTTTGCTTTGTTTTCTTTTTATTTTCTTAGACATCTACTAAGGCCTTTGGATTTACTTCAGGATGGTAACAAATACACCCAAATGTCAACCCAAAAATCTGGTATAAAATGACAACTAAGCTTCCACAGTTGTTTAAGAGGCAATTCTTCCCTCCCTGGCCCCTGCCGGTAAAAATCTACAAGAATTATTCCCCCAAATCTTAAATGAATACAAATGAACTGAAAAGAGGTATAAGAGAGGAGATCAGGAATGTAACAACTCACAGACCATTTTAATGTGTTCGAGAGATTTGGGTTTAATAAAGATTTAACCTTTTTTTTGTTTTCCTTTCTGGTTACAGTTGAAATGAATAGTCAGGTTGACAGTGTAAATGACCCAACAGAGAGTCAGCAAGAAGATTAACTAATAGGTAAGTTGCCCTTGTAGTGGGATTTTCAACTGATTAAACCAGCCATGGAAAGTGTTTGTAAATGGCATATTGGATTTCCCTCGGTTCTGCCAAGTCCCACAGTATGGCTCGGGCTAAACTTTAAAAATCCTCATACCAAATGACACAGTAGAAGGAGCCAAGATAACCGCAAGAAGCCTACCATCCTTTGAGGGGAAAAGATAAGCCACAGCATATTCAAATGTGCAGTTCCCTGGTTTTCTGAGTTTTGACAACAGGAAAAAAATGTTTCCATCCATCTAACCTCCCAACCTCCTGGAGGAATCAAATTATTTCAGCACCCCCAAGCTGATTGTGAAGCATTGCTTTTCCAGAAGCTACCTGCTGAGTTGTTTAGTATATCTGTTTTTAAGCATAACACAAAATCTCTGCCCTGGAGAATGCAGAAAGGCACTTGGGTGTGTTTAGGCAGAAAGAAGCCTGATTTGTGTCATATGCTGTCACACCACGACCTGTGGACCTGTGTGTCTGCACAGGATTTGTTGAGTTGAATGAGCCTCAGGGAACTCCTCAAGAAAATCATAGTCTGGGTCAGATCACGTTTAAGAGTTTTTCCAAACCAACATTCTAAATCTCTCAGCAGAGACTGAAATTTATCTAAAATGATGAGCAGTCTATAACCCCTTTCCATATCTTGAGGGCTGGTGAGAAGGATTAGAGGAGAGAAGTTAAGCTCACTATTCAGATTCCTAGCTGAAAATACTAACTGGGAAAAATCCTATGGGATAAATGAATGGTGGGTCATCCAAAGTAAAACACAATTGTGCTAGCACCATTGCCTCTCAGCACCTTCTTGCACTCCCTGCATCTTCGTGGTAGGTCTCTGCACTCACCCAGAAGGCCATGTTGCGCCAGACTCTTGAGCTCCAGCATCACAGCAGAACAAAGTTTGAGAATATATGAAAGTAGGCACCTGTTCTTCCCATCATGGTCTTGAACATCATTTGAAACTAAATATAATAGCATTTGTGTAACACACGTATAGCATAGGACTGCTAAAAAAAATAAAACTCATACAAATGTGGTCTTACATATTTTCTACACTTCCTCTTTTTTTTAACTTTGTTCGTGTATTTAAAATTATCCTGCTAAGCTGCAGAAATGATACAGTAGAGAAGTTTCCATTAAAAAGTAATGAAGTAAGACTAAACCTGAACAATTTAAATGCAAGTTCCTCAGTGTTGCCTTACCTTTTGCCCTTTTGTTGCCAACAAACTATAGACTTCTTGTCTAGAATTTTTCTTACAGACACTATGATTTTCCTGTGTGATCAATATCTAAATAAAGTACCCAGATAAATGTTTTCCTTGGTTAATGTCAAAATTTTTTCCTTGACCATAAACATGAATCAATACTTTTACCCAAATGAATAAGTTGTCAAAACTTAAAGTTCAAGATTAGTTTGAGGAAACTCAGTTCCAGGAACTAGAAGTGACTTGCACAGGGTCACTTGGATGATCAATGGAAGTTCAAACACTCCCAGGACAAAATTATTTGATGACACCCTACTACTCCCTAAACAATAGTGAGTTGCTAAACACAGTTGTCATAGAGAACAGTATGACCCAAGGAAATTCAGTGATTCCCACAGAAATATTTACACAGCTGAATTTGTAGAGGTTATGTGGTGGTTCAAAAGGAAGAAGGAGCCTTTAGTTCTGTGCATCACACCTTCAAGGAAATTAAAGAAATATAGTGAAATCAAGTTAGAATTACAGAGTTCCAAGATATAATGCAAGAATATTTAGTGTTGTATAATTTATAATTGTAAAAAATCAGAACTATCATAAATGACAATAGGGGAATGACTCAATGAATCAATAGAACACTCTGCAAATGTAAAAATAATTTTTCGACAGGGATCTGAGGTCATGTAAAAGTAGTTATAGAATCTGCACCGTTGGTACTAGAGAAACATGGCAGGCCAAGGGTGGCAGTTACCAAGGTACACTTTAAGAGGATTTGTAACTTCCACTTTTACCCTCTCAGAATGCTTGCCTTTGGAATCCAACAATCCTGTAAGAAGCTCAAGCTCTACTATAGAATGAGAAAGGCCTTAGGGAGAGAGATTCTGGAAACTGAGTGGCCATTTTGGATGTTCTGGCCCCAGTGGATACCTTGAGCAGATAAACTGCCCAGCTGAGCCCAAGCCTATAAAATCATGAAACATAATAAGCCATTTTGCTTTTAGCCACTAAGTTTTGGGGTGGCTTGTGATGTAGCAACAGGTAACTGAAAAGGTGGGGTAATGCAGAACATCTCCCAATACAAATGTTTAGAAATGAGAGATAAATTATAACAAAAAAAAAAAAGTTTAAATACACAGCTCAACTGACATGAAAGCAAAGGTGCCAGAAAAAAGAGGAATTTGAAAGCCAAAGCAATACTGTGGTGAGCTGAAGATGGAGTTTCCCTGAGGGCTGCAGATTGGTCGTTGATGCTCAGACAGGCCCTATGGCTAGATCCTTGCATTCTAATGCCCACCTGGGACCTGGAGCCAGTCAAGGGGAGATGTTAGAACTGATACCTTTACATAGATAAATCTGGGATTTCTAGCTCAAGAAGTTAACAAGGAGACTTTTGTCTGCCCAGAGTGCTGTGTGGGGAAGGAAAAAGCCTCCTATGACAAGTAGAAAATACAAATGCACCATGAATTTGATATGCAAACTTATGCCACCCAAAGTTAGACAGCAATACACAGACTGTATATTTAATAGTTGATTATAGACCAGTATTACTCCTGCTATAGATAACAAATGGAAATGTGAACCTATCAGTTGGAATTCCCACAGAAGAAAAAAAATTCTCTGAAGTTGAATTCACAATTTTAAGATTTACAAAACACACAAGGAAGTAATCCACCATGAGTGAGAATTGGTGGGTGAAATGACAGGATGATTAGCGCTATGAAAACTTGAGAGAGTAGAAAATTCTGAAGATTTTATAGAATATGTACATTTAAATGACAAAAAAGCAGATATAAAACTGTAAGAAAAGGACAACACTATGAAAAATTAAGAACAATTTGGGAAAAGCTAATAAACATATAGTGATATGAATGACACATGAGGAGACATGAGGGCTGGAAGGAGAATGACCAACGTGTTTGTCTTCAGTACACGTTCTGAAAGGAGACAGTAGATAGTATTTGAAAAATAGTGGCTGAGGATTTATCAGAAATTGATAGAAATCATGAGTTTTTAGTTAAAAGAAGAATAATAAGTCACAAGGACATGTTTAAAATAAACCCAACACAGGCATTGCAGAATACTAGAGACAATGAGAAAAAAAGTAAAACAATTAGAGGGAAAGGAGAGTTAACCTAAAAAGAAATAAGTATGGCGTGGACAGCAGGCTTCCCAACATCAGGAATTTAGTTCAGAAGACAGTAGAATAATTCTGAGTCTTCAAAACTTGAGTAAAAACAATTGTCAGTATAGAGTTCTATACTAGTTTCACTATCATTTAGGAAGATAATAACTGCCATTTTTCAGGAAAAATTTTGATAGTCAAAGAAGATATTCGTAGGCTTGTTTGAGGGGTACGAAACATATAAATGACTGTTAAGAAGATAATTCCTTGCTAAATCTATGAAATCTACGATTTTTCATCTAACAAATGGTTTCTCCTTGTCTTTGGCAGGGGCACAAGATAAAGCAAAGGAACAAAGAAATGGAAGTCAATCACGGTCTTCGGCATTGCAGGCCTCTCCTGGCCCTGGGGGGGGGTGGGTGTAGGAAGACAGTAGTGAAAGTTGTAGAGGAGGGGGGTGTGGGGGGGGCAAGTCCCACAGAAGGACAGGGAATCCTTTGCTCTAATTTCTCCAGCTGCATTGTGTTCTGTTTACCTGCAGAAAAAGAAAGAAAAAAAAAGTTTCCTTGAACTTGGTGAGGGGCCCCACGTTAATGCATCTTTCAGGCACTATGCCTGTAATTTCTGTTTTTTTCTCTCATGACTTTTCCCAGGGTCACCGTGGCACGGTGTAACACTCACATGTGTATCCTGGCCCCTGTCTGCTTTCTCGATTATCTCACAGAGCTGGTCGATACAGTGGTTTCTTCAAAGAAAGAGACAGATGATGATCCTTTGATATACTGCAGGCTAAATTTCAGGAATCCTCAAGCCCAATATCAGTATAATCCCCAGACAAAGGAGGCAGGAAAGGAAAATGGGCAAAATGCTCAGAAATAACTTGGAAAAAGGTCAGGACAGTGAATTGAAAATGGTATTTTATTCAGAGATTCCCAGGGTACAGTTCTGTTCCAGGTGGTTAATGAGGAATGTGGAAGGAGGATTTCATCCAGAGCAGAATGTAGAGGCGTTACCATGAAGACGGGTGCTAGCAGCCATTGGGGGCTTTCCCTTCCCAGCCAGGACTGCAGGTGCATTCTTCGACCCTGACCTTCCACACAGCTCACCTGGTTTATGAGATCTTTATTGTGTGCTTCGGCATAGAGCCCACCAAGTGAGATGTGACTCTTAATGACACAGTTGGAAGGGATGACACTCTTCAAGTGTTTTAGTTAAGAGAGGGGGCTGCTACATTTAGAATCCAAACATATGCCTATGAATATTAAAAGTTCTACTTGAAATCTCTCGTTTTATATACGCTTTTCATAAGAGAACCTTTTGTCTTTACCCAAGGTTTGAGGGCCCACAGAAAGATTCTCATTTGAAGTTAGAGGCAAGTGGAGGTCTTGCTTACAGTTCTGGCTTGCTTTTAAATAGTCTGCTTTGTTCATGCCAAATCCAAAACTACTTTGATAGCTCATCCCCTCTCCCAGAAATCCCTTGATTATGGCCTTGAAGGGGAGAAGCAGCATTACTAAGCCAAGGTTCCAGTGGTACAGTGGGCACAAGGGATGAGGGGCCAAGGAGAAAGTCAGAAGTCGTCACAAATGTCTGTCCCGGAGACAACATCAGCAGCGATCCTCATGAGGCAGAATGCCCGCTTCCCACGCTTCCCACAGCTCCCCGAGGTTCTAAGAACAGTCTATTTTTTTCTGAGGAAACTGATATCGCTTCTTGCGTATCTTGTCAAATCCACCTTCCTTATAAGGTCTTTAGAATTGTAAGTTATTTATATATATATAAATATATAAATATATTTTTTAGTGGAAGGAGAAAAGTAATGGATCAAATTGGGTATTTCTAAAATCAAAGGGTGTTCTATTTTCTAAATATTCCATGGAGTTCTTCAGTTTTGCTCTTTCCTCTATGGAAAATTCACCTTCTTCTCTTTCTATGAATTTTGTTTTGGCCTTTCTGAATTTGTTGCCTCTCTGAATGGCTTATTTGGCATATTGGAATCATTAGCAAGTTATATTTCTGCATATGTAATATGTTCTAACATCCTGTATAAAAAAAAAAATGCTTACCAACCTAACAGCAATGATTTTTAAGGGACCTCATGATTTTGGAACATGGCCATTTCTTTCTGCTGTTATTTTACAGCTTGATATGGAAATGGATATGTCCCCTTCTGCCATTACACATCGCTTTCTAGAAAAACAAGGAAAAGTCCCATTTTAAGTGATCTGTGAAATGATGTCATACAAATACTGATAGTTTCTATATTTCATGCCATCTTTATAACTTAATTGAAAGTCGCCATCATTCTGTGAAGGACTGGACAAGAGTAATCTGCTAGGAGCCCATTTTCCTGTGACTCCCACATGTTAGTGCTACTCATGCTCAGTAATGAGTTACAGTTGAAAACAACATGCTGGAGACAAGAGGGATGGGGACTTCTTAATGGACAAAGATGAAAGAGACCTAATGTCCCTGTTAGGACCCGTGGAGATTGGAATTATTTCAGTCGGGTGTTCTCTTTATCATCCACGACAGCCATTTTTATTCCTTCATTTTAAATGTGGGTGGGGTAGGAATGGGGGAAGGAATTCTCTGCCTGAAAACTGCAGGAAAGGAAAGAAATCTTTGAGAACAAAACTAAGAGAATGAGGAGTAAATATCATAGCCCCATTCCTGAATTTGTTTAAACTTTTTTTATGATTAGATTGTGTTTTCATTTTTGCCTCATTATGCCTTTTGGTTGCTGTTTGGTTATAAGATTTTATCCTTAAAACGAACAATGAAGTTACTTTCCATTTCAATAGTAAGATATTAAAAATCTAGCTGTTGGCCAGATCGAAGACACCTCAACACAGGAAACCCCTTTTTTTCGCTGGTGCTGTCATTGAACAGGCTATACAATGGAAAATTTGAAAGGCAGATTGATTCTGCTGCACATGAATCCTGGATGTCAATTTCCAACCTCACTTCTGCCAGGCTGTGTGGCAAGATGGCTTACAGGAGGGAGAGGGGGAGAAAAATAGCCCCATATTAGTCATGTTTGCATACAGAGGATCAAAGT
Source organism: Callorhinus ursinus (assembly GCF_003265705.2). Lineage (NCBI taxonomy): Eukaryota > Metazoa > Chordata > Mammalia > Carnivora > Otariidae > Callorhinus > Callorhinus ursinus. The sequence continues at coordinate 13,188,622 of NW_027397091.1, forward strand.
AGGCTCTCAACATAATACAGGTATCCCTGCTTTTTGAAATTGCATTACGCCGCTTTGCTTTTATGAAAGACCTACATTAGTACCTGCTACTGTTAACCTAAAGAAATCCCAAGAGGGCTTTTGCTTTTAGGAAAACTGGAAGCTTAGGAGAATGGCCCCACCCAGCTCCTTCCCTGGGAACTACACTCAAGTGTCTCAGCATCAAGCCACCATAGCTTTGACCTGTGTCTGTGAGCATCTGTATTTTATCTCATTTTATTTTGTGCATCCATTAGCAAGATGTGCCCTGTGGTATCAGAAAAGGGTCTGGGAAGGCTCAAAAATATTTCCATATAAATTAACGGTAATTGTTTCTTTGCATTACACCATTTCGGCTTAAGGATAGGTTTCATAGGAATACTACTTTCCCATAGCAGGAGAAACCTGTAGTCCTAATTAGAAAGGTATTCGTTGTAAGAGAGACAAAGGGGCTTTTCCTCTAGCTAGTAACTATTCAGATGATGGACAGGTCTTCTTTCATAAAAGCTTACAAAGGAGGCATCCAAAATACTGTCTGTGATAGTGGGTCACATATTAGTCACCGCAGCTAATTGTAAATCTTTCTATGAAATCCTGAAAAGCCTCTTTGTGAATTAATACCGTTCTGCTTGATGCACTTGATTCGAAATGACTTTTCTCTGTATGTGGTGCATGTCAGCCTTGCTTTGAAAAATAACAAAGTTAGCAGAATATGTTCAATATATTTTCTTGGGGAATAGGGTTTTTATCATATGATTCATTAAGGATTTGCCTTACCCTGACATTTGTGATATAAAGGAAAATCAGAAAAAAAAGTAATTTTCTTGATCAAGATATGTTTTTACTTAATGCAAATAAATGTAGTCTGTTGCTTGCAAGGAAAAAAAATGTCTTCTGATATCTGGTATAACCTGCTAAATAGAATAATATGTGCCTCTTTTGTTAAAACAGCATTTAAATGCTGGACTGCTTCGAAATCTGTTTGTTTCTTTTCATCTGTGCCATACGCTAAGAAACTTAAACAACTGTTGCCTTCATACTATATTTGTTAGAGCAGAATACGAATAAAATTGGTTTGAGAGGATAAGGTGGAATTATCTGTGTCTTGTGAAATTTGTTTTTTAGCATAAGCAATTAATAACTCACAATGTTCTTTTAATGAGACGTATTTGGTTGCAAATCCTGTATTTAAAATTGCCCCATAAGGCAGCTTTAACTTACCAATAGTCTTCCCTTACTGAGACTGGTCAATGTTTTGGCCATGTTTTTCAAAATTAGGGGTGCCTGGGTGGCTCAGTCAGTTGAGTGACTCTTGGTTTCAGCTCAGGTCATGATCTCAAGGTCATGAGATCGAGCCCCACATGGGTCTCTGCACTCAGCATGAAGTCTGCTTGAGATTCTCTCTCTCTCCCTCTCTCTGCCCCTCCCCCCGCTCATGTACTCTCTTTCTCTCTAAATACATAAATAAAATCTTTAAAAAAATAATTAAACTATAGAGTAGTTTGTACAGACACACGTCCCAATGCAATTTTTTCTCGGAATGCTACTAGATAGTGAGTTACCCTAGCAACAGCCTCTGAAGCGCAAGATAGAAGTTGTTGAGATGAAGATCATGATTCCACGAACATTGATTCATCCTTCAGAACCCACCATCCATTACCGGAATTCTTTTTGAGAATCTTTTATGAGCCAGCCACTGTGCCGGCTATGGGATCACTATAACCATGATCCTCCTCAGTCTATTGTTGATGGAATTATGATGGAATTACACAATTGTTAAAGAGTTTGGCAACAGATCAACAAAAATCGCTATGGGAAAAACTCAATGTTCTTTTGAAAATGGAAATATGTATTCCATCAGATTTAATTCTCTCCATCTCCTCCAGAAGAGATGCTTTCAGGTTTACTGTTCTAGAAGGTAATAATGAAAGCCAATCCCTTTACCCAATAAAGACAGAGACTTAATAGTTAAAGGAGAATATGGTTTTTCTAAAACTGCTTTACCAGACGAGCATTTTTTCAATAATAAATGAAGTTCGATGAGAAAAGAATTATAGTCTTATGCTGCAATGGGCAACCTCAACACAAATGCCTCAGAGTGACAGCAAGGATAATTTGACATGATTCTAGCATTGCCAGATGCATTTTTTTAAATCTACATCCAATTTTCCATCTCTTGGCCTGTCACTCTTATGTTCCTTCCCCACCACTCCTGCCCCTGTGCCTTACTTCATACAAAGGTGTCATTAAACATTGCTTAACTTTACGGGTGGTTCTCAGGATGGAAAGGGACGATACCCATTTACGTTGTTCTGGCCAGGACTCTGGCCCGGCTGTGGGGCTTTGAGAAACAAAGTACCTCCATCTCTTGGTTTGGCAGATGGAAATACCGATACATTCCTGAACTCTCTTACAAATTTAAATATAAAGTGCCAAGATATTATACTTTGCCACTTGATAAATTATTAACATTAGATTCTGCTATTTGATACTGTAGGCAAACGGCCTTTTCTTGAGCTCAAGACTCTTTACCAAAAGAATAAATGATCCCTACATTTGGATGGTAAGTATGAAATCCTTTCTACTGAAGTTGATTTAAATTTTGCCCTTAAATTAAAGACCCATGAGAATAAGAAAGAATTGTTTTATAAAATTTAGAGAAGTAGGAGATTTGCGTTGTTAAAACATGTACGCACAAAGTACTGACCCAGTGTTAATCTTTTTACGGAATCGTTTTTCTGATAATAGCTAAAGTGGATCTATGAATAAAGAAGAAAGGAGGTACAGCTCTATCTTTTGGTTAACATGCATGGAAGGATATAGATTTACAAGGAGGTAATTATACTAACATACACTTTCCTTCCATGGAGGGAGGAGTATACTTCCTCTGACATTTGACTTGACGATATAATTTGCTTTGGCCAGTGATATGTGGGCAGAAATGGCGTATGTCACTTCAGGCAGAAGCTTGAAGACTCGTGCTCTTTCTTCCCCTCTACCACAATGACCAGCAATATCCCAGGTGGGCTGCTCTGTCAATGAAGAGCCCAGTATGAAGATGTGGAGATGAGTTTCAGGCAAGCCCCACTGAGAAGGTGACATGAATGAGAAGTAAACCTGTACTTTGAGATACAGGTGTCATTTGTTAGCTTAGTATAACCTCGCCTATACTATGCATGTAAATAACAAGTTCATGAATTTATTAGATCTGCCTCTCTAACCCATCTTGTGGGACTGTCAACTTGGCCGGCACACTGGCCTTCTGCCCATTCCTAGAATAGGCCAAATTCTCTCCAGGCTCAAGGCCTTTGAACTTGAAAACTCTTCCCGTTCTCACTTGGCTGCTACTTTGTTATCCTTGAGATTTCAGCTGCAATGTCCCTTTTAGAGACGTCTTGTGTTTGTCTACCTAACACTACTTAATTACCTAACATCACTTCAGAAAACTTACAATAATTTGAAATTGTTTATTTGTTTACAAGGCAGGGTTAAAAATTCATATGATTCAGGAGCCTGGGTGGCTCAGTTGGTTAAGCGATTGACTTTGGCTTAGGTCATACTCCCGGAGTCCTGGGATCGAGTCCCACATCAGGGTCCCGGCTCAGTGGGGAGCCTGCTTCTCCCTCTGACCCTATCCCCTCTCATGCTGTTTCTCTCTCTCTCTCTCTCTCTCTCTCTCTCTCAAATAAATAAATAAAATCTTTAAAATAAATAAATAAATAAATAAATATCATATGATTCATCTCAGATGTGCAAAATAATGTAGCTTCCACCCCCCACTAACTGAGCTTGCCCTATTTCCAAACCTCTATCCAACTGGTTAGAGGGGAATATGGGAAAATAATTTAACCTATCAGTTCTGGGTATCAGGTTTTCCAGTTTAAAATACTAATTGAGGATAATGATTTGGTCTTAAGTTTTCAAACTCTCCACTGAGGCTATTTCTTGCCACTTAAATTGTTATACCCCCTCCCTTAGATAAAGGCCTTATTTTCTAATCCTTGTGCAATAAAACTAACAATTAACAAATAAATTTAAATATTAAAACAGTAGTTCCTATGACATTTAAAAAGTAATTTCCTTAATACTTTGTCAAGTAGGGTATCAGGAATAAAATGACAGACTATTTAGAAAGTCACAAAAATAAAAAGAACACTATTAAAAAAATGTGGGATACAGCCAAAACTATACTTAGAGGGAAATTTAGTCTTAAATGACTTAATTGTTTGAAATGGTGAGAGAGAGACAAAACACTTTTAAAAACATTCAAATTTAGATTTTAGAACAAGAAAAAGATCCAAAGAAAATAAAGATACATATATATAATATATATAAAGGCTACTATATATATTACATATATAAAATGAGATGCATATATATATATATAATGAGCTAAGAAAGTTTTAAATAGTAAAGTAGATTTAACAATCTATTGATTCTTTGAAAATCCACTAAATAAATCTTCAGCAACTATTCTGAATAATTTTAAAAGGATAGCAATGAGGAAATTTTAAGTACAATGAAATTAAATTTTATGCATAACTATAGAACAAATAACAGTGAAAGAAAATGGAGATTTTCTTTGAAATAAAAATTACCAATATTGATACAACATGAAGTAGAAAACCCACAAAAACAAATTCATGGAAGAAATGAAAAAAGATCTCAAAAAGCTTCCCAAGCTAACCACGTATGCCTATTTATCTATCTTTCTACCCACATAATGTGTACAGATTGTCAAAAACCTAGGAATAATCATAGGCAATATTCTCAATTTGTTTTGATTTCACAGTGTTTCCATAATGGAATCATCCAGTATGTGGCTTTTTCACTTGGTGGTACCACAAGCCTCTTCTTGTCAATCAAGAATTTTCCTAAGTTATTTTAAAATATTTTATCATATGGCTCAACTTTATGTTATCACTTCCCTATTCTATGACACTTAGGTTACTTTACAGTTTTCCCTACTTTAAATCAAACTGCAATGCACACCTTTGGTCACAAATTTTTATCTTCATCAGGGCATGTTTGCAGAAGACTTCCAGGGTTTCTAGCAGTTAGGAAATGAGAATTTCCATTTTGTAGAATCCTCACTGCCCTGGAGCCTCCTACAAATACACACCCAAAAGGTATCAGTCTGAAAAATGGTTTGTCAGTAGTATGAGTTTGCTCGCATTTCTTCATTTCCCAAAGAGGCTGAGCAGATTTGTCAGTTTTCTGTGTTTCCAGATTGGAAAATTAATCTGTGTCCTTTGATCATCTGTCATTTGGGATTTTGATTTTTTAATTGATATTTGTATATATAACTGTTTATTGAGAGTATTATCTTTTCATATTTCCTGCATATAATTTTCTACTTCTGCTTTTTGTTAGAATTTTGATTGTGATACTGTCTAACATATAGACTTCTATGTTTCTATGCCCGCAAATCTCCCTTTCCCTTTGTACTGGTTTAGATTACTTTTGTAGGTGACATTTATTATGTCTGCTGTGTATCCATTCCTGGATACTTCAGGTGATGAAGCTTTTAAGCCTAGTAGAAAACTCCTTTTATGTATTTTCTGGAGCTCACCTTCCAACCCTACTCTCTACAAGTGGGAGACATGGGATCCAGGCTGGCCAATCACAGTATTTTATCTGCCTGTGCTCAGGGATTGGTTTACAGGCCACACGACCCAAACTGGACCAATTGATGACTTCCCTAAGACTTTTTATGTGATTACTGGGAGAGAAAAAAAAATCACAAATCATAGTGAACATGGAAACCTGGAGATTTGGGCAGTTATTTTTCCTGACTCAGTTACGTAAGCCAATAAATTCCCTTTTAAGCAAGTTTGAGTTAGGTTTCTGGCTCTTATAACTGAATGGCTCTCCAACTCACCCTGATTGAAAGTAAAAATCTTAAAATGTCCTAAGGGTTCCATGTGATGTCTCACACACATGCACACACTGTCCATTACCTCTGCAAACTCATCTTTTCCTATTCTCCTCCATGGTCTTCACTACTCCAGCCACACTGGCCTCCTCAGAGGGGCCAGGCATGTTTCTCACCTTAAAGCTTTATGCTAGCCTTTCTAGAGTTTTTTTCCTCCAGATGTATATATGGCTACATTGCTCACCTTGGAGTCTGCTCAAAGCTTTCCTAGCAAGGCTAATCACGACCACCGTCTCTAATGCTACAAAAGACACTGAGCTCTGGGCTTCCTTATGGGCTCTACTTTTCCCCCTCTTCCATGGTACTTACCACTTTCTAATATACCATCTAATTTACTTTTTCATTACATCCATTTTATAAAATATTATTGAAAAGCTCCCTCTGCTCCATGAGGAAAAGATAGGCTTCATGACACCAGAGACTTACCTGCTTTGCTCCCTGAAGAATCCCAAGCACCAGAGAAGTACCTCATTTGTATTAAGTGCTCATTACATATTTGTTCTGGAAAGCCCTTGGCAAATTCCCTTCTATGAGACCTGTGACCTGCCTGACTGGGTTTTTTTCCCCCCTCTTCTTTCTTTTTTGGGAAAAAATGCAGAGAAGAGATGAAATTAAACTATCACACAAGTAAACAGGAGGCTCACACCCTGTCCCAGAAGAAGAGTATCAGAACAATAAGAGAGCTAATAATGGTCAGAAAATTAATGTGAGAACTCTGTTTGGTTCAGAAACTATGTCTACTCCCTATTGAAGGCGGAAACAAACCAAAAACAAAGTTTCTGTGGTCCTTCTCTTTATTCTAGGGTAGGCGGTGATGGGGCTGTTTAGGTAGAATCATCTAGGCTACCCTGGGCAAACAATGTTCATCTCAATAGCTGAACACAATGATGGTTGACTTCTCACTTGCATCACAGCCCCTTGTGAGTTGGGCAGCTCTCCTATAGGCAGTGACACCTGGACCCGGGTTCCCTCTACCCTGTGACTCTCTCACCTTGGGCAACTTTTCTTTAAGGTCACCATGGAACAAAAAAAGAGAATTATTAGGATCCAAGCACAGAAGGGATTGCACAACTGCTGCCCATATTTCATGGCCACACTCAGTCACCCACTCTGACTGCTGGAAAATGTAGGTTGGCCAAATACCCAGCAGAAAAATGAAATGTGTTTGATGATGACCTAGCATTTCTTCTGCCTCGGAAGCAGAACAACTCTCTGCTTTGAGACAATGCTGTGTGCTAATAATAAGCCCTCTATTTCCACTCCTCAAGACCAAATGAATCACATTGGTTTAGGGAGAGAGCATCAGCTGGACATCTTAAATGATCGAAACAACCCCATGGTGGGCAGAGGACTAAACAATGGGTGGGGGAAAAAAAATCTGAGTGTTGTTCTGCATTGTCTTGGATAAAAGCTTAACAACATAGTATAAAAAGCTTGGCCTGACTTCTATCACTTGTCCTGGAACTGTTTTGTTTTTTATTTTTCTTTTGTTATTAAAAAATCACAAGAAGACCGGGTCCAGGGGAGGAGTATATGTCTGATTTTTTTTTTTTGAAGTCCTAAAATGTAGAGCTCTTGAACTTCAATCATCTTTCCCTGTCTAAAGATAAGGAATTATTCCAGATGTTACTTATATTTCCTTTTCTGTTTTTGTTTGTCTGTGTATGTGTATGACCCCACTCCTACATCTACATCTTAATGTGACTTGCATTTATTTTGGTTTTTGGTATTTTGTGGGAATGAACTTGATCAAGTAGCTTTAAAAATATTCCCAGCCCCAAGTATTAAAGAACACATTGAGATCCTATTGCCCTGAATTTATTTCTTTAACATACATTTATGTTCTATTTATATAAAGATCTAGTTTCTTGGCTACATCTTCCTTTGGTTTCTCTAGTGCCACTGTTTTAATTAATGTAGTTTTATAATATGTGCTGATGTGTATTAAGACAAATTCAATGCCTTCACCCTCCTTCATTTTCAAATGTTCTTGGCCATTACTCATTGTTCAGTGTTCTAGATAAACCTTAAAATAGCTTTGTCATATTTCCCTCCTAAAGATAGTTTTTCTGTTTCTATTCCCCCCCTCAACATCCCCAGAAAAATGGATAAGCCAGTCAGTTTAGTCAGCTCATGCTTAGTTCAGACAGTAAGGGGGAGGGCATCTGTTATAAATGCAGCTTCCTGAAATGTTCCAGAGAAGAACAACACTCCTGTTCATCCCTGGCCTTCTGACAAGGCTGGGTTGTGGTCTGAATAACAATCGGTCCCTGAATATTCTGCTTTGGAGCCTTTTCCTGCCTATCTTGGCATCCAGTCTCTTCAATCTTATCTGAGTCATTTGGTTCTGCCTAGTGAGTGGAGAGGTGAAAGCTAGGTAAATATCACTGTGTCTTGAGTAATCATCATCCACTTTGCAAACAAGTACTCAAGGGCTCAACGGAGCTGGTCCACAGGGCTTTATCTGCAGAATCCAAAGGCATAGGAATATAGCACGTAGTTACTAAATGTTCCAGCTGCTGCTGCTTGGGGATGAGTTCTTCCTGAAGCAAACTGAAATGCAGTCACCTGGCTTTGGATTCCATTTCACCTGATACCTGGTGCTGGCATTATCCAGCTCAACTGAGACAGCAACCTAGCCTGACAAAGACAGGACTGCATCAAACCTGCTGGGTCCTCTTTAAAGGATCCAGACCAGCCGGGCGGGGAAACAGTTGTCTTGACAAACAGAAAGTACAATAAATATGGAAAGAGAGTAAATATGTAGTTAATGTTAAATAACATTAATTGTTCTACTCACTTTATATATGTTAACTCATTTAATCTCGACAACAATTCGATAGGTACTCTTATTATCCCCCACTTTATAGATGTGCAAACTGAAACACCAAGAGACTAAGTATTTTGCACAGGGCCACACAGCTAGTGAGCAGTAGGAACACAGGAAGTACCAAAGCCTTATACTAGGGATTCTCAAAGTTGCCAAAGCATCAGAATCACCTGGTGGCTTGATAAATGGCAAATCCCTGGACCCCAACTTCACAGTTTCCCATTCATGAAGTCAGGGGCAGGAAGCCAAGATTTTACATTTCTGTTAATTCCCAGATGCTGCTACTGCTGCCCTAGGAGCCCTACTTTGAGAACCACTGCACTGTGCCACAAAGAAATGATTGGCAGGTGTGTTCCTGTGAAGGTGAGAAAAGATTAAATAGACGTGGGGAATGATTAAGCCATGCCTCTCATTCTCATTTTCTAAAATCAGAATATCTATGTTCTAGTTCCTAAGGCAACCCAAAGCTGACATTGCGTACAAGGTGTGACTTTCTTCCTATTATGTTTGGTGGTAGGCAGCTATCCAAATATTAGAGAGTATTAAGAGCACTGGTTGGCACATCAAAACACCTGGGTTTAAATCTCAGTCCTGTCATTTACCAGCTGACTTAACCTAAGCCTCCATTGTCATATCTACAAAAGAGTGATGATAATTATTTATTGCTTGGGATTTTAGTAAAGGCAAATTTCATCCATGTACACACACACGCGCGCATGCATTTGCATATGCATTGCCTGGCACATAGAAATAATGGTTGTTATTTATTTTATAAGAAGAGCTGGTATCCTTTCTTCCTCTCAGACACCAGCAGAGGAATTTAACTTTGAGAAGCCACTGAAGTAAGATTTGCCAGGCTTACACGGGGCACCCAAACTTTCTTTACAGCTTATAACTGTGACAGGGATAATAAGGAGAGTATGTGTATTTGACAATCTGCTGCCACCCTGCTCCTGTTGAAAAAAGAGAGAATTATTGTCTGACTCATTTCAGGGGCCATCTTTCCTTGTGCAGAAGAAACAGATGAACTGGAGAAATGGAAGGTGCCAGAAAGTGAGGGACAATCTATACCATGGGAGCCTGGGTAACTGGTCCAGAAAAACAGAGACATCTTGAAATAACTTTACTATAAATGGGTACCCTCTCAGTCAATAATTAAAGGGTTTTTTAAAGTTCTCTTTATCTAATTACTATTTCATTCATCTTTTCAAACAACTACATATTGAGCCCCTGCTATGTATCAGCCACTACTCTAGGTTCTGGAGATACAGGAGTGAACAAAACAGGCAAAGAGGCCCTTGATATGGAGCAGGGGAGGAAGATCCAGAGACTGTGGGGAACATGGGCAAGACCAGAAAGTAAAGACCTGAAAGAAATGAGGACACTAGCCATGGGGCCATCCACCAGAAGAGCATCTGGTAGAAGGAACAAGTGCAAAGACCTGGAGGTTGGCCCATGCCCGGCCTCTGAGAACCTCTAGCATGAGTAAGTGCAGGAGGGGAGGTAGGAGGTAGAGTGGGACAAAAGACCAGGTCCCATCACAGAAGTCCTCGTAGGAAGATGGGTGGACATTCACAGGCTTTGAAGCAGAGGAGAGAACATGATCCAACTTTGAAAGGAACAACACAGAGTAACATAGTGCAGCTCAACTCAGTCTCTAATTTGGAAGTGGATATAGAGGAGGGAAGACAGAAAAAGAGATCAAAGGGCAGAGGTCCAGGAGAAAGATCTGGGTAGAGATCAAACCAAAGGTGGATCCAGGTTCTATTGGCCCTTACTCTCTTTTCCAAACCACACCCCACAACTTTCTCACGACCCCAAGAGGTAATTTACTAAGTATAATGATCTTGTCCCCAACCACCTTGGATCAGTGCCCTCACTCTGTAGCACATTAGAATCCTCTAGGGAGCTTTTTCAATATGCTCTGCTGAAAACCAAATGAAGGGATATTCTACAAAATACCCAGCCAGTACTCTTCCAAGATGTCAAGGTCAAGAAAGACAAGTCCAAGGAAGGACAGAGGAACTATTCCAGACAAAGGAAACTAAGAAGACACTGATGTAAGAAAGATGTTAGGGTTCCAAGCCGAGGGCCAAGAAAGAATTCTTGAGGCGTCTTTGGAGCAAAAAGGTGATTTTATCCAAGCACAGGGACAGGACCCGTGGGCAGAAGGAGCTGCAATGGGGTCATGAGGAGTGGCCTCATTATATACTTTCAAATTGGGAGGGGGTTAGGGATGCTTAAGTCTCTAAGGAATTTTGGAAGCAAGGTTTCCAGAACCTTGAGGGGGCTAGCTACTGGGGAAAGGTCATTTATTACTGTTTAGTAAAAACTCAGTCATGAGACCCTTCAAATGTATATCAGTGGGCCATATGCTTGGGGGATGATTGCCAACATGTAGCTTGGGGAGTTTAGAGATAAAGGACATTTCTAAAGGAATTTTTATATGTTAAAGTCAACTTACAGGATCCTGCGGGTTGGGCTAAGATTGCCTGGTTGCCCTTAGCAAAGCATTAACATTGAGGCAGTTGAGTCCCTAGAGGAATGTCACTCTGTCGGTTTCAAGGACTTGACAATGGGCTGTAGATAGTAAGGAAATGTAATAATTTTTCTTCTGCCTTTGTTCCCCACATCAAATACAACCATGTGAATGTCTTATGGGATCCTGGCAAAGGACATCAGTGGGGCACTTAGCAAAATCTGAGCAAGGTCTGTAGAACAGATCATTGCAGGTGTCAATGTTAGTTTCCTGAATTTGATTATAATGCTGCAGTTACATAAATATGGTCCCTTGGGAAAGCAGGGTGAAGGACACACAGTAATCCTTTGTACCATCTTCACGACTTTTGTGAAAAGTTTAAATTATTTCAAATTAAAATGTGAAAAAATCTTGTTGCCCAGGCTGTACCCCAGACCCATACATCAACATCTTGGGCAACAGGGCCTGGCTATGGGCACTTTTTTTTTTTAAAGCTCTCTAAATGATCCTAAAATACAACCAAGTTTAAGAATCATTACCTTGGATTTTAAAAGTCTTTATGGAGCTTTGCTTTAAAGTTTTGTTCTGTCCAAGGGGCAAAAAGAGGCCTCTTCTTTCTAAGGTCCTGTCAGTTCCTCCCATAGTCTCTGTTTACTTCCCCCTTGGTCCAAAGAGAACCTCTTCTGGGCAGAATCAAAGACGTGGTTGGAATCAAGGGGATGTGATCATGTAGTCACAAGAGAAGCATCCTTTGAGACTCTGAAGGATGTTTCTCTAAAAGAATCTGTCTTCCTCCTGGAAGACGTCAGCACTAAGAAAGGTATCTATAGTTCCAAAAACCCTCCCTGCCCATTGGTAAAAGGAAAGAGATTAGGTGGCATCTTCAGATCATCTCCAGCCTGGGACAAGCATTAACCTCCACTCTCAGCTTCGAGGATGTTCCTTTTTCAAACAATTTTATTTTACTGCTACATAGTAGGATGGACCCTTCTCTGTGGAAATTGGCAAACACTGAAATACCAACCTCTCCCAGCAAAGGCACCTATAAGAAAATGAGGCTTATTCTGCTTTGATTAATAAAGAGAGAGCAAATGCTGACCACAGCCTGGAGGATGCAAGAGGAAACAAACAAACAAAAAAAAAAAAAACTGGTAGAAAATGTGCCTAGAAAAGCAAAGAGAAAAATCAGGGAAGGTGAAGCTGCATAAAAAGACCTCTAGATTCTGATTCAGGTTTTTTTTTTGTTTTTTTTTTTTTTTTTTTAGTGGCTGCAAAAACAAGGCTCTCGGCTATTTGCATATAGATGTGCTGGGGGTGGGGAACCACAGTACTTAGCTATGCATTCTAACTTTCTGCTCAAAATCTGTTCCCAAAGCAGCTGCAGAATCAGCTGCAAATTCCAAATCTAAAAATGAAAGTCACATGGCCGAACTGGGGAAGAGACAAAGAAAGGAAGGAGGCAAGGGCACCAAATGGTGCTGCAATTAACCCATTGGGGCCCGCAGCCCATAAGCATTGCCCAGGAGCCTTCAGGCATCTCAACCCACAGGCAGGCTGCACCCCACAGTAATTAAATCAGGCTCCCTGGGGGTCATGCAAGGCATGGCTGTGTTTGAGAATTTCCCAGGTGATTTGAACAAAGAGCCTTGATTGAGTAACAGGGCTCTACTCTAATCCAACAAACTTGTCTACAATGGGCCAGATGGTAAATATTTGAGACTTTGTGGCCCATATAGTGTCTGTCCCAGCTACTCAACTCTGCCCTTGTGTGGTGTAAAAGCAGCCATAGAGGGTACATAAATCAGTGGGCATGGCTGGGTGTAATGAACTTTATTTACAAAAATAGTACTTGCAGCTCCTGTTCTAGACTCTTGTTATCCAAAGGATGGTCCTTGGACCAACAGCAAGGACATCCCATGGGAGCTTGTTAGAAATGTCAGATCTCCAGCCCTACACCAGAACACTCCTGCATCAGAGTCTGTTCTATCACAAGGTCCCAAGATGGCCAGAGCACATGCAAGTCAGAGTAGCAGGCATCAGGTGAATGGTACTGACAGCTGACCAGCACTGGGAACCCAGAGAGCTGGACCGAGTCTTGGAACACCAACTTCTTTGTCTATAAAACTGTACTAGGGGCGTGTGCCTGGATAAGGACTTTGAAAGGTACAAAATGTGAATTGTCACTATGTGACAGACAACACAAGGTCTGGCCTCTGGCCAGCAAGGGAACTGTCCCTTTGACGGGTGCTTACCTCTCCATCATCAGTCTTGATGAGGTGGAAAGGGCTGGCCAGCCTTGCCATTTGCAAACAGTACACCTGCAGAGCCCGGGCAAGTACCCTGAGTCTGAAGAACATGGGCTTGGAATAGGCTGATGCCACCAAGCTGATTCATAACCCTAACATGTGGCTCTCTGCTTTTACAACTCCCTGGCCCATGCAGGAGGGGAGCCTGCTCACTTCTGCATCCCCAGTGCCTGGCACAACATCAGAACCCTAAAACCCTTGATGACAGAGGCTCAATTCAGTGGCATCAGTCTTAAGGTCATGAGTGACCCTAACTGATGACTGACCTTCATAGGTCATATGCAGAAGGGCTATGGAGTTTTTCCAAAAAAGCTGTTTCCACATTCCTTGCATGTACAGAACCCTGACAAAAATTACAAAGGTAATTTTTAATCTGTTACCAGGAGCTGTGTTCTGGCCCATAGAGTAAATGGGACTTCTGAAGATGCTTCGAGTTTGTTCTGTTTTCCCACAAGCCTGGCTGTGCCATTGCACAGGAGAGTAATGAACTGAGCAGCTCTCTGCAAGCGCCTGTCTGCCAGTCAGCTGGGAGTAGCCTGTTGTCAGAGGACGTCTGCCCTGCCCTAGAAAAATGCTTTCTCCTAAAGCCCTGCCAATGGTTAGCGTGTGAGAGGAAGCGTGTCCACACTGCTTCATAAACCCTCGCACCTGCCCCTACGGTGTCTCTGCAGACCACAGTCTTGACACATCATGAGCTATATAGACTCAGACAGGAGGCATGAGGGGAAACCCGCACAGCACCTGAGCGATTGGGATGATGCCCTGGGCCTCAGCAGCCAGAGGAGCCAGCATGGTGTGCAGAAATACTTCTCAACTCTGCTGTGCAGATGCATCTCCTGTGTAGGACGTTAGACCACAGGGCCCAAGGCTGGGCTGGGATTCTGCACTTGACGAGTGGTAGGTGCTGTTGCTGCTGCTTTTCCACAGACCACCCTTTCAGTAGCCCCAGCACAGAGGAAAGAGCACTAGACTCAGAGTCAGGCTAATTCTCTCTCCCTTAGACTTACCTCCAAAGGCAGATCTATTTTCCAAAGATGACCACAAAATATCTCCCATCAACACGCTCTTCTTAACCTGTGACTTCAACTCTCCTTCCATTGAGAGGTGGGGCCTGTGTTCCCTCCCCTTCAAGTAGGCGGGGATTGTGACTGTCCAGGAAGTGACGCACTGATATCTGAGGGGTCTTCCTAAAAGGCGATAGAGTTTCCTACTGGCTCCTTCGGGATACTTGCTCTTGCAACCCAGCCTCCATACTGGGAGGAAGCCCAGGCATCCGTGAAGAGCCCCCCATGAAGGGGAATTCAGGACACTGACTGAGCTCCCAGCTGACAGCCAGAACCTGCTTGCCAGCCATAGAAGAGAGCTGTACTTTAAAACTCCCCAGATTCATTTCTGACAGTCTTACTCTGGTCAGTTTGCCCCTCCTAAAAGTATATGGAATAGAGATGAGCCATCACCACTGATGAAAGGGCAGAGTGTATTTTGGGGACTCTAAAAGTTTGATACGATGAGAGCATAAACTCAGAACAAGGTAGTTACAAAGGGACACAGATTTGATCAGTTGGCTGGGACCAAGCCATGAGGGACATTCTGTACCATTCTTAGACTTCATTCTCAAAGCAATGGGGAGCCAGTGAAGGGGAAGGCTAAGGACACCTTCATAATAGCCTGGAGGGTAATGATGAGTGAAGAAATAACAGATGCACCCAGAGGTAATTGGGACAACTCGGGATGGAGACCCTGAGGGCATAAATCTGGACACTGGCAGCCCATGAGAACACAGAGGGATGGATAGAAACAAGAGATGTCAGGGTAACTCTGTTGATGGCATCATCAACCTGATGTTGGAGTTGGGGTCAAGGAATATTGCCTTAATTAAGCCAATTGATGGTGGCACTATACAAGCAAGGAGAAGGGTATTTAGAGGTGGGGTAGAGATGGGGACAAAGGAGGAGATAAAGATTTATATATATTGGGGATATCTGGTCTGCAATTAGATATATAGCTCTGTAGCTCAGAAGGGAAATCCAAGCCCATGGTCATTTAAATAATGAGGGTGATCACGGTGTGCAGAAAGGGTGCACAGAGTGAAAAGAAGACCAAGGGATTAATTAAAGCCATGCTCCAGAGGTGCCTGGGTGACTCAGTCGGTTAAGTATCTACCTTTGGCTCAGGTCACAATCCCAGGGTCCTGGGATGGAGCCCCACATCAGGCTCCCTGCTCAGTGGGGAGACAGCTTCTCCCTCTCCCTCTGCCTTCCGCTTCCCATGCTTGTGTTCTCTCTCTCTCCTCTCTCTCTGTCAAATAAATAAATAAAATCTTTAAAAATTAAAAAAAAAATAAGGCTATGTTCCATATACTATTGGTGCATTAAAAAAATAGCCCCCAACTTTGAGGCTTAAAGAAACAACAGTCATTTATTTTGCTCACAGGTCTGCCATATGGACACCCTCTCTGCACACCGTGATCACCCTCATTATTTAAATGACCATGGGCTTGGATTTCCCTTCTGAGCTACAGAGCTATATATCTAATTGCAGACCAGATATCCCCAATATATATAAATCTTTATCTCCTCCTTTGTCCCCATCTCTACCCCACCTCTAAATACCCTTCTCCTTGCTTGTATAGTGCCACCATCAATTGGCTTAATTAAGGCAATATTCCTTGACCCCAACTCCAACATCAGGTTGATGATGCCATCAACAGAGTTCCCCTGACATCTCTTGTTTCTATCCATCCCTCTGTGTTCTCATGGGCTGCCAGTGTCCAGATTTATGCCCTTAGGGTCTCCATCCCGAGTTGTCCCAATTACCTCTGGGTGCATCTGTTATTTCTTCACTCATCATTACCCTCCAGGCTATTATGAAGGTGTCCTTAGCCTTCCCCTTCACTGGCTCCCCATTGCTTTGAGAATGAAGTCTAAGAATGGTACAGAATGTCCCTCATGGCTTGGTCCCAGCCAACTGATCAAATCTGTGTCCCTTTGTAACTACCTTGCTCTGAGTTTATGCTCTCATCGTATCAAACTTTTAGAGTCCCCAAAATACACTCTGCCCTTTTGTCTCTGTGTAACTTTGTACATGTTCTCTCTGCTAAAATTGTTTTTTTTCACCACTCCTCCCCATCTTCCTTGCACTTCTAATCCCAACTCAAACATCACTTCCTCCATGGAGCGTGTTCTGACCCAGTTCCCATTCTTTCACTAATATCTTATATGGCTGTGTTGTTGAACTTCTCACATTTTACTGCAACTCATCTATTTACATTCCTGTCTTCCTTCTAGAGTAGTGGTGTGTTTCCCCAGACCAACAGCATTAGCATCACCTGGGAACTTTTTAGAAATGTGAACTCTCAGACCCTATCTCAGACTTACTGAATCAGACACCCTGGGGTTGGGCCTAGCCATATGTGTTTTTAAAAGCCCTCCAGGGGAGTCTGGTGCACACTGAGGTTTCAGAACCACCGTCCTGTACCAGTTGGATACATATTAGAATCACCTGGGAGGTTTTCAAAATTCCCAGCCACATTAAATCAGAGTCTCTGGGCATGGGACCCAGGTATCAGTATTTTAATGCTCCCCAGGGGATTCAAATGTGCAATCAAGGTTGAAAAACACTATACTAGATCCCTTCTTCTCAAAGTGTAGTCCCCAGAGCAGCAGCATAAGCATCACCTGAGAACTTGTTAGAAACACACAATTGCAGAGTCCACCCCAGACATACTGAATTAGAATCTTCAGTTTAACCAGATGCTCAGGTGACTTGAATGCACTTGAAGTTTGAGAAACACTATCTTATACATCTCTACATTCCATTTCCTATCAAAAAGCTTAGAACATAATAGCCATTTGATAAATTCTAGAAAAATATTAGTAAAAATGCCAATTTCTTATGGTTTTGAAGAATAAAATAAGAATTTATGGCAAAGGACTTTGTAAATGGCTTTATGAATAGGAGGTATTAATGTTAACTGATACATAAATAATTAGCTCATTAGGTCATTCATTCCCAAATGTTCAGTGAATGCCTACTATTTACCAAGTACAGTTTTAGGTATGAAAGAGATTATAGTTATCAAGAAAGACCCAGCCTCCAATGTGTAGTGGGGAAAATATATTAAACATATAATTATACAAATAGCTAAATAAAAGTATGATTTTAATGAATACCACAAAAGGAAAGTAAGCACTATTACACATTGCATTCACTCTCTTTTGTCTCCATTGAATGGGTTTTACCTGAGTTCCCTCTCAGGTGGGGTGGGAATATACCAGAGAAAATCAGTGATTGGAGTCAAGGAACCTAAAATGATGTGGATATAAGACTTTGACTTAGTTTGGGTTCCCCTCAAAGCAGACCCTGAGACAAAGACTTGGGTAGAGATAGCTTATGTGTGAGGAAATCTCATGAAACACAATGAGGGAATGGGGAAGGAAAAAGGGGAGTCAATAAAGGGAACATCAGTGAGGAGCTGGGGCACAATCTCACTAGGGAAGCTCCTGGGAAACCATGTAGTACATCAGAATTATCCAATGGGAAGTTCAGGAAGCTGGAGCATCTATCCAATGCCTTCACTTCCCCAAGGGAACATTAACCTTCCCAGAAAACATTAATTTCCCACAATTCCAGGTTATTCCTTTGAACAGTTGAGCTATGCTCTGTGGTTCCCAGACCACAGCAGTAGCAGCATCACCTGGAACCTTGTTAGAAATATAAATTCTCAGGTTCCATCTAAGATCTATTGAAGAGATCTATTTGAGAGTAACGATCTGTGTTTTAACAAGCCTTCCAGGGGATTCTGATGTCCAGTGAAGGTTGAGAACCACTCTATTGGAGAAATCCCATGGGCAAAAAAAAAGAGTGGCCAGAACTTGAGATGGGAAGCTGAGACTGTCCTGAGAAGTGTCCCCTGCACCTTCAGGTGAACTCAGCTGGGCTGTAGGGCCATGAGGTGGGAATTACAACAGCATCTACTATAGTCTACCTGTTTTTATCTCAAATAATCTGGGGCTTTATAATTCATTTATCTATATAAATATTTATTAAACCTTTATACTTTGTCAGGTGCACTACTCAGGGCTCAGGACATGTTGAGATCAAAACAGATGTGCCCCTGACCTCATGAGGTTTGTAGTCTAATGGGGAAGACAGTTGCATATGATGTTGTCAGGACAGCTTCCCTAAGGCTTTTCAAACTGTAAAGTTCATCTGAATCACCTTGGGATTGTGTTAAACCATGGAGGTAAGTTAAGTAGGATTTAGGTGGTAGTCCAGGGACCACACTTTGAGTAGCAGGGCTCTGAAAGACAGTGAGACCTGAAGGATGAATAGTAGGTGGCCAGGTTAAAAGTGGGTAGACCAAATGTTCTGGCTGGCCTTGGACTGAGGGGTTTTCTGGAATGTGAGACTTTAAGTGCCTAAACTGGGCTTGTTGGTCGCCTAGTAAAAAGGGTGGTAGAAGGATGAGGAAGAGCAGGCCAAGTGTTTCTGAAGTCCTTGAAGTAAGAAGAGTACAGTATGGGGGCGCCTGGGTGGCTCAGTTGGTTAAGCGACTGCCTTCGGCTCAGGTCATGATCCTGGAGTCCCAGGATCGGGTCCCGCATCGGGCTCCCTGCTCAGCGGGGGGTCTGCTTCTCCCTCTGACCTTCCTCTCTCTCATGCTCTCTACCATTCTCTCTCTCTCTCTCAATAAATAAATAAAATCTTTAAAAAAAAAAAAGAAGAGTACAGTATGTTGTAGAAATGGAAGGAGCCAATGAATCTGGGAGGATGCAGGAAAGAGTCTTAAAGGTGTCCCGAAAACTTAGGTAAGCAAAATTGATATGCAATTACATTTCTAGGCACTGCACCTGCATTTGAGACTTCCCTTGCTAAACATCTTTGGGTGAATGTGAATGTTTCATGGAAGCTTCAATATGGTAGCCCCTACCACATGGGGCTTTGACTGAGTACTTAAAATATGACTAGTGCAATTGAGGAACTAAATTTTTAAATGTATTTAATCTTAATGTATTTAATCTTAACCATAAATTAAATTTACCACATGTAGCCAGTGGCTACTATATTAGATAGTGCACGTGCACAAAATGGATTGAAGGTGACAGACAAAAGTGGGTAGTAGGATACTAGTAGAGTAACTACTTCAGGAGAAAAATTATGTTGGCTTAAATGAAATGGTGCCAAGAGGAAATGATGCAAAATATTATACTTCACTCAGATAATATAAAGGTATAAGAGGGGAGAGAGGAGAGAAGTATAATTCCTAGGTATCTGGTTTTAACAACTGGATATATGGCGGGCCATGTGCTGTGAAATATCAGATTGGGGATAGTGTGAAGAAAGATGTTGAGTTTGAATGCCTGTGAAACATTCAAGGAGATACTGAGTAGCAGTCACATACACAGGTGGGGAACCCAGAAAATAGTGAAGGTGGGCAGCTAATGTTTATTCAGCTCAAAACAGTAATCTCATGACTCCAACCTGCTGGTTCAAATTGGGATTTCATCATCATTCAACAACCCCTAGTTCTCCTTGGTTAGGGGGACCACATGACACAAGGAGAGCCATACTCCCCAACTATGATGATTGACCCAAGGGCGGGCATCCAACCCAAATACAAGGTCTCAAAGCTCTTCATAGCCTTTAAAACTTGGAATAAAAAAGACAGATTCTCAGTAAATCTCTGGCCAGGAGCTCTTGGTAGCCATGTTTCCATTATTTTGGGAAAGCTAGCTTGGGGTAGTTAAGTGGGCATGCAAAGAGAAGGAGAGGCAAAAGAAAGAGAAAAAGAAAGACAGACATGGAAACACAATTGCATGGTCTAAGGACTCCAACAGTATACTCTTAACTCTTAATCAATCAAGCAAATTTATGGGCATTTTATTTTTATGAGGCACCATGCTGGGCTTTAAGGGAATACTAGAAAGGCTTTGCCCAAAAGAACTCGCTGTCTAGTTTTATGGACATAAACTGTGAGAAAAGTTTAATAGCAAAATTGGAGGATTCTACAACAGAAGGCAGACCTGAAAACATAGTGTGGTCTTTACGTTACTTTCAACTTTATTCACTGCATCCAGTAAGTTTCCAAAACCTAGTAACTCTGGAGGAAAATATCTGTCAAATCTATTCCTCTCACAAAGCCTGTAAAGTCTGTAAATCTCTGAATGAATACCATCACAATGAAAAGTAAAACCAAACATTTTTAAATACCCAAATTACCAAATAAGATTAATAGAAATTGCCATTAAGTAAATAAATAAATAAGTAAGCCTAGGACAATGATTGCTGGTAAATTAGGTCTTTCCTACTTAATCTCTTTCAACTCAAGTTCTTTAAATTTCATGGTAATTAATCAAAAGCTTTGCTTGCATTCACATTTTTCCAGAAATCAAGTTGCCAGGTTAAAACCCTCCAATAGCTCCCATCACATCTGAGAAAAAAATCCAAATTCTTTGTAATGGCCTTTAATACCCTATACCTTTTGATCTTGCCCATTTTCTTACCTCATTTCCAACCACCTTCCCACCACTCTCCATTGTCCACCACTCTCCTATGTTTCTAAAATGACCTGTTCACGCACTAGAGCACTGTCTCCCCCGTTATTTTCTGGTCTTGGTTTTGTAAATTACCTCTCCTCCAATCCCATCTCTCTCTATCAAATAACTTGATTTATTACACCTCATAGTATATGACTTATGTATGTATGTGCTTATTGTCTATGTTCTGTCTTTGCTACTAGCATGGAATCCCTATGAGGGCTGAGACCTTGAGTCTCTTTCACCACTGTATTCACAAGACCTCAGAGTAATGCCTGGCACATGGTAGACCCTCTAAGCAATAGGGAAAAGGACATGAGGCAAAAGGTTTTATCTTCAGTTGTCTTTTATATTTTCTGTGGGAAGAGTTAACCTCCCAAAAGACGTTCTTCATGCATTATTGGCTCAAACTAGACGACAGGTTTGCTTACATACCAATCATCAGCAAAGAGAAATGGGATTGCCATGATTGGATTAGACCAATCATGACTCATTCCCAAGGACAGGCCAGCCTTCCTGGAAATCAAGGGATTGCCACTCACTACCTAAAAATAAAATTGGAATTCTATTAGCAGCAAAGAAGGGGAAGTACCTGATGAATAGGCAAATAGCAGTGTCAGACATTATACTTAACGTCCCATTTCTCATGTTGAAGTCAAATCCCTTTGAGCCCATGAAGAATGTCTTTGAATATCACATAGGATCACGCCTATTGCTTTGTATTTTCTAATTCACCCATTCATTTGTTCATTCATTCTCAGAAATACCTTTCAGCACCTATTATGTGTCAGACTACATCAGACTCTATTAAAATCTGGGGTATAAAGAATCAGACGGTTCTTATTTTAGGAGAGATTGCAGTCTATTTTGCAAATGCGTTTTATAAACAGTTATAATACGGTGTGTTAAGTGCTTTAGTAGCAGGAAGTGGAAATTGTAATTAGACATGGAAAGCATTACTAAATGTCCAAGTAGGGGAATTTTGACAAACATTGTTGGATGGATAATGGGTGATTAAATGACAAAGCAAAAGAAATGAATGGATATACAGGCACTAAGAAAGCTTGAACTAGCTTTTTGTGTTGACATCTCTATTCTATAGGGGGAACACATTGCACGGATATCTGCCCAGATCCATGTCAACACCACCTTAATTTTTTTAAACCTTGGTAAAGATAAAAGGGAGAGTCTGATAAGGGAGCCAGAGCATTGCTTGACTAAATGAAATTCAAGTTCTGGTTACCTTGGGTGACCTAACTAGAAAAGAGTCCCCAAAGAAAAGAAACTTCTCTGTATAGTATGTATTTTCTTGTTAAGGTAATGCTTTCTTAAACTTTGCATGGATTTCACAATATTTCCCCAACAACAATTTTCTAGGTGATGATATCTATACTAGCTAGTGATTTAAAAATGCCATTAATGTGCCACCATTGATTCCTCTGCAATACTTAACATTTCATTAATGTAGAAATGGATACACCTAAAAATTAATTAATGTAATACACATTAATGAATAAAGAACTAAAATCACGTGATGATCTCAATAGATGCAGAAAAAGCATTTGACAAAACCCAATGCCCTTTATGATAAAAAAAAAAAAAGAAAACTGGGAATAAAAGGGAACTTTCTCAACCTGATAAAGGGCATCTACAAAAAACTCACAGCTAACATCATGCTTAATGATGCTATGTTAGAAAATGGTTTCACATAAAAAAAAATGGAATACTTCTCCCCCCTTAAGATCAGGAACAAGATAAGGATGTCTGCTCTTGCCACTTCTATTCAAGATTGTTCTGGAGTTTCTAGCCAGAAAACTAAATAAAAGGCATCTGGATTGGAAAGGAAGAAGTAAAACGATATTTGCAGCTGACCTAATCTCCCACATAGTGAATCTTAAGGAATCTATACAGTAGCAATAACAAAATGAAATGATATTAACAATGTTATTTATAATAACATCAAAACAAATAAAACACTTAAGAAAAGTTTAGCAAGAGGGGTGCCAAACGTATACTCTGAAAACTATGAAACATTGTTTAAAAAATGAAAGACTCAAATTAGAAGAATATCCCATGTCCATGGATTGAAAAATAATATTGTTAAGATGGCAATATACCCCAAATTGATCTACAAATTTAACTCAATCCCTATAAAAATCCCAGTTGGCTTCTTTGAAGAAATTGGTAAGCTATTCCTAAAATTCATATGTAAATTCAAGAAGAGCCTAATAATCTTGGGGAAAAAAAGACTTGGAGTACTCATGCTTTCTGATTTCAAAAGCTACTAGAAAGCTATGATAGTCAAAACAGTATGGTACTGTCATAAGGATAGATATATAGAGGATGGATATATAGATGAATGGCATACAATTGAGAATCCAGAAATACACCCATACATCTATAATCAATTGATTTTCTACAAGGGTGCCAAGACCCATTCCATGGGGAAATGAATGGTCTTTTCAACAAACGGTACTGAGACAACTGGATATTCATATGCAAAAGAATAAAACTGGACCCCTACCTCATACCACATCAAAAAATCAACTCAAAATGTATCCAAGTCTACCTGTAAGAACTAAAACTATAAAAATCCTAGAAGAAAACATAGGTATAAATCTTCATGACCTTGGGTTAGGCAATATTTCTTAGCTATGAACCCAAAAGTACAAACAACAAAATAAAAAGTAAATAAACTGGGTTTCATTAAATTTAAAAACATTTGTGCTTCAGAAGACACTGTGAAAAAAATGTAAAGACAACCTACAAAATGGAAGAAAACATTTTCAAGTCATATATGTTAAGAAATTGTACCCAGAATATATAAAGAGCTCTTATAACTCAATGTTAAAAGACAAATTACTCAAATAAGAAATGAGCAAACGATTTGAATAGACATTCTCCCAAGAAGATATACAACAGGTTTATAAGTACATGAAAAGATGCTCCATATCACTAATCAGTAGTGAAATGCAAACCAAATGCAATCAATTGCAAATGCATGCAAACATCACAATGAGATACGACTTGACATTCAATTGGATAGCTATAATCAAGAAGGCAGATAATAACAAGTGTTGACAAGAATATGGATAAATTGGAGGCATCATACATTGCTAGTAAGAATGTACAATGGCACAGCTATTGTGGAAAACAGTCCAGCAATTCCTCAAAAGGTTAAATATAGAGTCATCATATGACTCAGCAATTCCACTCCTGCGTATATACCCAAGAGAAATGAAAACCTATGTCCACACAAAACTTGTTCACAAATGTTCATAGCAACATTATTCATAATAGCCGAAAAGGGGAAACAAACCAAATGTCCATCAACTGATAAATGCATACATAAAATGTTGTATATCCATTCAATGAAATATTATTCCACAATAAAAAGAAATGAAGTAGTGATACATAATACAACATAAACAAACCTTGAAAGGATAATGCTAAGTGAAGGGAGCCAGACACAAAAGACATTATTGTATGTTTCGATTTATATGAAATGTCCAGAAGAGGCAAATTTATAGAAACAGAAAGCAGATTTGTGGTTGCCTAGGGCAGTGTCAGGGGGTGTTGGAGGGAAATGTGGAGTAACTTCTAATGGGTATGGGTTTTCTTTTCAGAATGATTGAATATTCTGGAATTAGATAATGGTGAAGTTTGCACAGTTTTGTGAATACACTAAAAAATCACTGCATTGCAGTCTTTAAATGAGTGAATTGTACGGTATACAAATTACATTTCAATAAAGCTGTGGCTTTTTCTTTTAAAGAAAGACAAGCTTTTCTGTTTCCTGTATTCCATAGAGATTGTGTTGACCAACACAGTTTAAAACCCGTATAGATAAAATCAAGGGTATGAGGCAGTCACCGCAGTTTGGATGTTGGGGACTTTTTATTTCAGAGCTGAAAGCCACTGTTTGGGAAAAATCTAACCAGAGCAATGTTTGTTGAAGTTTTCAATAGCAAGAATTGATCCGGGCTGTATGTGCAGACTTCAGCCCTGACACGGAAGTCCGGACTCTTTCAATTCTTATACCCAACTTTTTAATTTTTACTTGGCCTCAAACACCACGTGCTTTATACCAGGGGCAGTTTGGTGAAACTGCTGTCCCTGACCTCCTCCTCCGTCCTTATCTGCCATGCTCCCTCCGTGGCTGACCTTGGATCCCCTGGCCCACTACCTGCCTGGCCCACCTGCCTCTCTGGGGAAAGCCATCCCTTTCAGTTCTTTCAAGCTCTCTCTTTGACACAGGTAGTCACCTGCCTAACTTCCTTCCTGCACAGTAATTATACTGTATTCATAGCCTGATTTGACATTTCCATAGAAAAAATGCAATTACAGCATCCCAAAAGGCAGAAATAACCTGCTGATGATATTTGAGGGGGGAAAAAAATCACTTTGGAGATGGGCTCCAACTCAGTCTCTCTGAAAAGTGTTACCAAATGCTGTTGGATGCTGAAGCCTCACCTGTTTTCCTTCATCTAACTATTAAACCTTGCCCAACCACAAGTATCAAGTTTCTAAAAAACCCCAAGTAAGGAGAACTTGCACTGAGCAACTTAGAACCTTATGAAGAAAAGTGGTTTGTGGGGCATACAAGATGAGGATAAGCCTGAGAATAAAGCTCTTCTAAACTCATTCATGAAAAAAAAGAACCCACTAAGTGCTGATTAGTTGAGTATTATTTATATTTTCCTCTTTTAAACTAGCAGCAGAGGGTACTATAGATGCATTTCCATTTGCCATCACCTGCTGGCCAGAAACTTTTTAGAATTCCAATGATCTTTTATTGTACTTATCACCAATAGATACTATTCTTTTGAGCACTTAATAAATGTCAGCACTGTGCTAAGTGCATAATATACATTATCAAGTCACACAGACTTGGGTTCAAATTGTGATTTCATAATGTGTTAGCTGTCTGACTTGAATCTCCAGACCCAGATACTCCATCATTTCCAAACCACAAAGTGCTCTCTGAATTCAAAGTATTCTTATAATTTTGCCATATGGGGAGACTTTCACATTTGCTCTGCCTGAGAGGTATGGAATCTCTCCTGTGTGTATAGGAGATAGACATCAGGGTACGATAATTAAAGGCTCTACATAAAGTTGAGGATCTGAGTCCTTTGGTGCCAGCCTGGGACCCAGAATCCTCCACGGACCAGACACACCAATGTGATTTTCCCTAGAAGCCCTTTCAAGTCCTTCTTCCTCCTTGCCAGGCCTTTTTTTTTTTTTCTTTTTGATTTGTTTTCTTCTAGCCAATCATCATTTTAGATGCAGCTCAGTCCAAGGGCAGCTTTAATTAATGAGCCAGGTTTCTGGCGTTGATAAGAATGCTAGGTTAAGGTAGAGTGTGGAGGGCAATTTTCATTAAACACACTAAATGTGGTTGCAATTTGAAATGATATTGTCTATCTCTTCCTGAGCTGCTGTTTTATTACAACAGAAGTGATGGCCTTCCAAATTCAAAAGCAATAGTAAAAGGATTATATGGGGAGAGATGTTTCCTTGCAACGCAACTGTTAAAATAAAATGTTGCCTCCAAATGGTTGAAAGACCTAAACGTGAGACAGGAGTCCATCAAAATCCTAAAGGAGAACACAGGTAGCAACCTCTTCAACCTCAGCTGCAGCAACTTCTTCCTAGAAACATCGCCAAAGGCAAGGGAAGGAAGGGCAAAAATGAACTATTGGGATTTCATCAAGATAAAAAGCTTTTGCACACCAAAAGAAACAGTCCACAAAACCAAAAGACAACCGACAGAATGGGAGAAAATATTTGCAAATGACATATCAGATAAAGGGCTAGTATCCAAAATCTATAAGGAACTTTCAAACTCAACACCCAAAGAACAAATAATCCAATCAAGAAATGGGCAGAAGACAGGAACAGACATTTTTCCAAAGAAGACATCCAAATGGCCAACAGACACATGAAAAAGTGCTGAACATCCCTTGGCATCAGGGAAATCCAAATCAAAACCTTGAGATACCACCTCACAGCAGTCAGAATGGCTAAAATTAACAAGTCAGGAAACGACAGATGCTGGTGGGGATGTGGAGAAAGGGGAACCCTCCTACACTGTTGGTGGTAATGCAAGCTGGTGCAACCCCTCTGGAAAACAGTATGGAGTTTCCTCAAACGGTTGAAAATAGAGCTACCATATGATCCACCCATTGCACTACTGGGTATTTACCACAAAGATACAAATGTAGGCATCCAAAGGGGTACGTGCACCCCGATGTTTATAGCAGCAATGTCCACAATAGCCAAACTGTGGAAAGAGCCAAGATGTCCATCGACAGATGAACGGATAAAGAAGAAGTGGTATATATACACAATGGAATATTATGCAGCCATCAAAAGGAATGAGATCTTGCCATTTGCAATGACATGGATGGAACTGGAGGGTGTTATGCTGAGTGAAATAAGTCAATCAGAGAAAGAGATGTATCATGTGACCTCACTGATATGAGGAATTCTTAATCTCAGGAAACACACTGAGGGTTGCTGGAGTGGTGGGGGGTGAGAGGGATGGGGTGGCTGGGTGATAGACATTGGGTACGGCATGTGCTATGGTGAGCGCTGTGAATTGTGCAAGACCGTTGAATCACAGATCTGTACTTCTGAAACAAATAATGTAACATATGTTAAGAAAAAAGAAAAAGAAGAAGATAGCAGGAGGGGAAGAATGAAGCAGAGTAAGTCAGAGGGGGAGATGAACCATGAGAGACGATGGACTCTGAAAAACAAACTGAGGGTTCTAGAGGGGAGGAGCATAGGGGGATGGGTTAGCCTGGTGATGGGTATTAAGGAGGGCACATTCTGCAGCGAGCACTGGGTGTTATGCACAAACAATGAATCATGGAACACTACATCAAAAACTAATGATGTAATATATGGTGATTAACATAACAATAAAAAATTAAAATTAAAATAAAAAGGTAAGGTTAAAAAGGCAAATTTTTTAGAGCCTTTATAGTTATTTTTTGCCCTACCTACTATCAACATCTCACATCAGCGTGATACATTTGTTAGAGTCATTATTACCCTGAGTCCATAGTTTACATTAAAGTCCACTCTTTTTTTTTAATTAAAATTCCAGTTAGTTAACACACAGTGTAATATTAGTTTTACGTGTACAATATAGTGATTCAGCACTTCCATACAACACCTGGTGCTCATCACTAGGGTTCACTCTTGATGTTGTATACTATATGGGTTCCTTCTCTCACTCTCCATAGTTTTGTCTTTTCCAGAATGTCATGTAGCTGAAATAATATACTACATTGCCTTTCCAAACTGGTTTTCTCTCACTTAGCAGTATACATTTAAATTTCCTCCGTGTTTTTTCATGGTTTGATAGCTAATTTCTTTTTAGTGTGGAATAATATTCCGTTGTCTGGATGTACCACAGTTTATTTATTCATTCACCTACTGAAGGACATCTTGGTTGCTTTTTGGCAGTTATGAATAAAGAAAGCTCTATAAACATTCGTGTGCAGGATTTTGCGTGGATATAAGTTTTCAAATGTTTTGAGTAAATCCCAAGGAGCATGAGTACTGGATCCTATGGCGAAAGTATGTTCAGTTTTGTGGAAACCACCAAATTGTCTTCCTAAGTGGCTGTATTATTTTGCATTCTCACCAACAATAAATGAGAGTTCCTATTGCCTCACATCCTCATCAGCATTTAGGGCCACTGTTCTGGATTTGGCCATTTTAATTGGTGTGTGGTGATATTTCACTGTTGCTTTAATTTGCAATTCCTTAATGACATGTGCTGTGGAGCAATTTTTCATATGCTTATTTACCATCCAAAACTCTTCCTTGGAGAAAGCTATTATTTTCTACTTACATTTACTTATTTATAAAACAATTTCTTTACATATATTTAAATATTTACATCTTAAAAGCCCAAGAATGAAACCATAGGCACCAAAAGAGTGAATTGCTGGAGAGATTATTACATCTTTTAATTTAAGAACTGTCAGTCCATAAACATAAGAACTAAGCCTCGACCTTAGTACCAAATTTTGGCACTCCCAAATAAGTTGTAAGAGAACAATTTTAAAAAGCAATAGACAGAAAGGAAGCAGAACTGTGATTATGACAAGACCCTCTTTCTTACAAGGAAAATACTTATTGTTTCCTCTACTTTACTTTTGCTACAATGTGCAACCAAAGTACACCAATATTAAACTGTAGCATGTCCCTGGCATGCAAAGGGGAAGGGCAGTTATGGTGGAGGCTCTTGACCAGGGGGTTTCAGTGGTGAAGGCCACTATCTCCATCCAATCTTAAGACAAGGGATGACTTAGTGAGAGCAGGTCTTCTGTATAAGGTGATGCAGCTCTTCCCTGCAAGGTCTGACTTGAGAGAGAAATCTGGCCCAGCCACAGGTGTCTGGCATTCCTGCTCTTTGTTACAGGTAGAAGTTTGCAAAGTGGTAGTATTCATCACCGACTACAGGTTGTGTTCACTAACTAAAAAGGTAAGTAGGTCCTCATCTTCCTGACTCTTCATGAATAACTTGCTCAAGGCAGAGAGTCCCAAGACCCCACCCCCTAGTGAATAAATTAAATTGTCCTACTCACAAATTTGTCCTTTCTCAAAGCTAGCCACATTTTTTCTTTTTTTTATTATTATGTTATGTTAATCACCATACATTACATTATTAGTTTTTGATGTAGTGTTCCATGATGCATTCTTTGCATATAACACCCCATGCTCCATGCAGAACATGTCCTCTTTAATACCCATCACCAGGCTAACCCATCCCCCCATGCCCCTCCCCTCTAGAACCCTCAGTTTGTTTCTCAGAGTCCACGGTCTCTCATGGTTCATCTCCTCCTCCGATTTTCCCCCCTTCATTCTTCCCCTCCTGCTATCTTCTTCTTCTTCTTTTTTTAAACATATAATGTATTAATTGTTTCAGAGGTACAGGCTATGATTCAACAGTCTTACACAATTCACAGCGCTCACCATAACACATATCCTCTGCAATGTCCATCACCCAGCCACCCCATCCCTCCCACCCCCTACCGCTCCAGCAACCCTCAGTTTGTTTCCTGAGATTAAGAATTCCTCATATCAGGGCGCCTGGGTGGCTCAGATGGTTAAGTGTCTGCCTTCAGCTCAGGTCATGATCCCAGGGTCCTAGGATCGAGTCCTGCATCAGGCTCCCTGCTCAGCGGGGAGCCTGCTTCTCCCTCTGCTTTTCTCTCTCTCTCTGTCTCTCATGAATAAATAAATAAAATCTTTAAAAAAAAAGAATTCCTCATATCAGTGAGGTCATATGATACATGTCTTTCTCTGATTGACTTATTTTGCTCTCACATTTTTCAAGATTTTATTTATTTATTTCAGAGAGAATGAGAGAGAGCGAGAAAGAGAGAGAAAAAGATAGAACAGAGGGAGAAGGAGAAGCATCTCCCAGAGCAGGGAGCAGGGAGTTTGACGCAGGGCTCAATCCCAGGACCCTGGGATCATTACCTGAGCCAAAGGCAGACGCTCAACCAACTGAGTCACCCAGGTGCCCCAAAGCTAGCCACATTTTATATCCAAATGACCCCTCTTGCCTTCCTCCTCACCCCTATCCCCTGCCATTTCTTAGCAGTGAGATGAGACTGGGGGGGAGGATAAGTGGTGAAAGAGTTGGGGCTGTGCCTGGGGTGGGGCTCACTCAAAGGAATAGGTAAAATCTCATCAAGAGCATCCAGTTCGCTGGATGGCCCTGAGCCATAGGCTCAGCTCTTCTTGCTAAGATCCTAAGAGAGCAAGCATTGCCCACATTTTTTTCTTTCTTATTGAAAGGGGACTCTGCTTCTTCTCAATGGAAAATCTCCCCTCAAATTAAAAAATGGGCTCCCTGCAGCACAACTAGCAAATAACATATATATATGACATATGACATGCATATAATGACATATATACATAATATCATATTTATCTTTCTTCAAAATACCAGTTAAATAAATAGAAGAAAAGAAATCCCATTTACAATTGCACCAAAAAAAAAAAGATGAAAATATCTAGGGATAAATTTAATCAAGGAGGTGAAAGGCTTGAATACTGAAAATTACAAGATATTAATGAAAGAAGTTGAGGAAGACATAGATAAATGGAAAGATATTCCATATTCATGGATTGAAAGAATTAATATTGTAAAAATGTCCATACTACCCAAAGCAATCTACAGATTCAGTGCAATCCCTATCAAAATCAAATGGCATTTTTCACAGATAGAACAAAAAAAATTTTTAAATTTGTATGGAACCACAAAAGAATAGTCAAAATAATCTCGAAAAAGAGCTAATCTGGAGGCATTATGCTCCCTGATTTCAAACCATATTACAAAGCTAAAGTAATTTAAAAAGTATGGTAATGGCATAAAAACAGACACAGAGATGGATGGAACAGAATAAAGACCCCAGACATAAACCCACACATATGTAGTCAATTAATTTACACCAAGAATATACAATAGGGAAAGGACAATCTTTTCAATAAATAGTGTTGGAAAAACTGGACAGCCAATCACAAAAGAATGAAACTCAATCCCTATTTTATACCATACACAAAAACAAACTTAAAATGGATTAAATACTTGTACGTAAGATCTGAAATCTAAAACTCTTAGAAAAAAAAACATAGCCAGTAAGTTCTTTGACATAGGTCTTGGTGATCATTTTTCAAATCTGACACCAAAAGCAAAAGCAACAAAAGCAAAAATAAACTCTTGGGACTACATCAAACTTAAAAGCTTCTACACAGCAAAGGAAACCATCAATAAAATGAAAAGACAAACCTACTGCATGGGAGAAAATATTCGCAAATCATATATCTGATAACGTGCTGGTATCTAAAATATATAAGGAATTCATACAACTTAACAGTAAAAAACAGCCCAATTTAAAAATGGGCAGAAGATCTGAATAGATATTTTCCCAAAGAAGACATACAGATGGCCAATAGGTACATGAAAAGATGCTCAACATAATTAATCATCAGGGAAATGCAAATCAAAAACCACAGTGAGATATCATCTCACACCTGTTAGAATGGTTATTATCAAAAAGATAAGAAATAACAATTGTTAGTGAGCATGTGGAGAAAAGGGAACCTTTGTGCACTGTTGGAGGGAATGTAAATTGATATAGCCACTACGGAAAACAGTATGGGGGTTCCAAAAAAAAATTAAAAATAGAACTACCATATGATACCACTTCTGGGTAATTATCCAAAGAAAATAAAAACACTAATTTGAATAGATATATGCACCCCTTGCTCACTGCAACATTATTTACAGTAGCCAAGATATGGAAACAACCTAAGTGTGCATCTATGGCTATATATATATATATATATATATATATATATATATATCAAAATTTCTTTATCCATTCATATATATATGAATATATATATCCATTCATACACACACACACACACACACACACACACACACATACAATGGAATATTATTTTAGCCATAAAAACGAGTGAAATCTTGGCTGGAATTCAAGGACATTATGCCAAGTGAAGGCAGAAAAAGAAAGACAAATACTGTATGATCTCTCTTACATGTGGAATCTAAACAACAATGGAAACAAGATCAGAAATATAGAGAACAGACTGGTGGTTGCCAGAGGCAGAGGGTGCAGGGTGGTAGAAATGGGTGAACTGTTGTGCGGTTTTTTTTTTAAAGTTTTAAATAATTTTTTTTGAAAAAGGAAATGCCAGTTTTGTCCTTCTTTCAGGGAGAACATTTTAATATGGCTGGTTATTTCCCATTCCTCAGATTTCAGCTCTCATGCCCACCGTTCCTGAAGTCCCTCTTATGCACATCTCTCTGTCTTCTCTTACCACTCTGTGGTAATTACCTTCCACACTATGTTTTCTTTGTGTATTGTGTATACTGTTCTCTCCACTAGGATGTAAACTCCATGAGAACAGAGGGGTTGGTTGACAGCCACTCAGTTCTTTCCCCAGTGCAGTACCCACCTTGACCACAGTTCACTAAATGCCTGGGAAGGAATGAATAGATTTAATGGCCTCCAAACTCTGCCCTAACATATGTTTGCCCCCATTTTTTACAGATCTGCCTCCATTTCTCAGGCACGTGGATTCTTCTTTCATACCCTGACTTAGCATCTGGCTCCAGCAGCCTGTGGAATAGTCTAGCTGTTTTCTTAGTCTTCTCCATCCACCATTCCTTTGAATGAGCCCCCAAGCCAGCCACGAACTCTTTCACACTCATCCTCTTCCCCCAGGCTCATTTCAGTGTTCAGATGTGGGGGTAGGAGTGAGGAGAAAGGCAAGAGGGGTCATTTGGATGTAAAAGGCAGCTAGTTTTGAGAAAGGACAAATTCATGAGTAGGACAGTTCAGTTGATTCACAAGGAGGTGGAGATAGAGAAAAGCAGTGGGTATTTCATGGGGGTGGAAGCAAGTCCTTCTGAGAAGAGGATCAGCAGGAGCACAATGAATGAGGATAAAGAGAACTTGAAAATCACTCTTGTTTTCGAGAGTTTGACCCCAGGCTGATAGATAGGACTGGAATTCAAAACACAATTTGATAAATATTTTCAGGGTTCTATTAAAACCAGCATTGTGCTGGCCACCACAGGTATGGGAACACAAAAACAAAAGGTACACCCTCCAGTATCCCCGTAAGGCTCCTGATCCAGGCATCTCCAGCAGGACCCAAGGCAAGCAGCTCTGCCTGTTGTCCTGTGCGCCCAACTGGCTTACATAATGTAACAGGAAAAACCACAACATGAGGTGCTCTTTCTTCCCTACAGCTGAAATAATAATAGCTCATATTCATTCAAGAGCACTGAACTAAACATTTTCCTTGCATCAGTTCATTGAATTCTCATAAACCATTTGAAGTGTTATTGTTATTACCAGCATTTATGGATGAGGAAACTAAAGCATGGGTATATTCCAAAGGTCACTCAGTTGGCAAAGTGTGAAGCTGGGATTCGTACCGGGTAGGTCATCTTTAGCGGCCAGTGTCTGCCATAACTCATGTTTTTCTAGACAGCCCTTTCCCCACATCCCTTTCTCTTTATATCAAAATGCCACTGATTCTTCAAGGCTCTACTCCTGTAAGTCTTCTCTTAGGAAGTCAGAATCGGTATCTCCTTCCACGGCTCTTCTATACCAACTCCCTTCTACCACTATTGAGCCTCTATCTAATGCTGCCTTTTACTATCATTCACTCGTTAAATAGTTACATGCAGGAGCCATACAATCATAAGTTCAAATCCAACTCCATCCTTTATTTACTATGTGGCCATTAATGACAAGCTCTTCTGAGCCTTAGTTTCTCCATCTATACTCAGCAGTGATAAAAAACAAAACAAAACAAAACAAAAACAAACAAACAAACACAGCTTGAAAGTTTAAGATTGGAGTGAATGCTCACGGTAAAGTAGCTATTTTTCTGCTCGCTTCTCTGTCCCCTGTGCAAACAGTGCATTCCTATCTGTTCCTTGAAGCGACACCCATCACAGTGCCTGCCACTTGCTAAGCCTCCGGTATGGACTGTTGGCAGGAGCATTTGATTAGAGGTGGGGTGTTGAGAGAGGAGAAGTACCTCAACTTGCTGTTCCAAGTCCTTGCTTCCCTGTCTACAGTCACTCATGTATCACAATGTTTGCCCCATCAGGTACCACCACTATTATTTCACCATTTTTCTCCATATCTACTCACTTTCCCTCAATGTTTTATTACAAAAATTTGCATAAGGAAAAATTGAAAGAATTTTCCAAAAACATCTATATACCTATCAGCTAGATTCCCATCACCATTTTATTATATTGCCTTTATCACATCCCTCCGCCTTTCCATCAATTCACCTTATTTTTGATGCATCTATAAGTGAGTTGTGGACATCAGTACACTTTTCCCTTACTACTTCAACATGCATATCATTGGTTAAAGTTAAATACCTTTTACAATGTGTCGTATAAAATATATACAAAATGAAACGCAAAAATTGTAAATGTGCTACATGATGAATTTTGACCCGAACCTCTATCAAGTTATAGAACATTACCGTCACACCAGAAAATCCTTTTATGTCCATACGCCAAGACAACTACTGTCCTGATATTTTCCCTAACATTGCCTATTCTAAAACTTCAAAACATGAAACTGGATAAGAATTTTTTATAAAAAAACTATGTAAATCTATTTTTTAAAGTTAACTTTTTACCACTAAGTATAAATAAAATATCATTTGCCAAAAGTATGGTATAGCCATTAACACACATAAATGTAAAAAAGAACACAGCAGATAATAAGTATTTCTATAACACAAAAAATCATCCTTGAACCACCTGTATTTATTGACCATCGTGGTTCTCACAGTGTGGTCCAGGGACCCCTGGAGAAGACCCTTAGGTGTTCGCAAGGTCAAGAACATTTTCAGAATAATCCTAAAATGTTATTTGCCTTTTCAATCTCGTTAGTCTCAAGAACCTACAGTGGAGTTTCCCAGAGGCTATATGATGTGAGATATCATAGGATAAAGGCAAAAGCATATAAGAGAATCCAGCTAGTTGTCTACTATTAGGTGCCAAGAGCAGGCTGCCCAAAATACACCACAATGACAGACTGATTATTTTGAATCAAAGCACCTTGAGAGAGCCAGTACAAGGACACTCAGACCCTCCCCTGTCTCCTTGAAAGCAGAAATACGTCTCCTATATGAAAGCTACCCTCTCTGTACTAAGAAGTAAAAAGACATCCTGAATACCAGAGTTAGGGGACTTTAAGGCTGAGAAAGCTGTAGAAACAAACCTTGTAACTTTTTTACTAGTCAGCTACCCCAACCCAACCCCTAATTCCACTTAGAATGCCTTACTTTTTAAAGCCCCAAACATCTGTTTGCATTATCCTGTCAATTCCTCACAAATTTATTGTCTCTTTGTCTAAAATGTATAAAAACTGCCTTATTTGTTGGGGTCTCAATTTCATTATTGGGTCTCCGTGTGCACATAATAAAACTTGTTTTGTTTTGTTTTCTCCTGTTAATCTGTATCATGTCAATTTAATTTAGTCCAATTGGGAAAACCTTGAAGAACATTTTCTTCCTCCCCTTCCCCAGACATTAAAGAGATTTGCAAAAATGTAAAATGATGCTGCTCTTTGCACTACTTGCTTAGAAAATATAGGTTATTTCGGAGGAGGAGCAAGATGGCAGAGGAGTAGGAGACCTAAATTTCGTCTGGTCTCAGGAATTCAGCTGAATAGGGATCAGACCATTCTGAACACCTACAAACTCAACAGGAGATCAAAGAAAAGAATAGCAACCACTCTCTGAACAAAAAAGCGACAACTTTCTGGAAGGCAGGACATGCGGAGAAGTGAATCCGAGGCGATATTCAGGAGGATAGAGGGTGGGGGAGGGGGCCTCCGTCAGCCGCTACTGGCAAGTGATAGAGCAGCGGAGCACAAAATCGCAACTTTTAGAAGTAAGCTCCGTTGAGGGACATCGCTCCAGTGGCTAAGCAGGGGGTGGAACCCTCGCGGGACAGTGTGATCTCAGAACGCTCAGGGTCACAGAACGACCGGGGGTGCCCAAGTACAGCAGAACTCCTGGGTATCAGAGCAGGGAAGCCGGCTGCAGAAACAGAGCCGAGGAGCGGGCTCTCAGCTCGGGGTTGCCATAAACCATGATCCACGGCATAGTCGGGCCACTGCTCCTCCAGCAGGGACCCAACAAGCGGCAGATCTGGGGAGACTCCCCTTCCTCCCCCAGGAGGAGTGGCGCGGGAGTGCACCGCAGGGATCTGCTGGGTTTGGAGACTCCACACGAGGTCGGAGGCCAGAGATAGAAATGCTCAGTCACAGGCCGGGTGAGCACGGAGTGCATTGGGAGACCAGGGAGACAGGAGTGATTGACTGCTTTTCTCTGGGGGTGCACTGAGGAGCGGGGCCCGAGTTCTTGGCTCCTCCTGGGCGGAGATTGGGAGGCCACCATTTTCACTCTCATCCTTCAAAGCTGTACAGAAAGCTTACAGGGAACAAAAGCCCCCGAGAGCAAACCAGAGCAGATTACTTAGCCCGGACCTGGCAAGGGCTGGGCAATTCCACCTCCAGCAAAGACCTTCGGGAACCACGGCAACAGGCCCCTCCCCCAGAAGATCAGCAAGAACAGCAAGCCAAAACCAAGTTTACTGATCAATGAGAATGGCAGAACTCCAG
>NW_027397091.1:13226059-13231385 GCF_003265705.2 Callorhinus ursinus
TATGGCTTTGTTCTAGTCTCCTGCCTGATCACATTCTCTCTGTTTTTTTTTTCAATCCTCTTCTTTCTTTTTTCAACCAACTTCTTATCTTATCAATTCCATTTATAAAATCTTTTATAATTTTCATCTTTCCAGTCATATTCCATTCCTTCATCATATTAACCTTTATTTTTGTACATATATAAGTTTTTCTTTCTTTAAAATTTTGGGAGGCACTTTCTTCTAACAGACAAAAATATGCCCAAAATCTAGTGTGTGGCACTGATCTATGCACCAGCCTGATTATATTTGATCATATTCTGTTTTGTTTTGTTTTGGTTTTGTTTTTTGTTTTTATCTTTTTCTTTTTCTTTTTCCTTTCTTTCCCTTTCTTTTCCCCTGGTTTCAGGTCCTTTCTGATTTGTTTAGTGTACATTTTCTGGGAACGTTGTTACCCTGTTGGCATTTTGCTCTCTCATTCATCTGTGTCCTCTGGACAAAATGACAAGACGGAAAAAGTCACCTCAAAAAAAGAACAAGAGGCAGTACCCACTGCCAGGGACCTAATCAATAAGGACATTAGTAAGATGTCGGGAACTAGAGTCCACAATGATGATTTTAAAGATACTAGCTGGGCTTGAAAAAAGCATGGAAATTATTAAAGAAACGTTGTCTGAAGAAATAAAAGAACTAAAATCTAACCAAGTCAAAATCAAAAAGGTTATTAATGAGGTGCAATCAAAAATGGAGGCTCTAACTGCTAGGATAAATGAGGTAGAAGAGAGAATTAGTGACATAGAAGACCAAATGATGAAAAACAAAGAAGCTGAGAAAAAGAGAGATAAACAACTACTGGATCACGAGGGCAGAATTCGAGAGATAAGGGATACCATAAGATGAAATGACATTAGAACAATTGGGATCCCAGAAGAAGAAAAGAGAGGGGGGGACAGAATGTATATTGGAACAAATTATAGCAGAGAACTTCCTTAATTTGGGGAAGAAACAGGCATCAAAATCCAGGAGGCACAGAGAAATCCTCTCCAAACCAATAAAAATAGGTCAACACCCCAACATCTAATAGTAAAACTTAACGAGTCTCAGAGACAAAGAGAAAATCCTGAAAGCAGCTGGGGAGAAGAGATCTGTAACCTACAATGGTAGAAACATTAGATTGGCAACAGACCTATCCACAGAGAATTGGCAGGCCAGAAAGGACTGGCATGATATACTCAGAGCACTAAACGAGAAAAATATGCAGCCAAGAATACTATATCCAGCTAGGCTGTCATTGAAAATTGAAGGAGAGATAAAAAGCTTCCAGGACAAACAAAAACTAAAGAAATTTGCAAACACGAAACCAGCCCTCCAAGAACTATTGAAAGGGGTCCTCTAAGCAAAGAGAGAGCCTAAAAGTAACATAGACCAGAAAGGAACACAGATAATATACAGTAACAGTCACTTTACAGGCAATACAATGGCACTAAATTCATATCTTTCAATAGTTACCCTGAATGTAAATGGACTGAATGCTCCAATCAAAAGACACAGTCTATCAGATTGGATAAAAAAACAAGACCCATCAATATGCTGTCTGCAAGACACCCATTTTAGACCCAAAGACACCCCCAGATTGAAAGTGAGGGGGTGGAAAACCATTTACCATGATAATGGATACCAAAAGAAAGCTGGGGTGGCAATCCTTATATCAAACAAATTAGATTTAAACCAAAGACTGTAATAAGAGATGAGGAAGGACACTATATCCTACTTAAAGGGTCTATCCACCAAGAAGATCTAACAATTGTAAATATCTATGCCCCTCACAGGGGAGCAGCCAATAATATAAGCCAATTAATAACAAAAGCAAAGAAACACATTGACAACAATACAATAATAGTGGGGGACTTTAACATCCCCCTCACTGAAATGGACAGATCATCTAAGCAAAAGATCAACAAGGAAATAAAGACTTTAAAAGACACACTGGACCAAATGGACTTCACAGACATATTCAGAACATTCCATCCCAAAGCAACGGAATACACATTCTTCTCAAGTGCCCATGGAATATTTTCCAGAATAGATCACATCATAGGTCACAAATCAGGTATCAACCAGTACCAAAAGACTGGGATCATTCCCTGCATATTTTCAGACCACAGTGCTTTGAAACTAGAACTCAATCACAAGAGGAAAGTCAGAAAGA
The DNA here is from genome assembly GCF_003265705.2 of Callorhinus ursinus. NCBI lineage: Eukaryota > Metazoa > Chordata > Mammalia > Carnivora > Otariidae > Callorhinus > Callorhinus ursinus. Next base: position 13,228,248 of record NW_027397091.1, read on the forward strand.
ACTCAAATACATGGAGGCTAAAGAGCTTCCTACTAAAGAATGAATGGGTCAACCAGGAAATTAAAGAAGAATTAAAAAAATTCATGGAAACCAATGAAAATGAAGACACAACTGTTCAAAATCTTTGGGATGCAGCAAAGGCAGTCCTAAGAGGAAAGTATATAGCAATACAAACCTTTCTCAAGAAACAAGAAAGGTCTCAAATGCACAACATAACCCTACACCTAAAGGAGCTGGAGAAAGAACAGCAAAGAAAGCCTAAACCCAGCAAGAGAAGAGTAATAATAAAGATCAGAGCAGAAATCAATGAACTAGAAACCAAAAGAACAGTAGAACAGATTAATGAAACTAGGAGCTGATTCTTTAAAAGAATTAGCAAGATTGATAAACCCCTGGCCAGACTTATCCAAAAGAAAAGAGAAATGACCCAAATAAATAAAATCATGAATGAAAGAGGAGAGATGACAACCAACACCAAAGAAATACAAACAATTATAAGAATATATTATGAGCAACTCTATGCCAGCAAATTAGATAATCTGGAAGAAATGGGTACCTTCCTAGAGATGTATCAACTACCAAAACTGAACCAGGAAGAAATAGAAAACCTAAACAGACCTATAACCACTAAGGAAATTGAAACAGTCATCAAAAATCACCCAAGAAACAAAAGCCCAGGGTCAGATGGTTTCCCAGGGGAATTCTACCAAACATTTCAAGAAGAATTAATACCTATTCTTCTGAAACTGTTCCAAAAACTAGAACTGGAAGGAAAACTTCCAAACTCATTTTATGAGGCCATCATTACATCAATCTCCAAACCAGACAAAGACCCCATCAAAAAGAATTATAGACCAATATCCTTGATGAACATGGATGCAAAAATTCTCACCAAAATACTAGGCAATAGGATCCAACAGTACATTAAAAGGATTATTCACTACGACCAAGTGGGTTTTATCCCTGGGCTGCAAGGTTGGTTCAACATCCACAAATCAATCAATGTGATACATTAATAAAAGAAAGAACAAGAACCATATGATACTCTCAATAGATGCAGAAAAAGCATTTGACAAAGTACAGCATCCTTTCTTGATCAAAGCTCTTCAGAGTATAGGGATAGAGGGTACATACCTCAATATCATAAAAGCCATCTATGAAAAACCCACAGTGAATATCATTCTCAATGGTATTGAGAAGTGAATAGCTGTGAATGAAAAGCTGAGAGCTTTCCCCCTAAGGTCAGGAACGTGGCAGGGATGTCCACTATCACCATTGCTATTCAATATAGTATTAGAAGTCCTAGCCACAGCAATCAGACAACAAAAAGAATTCAAAGGCATCCAAATCGGCAAAGAGGAAGTCAAACTCTCACTCTTTGCAGATGATATGATACTTTATGTGGAAAACCCAAAAGACTCCACCCCAAAACTGCTAGAACTCATACAGGAATTCAGTCAAGTGAGAGGATATGAAATCAATGCACAGAAATCAGTGGCATTCCTATACACCAACAACAAGACAGAGGAGAGAGAAATTAAGGAGCCGATCCCATTTACAATTGCACCCAAAACCATAAGATACCTAGGAATAAATCTAACCAAAGAGGCAAAGAATCTGTACTCAGAAAACTATAAAATACTCATGAAAGAAATTGAGGAAGACACAAAGAAATGGAAAAAAGTTCCATGCTCATGGATTGGAAGAACAAATATTGTGAAGATGTCAATGCTACCTAGAGTAATCTACACATTCCATGCAATCCCCCTCAAAATACCATCCACTTTTTTCAAAGAAATGGAAGAAATAATCCTAAAATTTGTATGGAACCAGAAAAGACCCTGAATAGCCAGAGGAATGTTGAAAAAGAAAATCAAAGCTGGCAGCATCACAATTCCAGACTTCAAGCTCTATTACAAAGCTGTCATCATCAAGACAGTATGGTACTGGCACTAAAACAGACACATAGATCAATGGAACAGAATCGAGAGCCCAGAAATGGACCCTCAACTCTATGGTCAACTAATTTTTGACAAAGCAGGAAAGAATGTCCAATGAAATAAAGACAGTCTCTTCAACAAATGGTGTTGGGAAAATTGGACAGCCACATGCAGAAGAATGAAACGGGACCATTTCCTTACACCACATAAAAATAGACTCAAAATTGTTGAAAGACCTAAATGTGAGACAGGAGTCCATCAAAATCCTAACGGAGAACATCGGCAGCAACCTCTTTGACCTCAGCCGCAAAAACTTCTTCCTAGAAACATTGCCAAAGGCAAGGGAAGCAAGAGCGAAAATGAACTATTGGGACTTCAACAAGATAAAAAGCTTTTGCACAGCAAAAGAAACAGTCCACAAAACCAAAAACAACCGACAGAATGGGAGAAGATATTTGCAAATGACATATCAGATAAAGGGCTAGTGTCCAAAATCTATAGAAAACTTCTCAAACTCAACACCCAAAGAACAAATAATCCAATCAAGAAATGGGCAGAAGACATGAACAGACATTTTTCCAAAGAAGACATCCAAATGGCCAACAGACACATGAAAAAGTGCTCAACATTGCTCGGCATCAGGGAAATCCAAATCAAAACCTCAATGAGATACCACCTCACACCAGTCAGAATGGCTAAATTGAACAAGTTAGGAAAGGACAGATGTTGGCAGGGATGCGGATAAAGGGGAACCTTCCTACACTGTTGGTGGGAATGCAAGCTGGTGCAGCCACTCTGGAACAGTATGGAAGTTCCTCAAAAAGTTGAAAATAGAACTGCCCTACAACCCAGCAATTGCACTACTGGGTATTTACCACAAAGATACAAATGTAAGGATCTGAAGGGGTATGTGCACCCCGATGTTTATAGCTGCAATGTCCACAATAGCCAAACTGTGGAAAGAGCCAAGATGCCCATCAACAGATGAATGGATAAAGAAGATGTGGTATAGATATACAATGGAATATTATGCAGCCATTAAAAAGAATGACATCTTGCCATTTGCAATGATGTGGATGGAACTGGAGGGTATTATGCTGAGCGAAATAAGTGAATCAGAGAAAGACATGTATCATATGACCTCACTGATATGAGGAATTCTTAATCTCAGGAAACAAACTGAGTGTTACTGGAGTGG
>NW_027397091.1:13231485-13255449 GCF_003265705.2 Callorhinus ursinus
GGTGAGAAATCAGAGGGGGAGATGAACCATGAGAGACTATGGACTCTGAGAAACAAACTGAGGGTCCTAAAGGGGGAGGGGTGGGGGGTGGGGGGTTGGGTTAGCCTGGTGATGGGTATTAAAGAGGGCACATACTGCATGGAGCACTGGGTGTTAAATGCAAACAATTAATCATGGAACACTGCATCAAAAACTAATGATGTGATGTATGGTGATTAACATAACATAATAATAAAAAAAGAAAATATAGGTTATTTAAATAAAATAAGTTATTTATGTAGACATGTTTATTTTTGTTATTTTTTATTGAATTAATAAATAAGTATGGTATCTAAGTTTTTTCAATTTTCAGTTCTGATACGGCACTCAGTTTTAACCCATATAAACAGAAGCTTTTTAGCATCTGCATTAGCTTTTAGGAAGATAAAGGATGCAGTTTGAGAACACTGATATACTACATTTTGGAAGACACTTCCCCAAGTGGTGGGAGACATTCATGTACAGACCATAGGAATAGAGAGTCCATTCTTTTCCAATAACGCTGCCAAAGCCCAGTTCCTGCTTCTCGATTAGGTGCCTCTCTGGTCAACAGCAGAGTTGGCTGTACTACCTGGGAAAATGCACCAATATACAACACCCCAGAAGATGCATGTCTCCCCATGGTGCCTAGATTTTTTTCTAATTCTCCATGTACTGGCTTCGTCAGGAGTGTCTCCAACTAAGTGAACATGGCAGAAACTGGGGGCCACTGGAAAAGCCAGCCTTGTCCTAGCCACCCTGTCTTTGACGTTACACATGGGAGCCAGCCTCACTCTCACTCAGTGAGCAGACAGCTCACACAAGCTGGCTAGAAATGCATTTTAAGCCAAATCCCTTTTTGTAATTATTTGGGTGAAAAGAAAGCTTTAATTACAAGATTTAAAGCCAATTTAAAAAAAAAATCAAGCTATAATCCTAACCTGCAGAAAAAGCAATTCAGCATGGAGAGCAGCAGAAATGAGCAGGGGAAATGAACAAGGAATCATACCATTATGAATGGGACAGAAGGCATGTGTTTACAAAAGATTGATTTGAACAGTGCATATAAACAATCCCAGCTGTAGGGGTAAGGTCCTTCACATTTATCTTCTCTCAAAACCAAGATAGAGTTTGCTACTTTGTGGGGTTTTTTTTTTTTCCTATTAGCTCTGAAGTCTTAAAAAAAAAAAAAAAACGGGCCTTACTCTTGTGTTGTAACAACTTTCCTATTTATCCTAACTGAAAGAGAAGAGAATCATGTTTCTGGCTTATATGGAATTTATGCATTTCAAAAACTGTGCTTATGTGCCACTCCTATTTTTTAAGCTAATTTTTTATGCATGCATACAGGCTAAGCTATATATTCCTGCCTTCACTCCTTTATACTTTTAGCACAAAATGCAAAGTCAAGAGGCAGCATTTAAAGACATCATCCCACACGGTTTATTTTCAGTTTCTCTTCCTTGATGATATATAGTTTCAGTCAACACAACTTGGAGATATTCACCTGGTACCCTTGATAAGGTGACAAATGTTACAAGAACCAAGATGCCATCTCTTCCACGTGACCCAAAGATCTCCAGCTATTCTTTATCTCCAAGAAGACTGATGAGGACCAGTGTCTTCAAATGCAAAGGAGAGCCTCCTCTTGTCAATCTGGAAAGATGAGTTCTTGTGAAGGTGGGCATTCTCCCCCACCAAGGACAAAACAAATGAGAAAGAACAACTCTGACTACAAGGATTTAGGCTATACATTATGCAAAATTTCAGCAAGTAAATGGTCTGGACCAGGTGAGGATTGAGCCAAAGCAAAGGTCAAGTAGGGGTCTCTTCCAGAGAGGGAACGGTGCTCACCAAATTCAGTTGAGAGACAAAGTCAATGTCAGTTGCCAAGAGTCTTTGGTTGGTAGCCAAAGTAAAGAATACCAAAGGGACCAAAGGAGGAATCATGAAGAGCAAAGTGGTGGGTGGGAGGAGGCATGCTCCAGCACCCTCCACAGAGCCCCTATTCTTTTCTTATACTTTATCATTTTCATCTTCCCTCCACACCCATCATTCCAGGGAAAACCAATTAAGAGGTGAGAAGATCTTGAAATTCCAAAGGACAAATATTAGGGAGGAAAATAAATCAAAATTGCAATTCTATGATGGTATAGCTAAAGAGAAACCTCAGAGAACAGAAATTTCCATGAGGGTTTTAATTTATTTGCTGTGGAGTATACAATAGAATACACACCCTACCTCCCCCCACCCTATTGCCACCCCCAACACACAACATTCTGATATAAATTATTTAGCAAAATCTATTAGGCCACTGCTGCTTTTGTGAGAATAGATCCTTTAGGGAAACTCAACGGTGTAATGAGATCTGTACCCAGAGAACACAGAAACAGCACCGTGGACAGCAAGAGCTGATGACCTCAGGGTGCACACTGCTAAGGCAATTAAGAGAGATTGTTACTCTCATTAAAGGCAGCTCTCAAAGTTAGAATAGAAGCCACCTGCTTGTCCTCCAGCCAGCTGCCTCCAAGACTTTATTCTGTCTCTCCTTCTCCCTCCTACCCTCTCCCTCCTTCCCTTCCTCCCTCTCTCCCTCTCCCTCCTTACCCTCTTTCCTTCGATTTCCCTCTCCCTCCCAATCTCTCTCTTTCTTCCCTTCTGCTGCTTCCAGGCTCATAATACCAAGAGACAACAGAACAGATTTGTGAAATCAATCACACAGGTGAATTGCCCATCAGGGCAGCCAACCAAATCAGATGGCTTGATTTTCCAACTTGAAGTTAAATCACCTCACACATCTCTTAAGGTCGGAGTCGCTATAGAGATAGAACGTTGCTAAAGTTGAGCCTGACAGTGTCAGAGGGTCAGACTCATTGCTTCATCCTCAGAGCCCCAGAGAGAGAAGGCAGCTGGAGGAAACCAGCAGGATGATCTCACTGAGCAATGTAATAAAAGCTGAAGGGGCGGGGTAGCTTTATAAGCCTTTTGATTAAATTCAATGGTGCCAAATGGACTGAGGCACTTTAATAGGCAAAGGCCTTTATGAGTAAGAAAGACCTTTTCTGAATTTGGCTCCTAAAAAAACAAAATCCCATCTCAGACTAATTCTCTCTATTAAAACAGATTCACATCACATCTATCATGGCATTTGTTCCTCCTGAGATCCTGCCCTTTTTCTCTGTCTTGCACCAGTAAAGGATTCTCCCACGCCAAGAAATTGTAGGAGAATAAAGGGGAAAACAGTCTGAATTATCAGTGGGACCGTCTCTGGTGATAGAATTTATGAGTTAATGCCTGATTCCCTGCTACACCTTGCCTATGAGACTCAGTCTGTTTTTGAAGAGTTTTTGAGTCAATTTTGTTTTGTTATGGTCTTTATTTTCTGCTATCACTAACAGTTGCAATGGAAAACACCACTTGTGCAGTTGATTTAATTTGGTTATTTGCAATGGTTTTAAAGCAAAGGCTCTCTACCTTGGCTCACATTGGAATCATCTAGAGAATTTTTAAAAATACTGATGCCTGGGTCTCACTTCCAGAGATTTTTACTTAATTGATTTGGGGTATGTCTTGGGCATGGAGAATTTGTAAATCTCTCTAGGTGATTCTAATGTGCAGCCAAGGTTGAAATCCACTGACCTAAAGCAGTGGTTCTCAAATTTAGCATGCCTCAGACTCATCCATCAGACTTCATAAAACACAGATTATAGTGTTGCACCCCCAGAGTTCCTGATGCATAAGTGCAGGGTGAGGACACATTTCTAAAAAGTTCTGGGACAATGCTGTTGCCTCTGACCCAATTACCACCCTTTGCAAACAACTGGCTTAAAACATTAGTACAAACACTTTTTCCTAAGATGCTTTTCATTAGGTTTATCTGGCTCCAAGGAGAGTGCCCCAAGAAGCCAACGTCCAATAATGACAACACCCACTGGAAAGAGAATCTTCCTGCTCCTAAGACTTCATGGAAGTTCTTGGATTCTGAGCCTTGTTCTTATGTATGCAGAGAAAATAGACCAGATTTTGGCAACAGGTATCTAGTAAAGTGGAACTAGGTATAGCTTCTGCTGTAGTTTCTGGCCTTGCTTCTCTCGTTTATTTGTCCTGCCAACTCCCAGAAGGCATCTGAATGAGTGTATTTGTTCTGCAGAGTCATGGGGGAGGTTTGGCTGTAGCTCGAGGCCAAGGATGAAAGCCCCTCTAAATTCTGCAACCTTGTAGCTTCAGGACAAGGTTGAAAGTGTGTGAGATGTATGTGTGCGTGCCTGTGAAAGTATAGTGTCTTTGGGGCCCCAAAAGAGGGCAATTCTAGAACTTTTCAAGATTGTCAAGAGCATCACCAAGTAGTAAGAAGTGTCCCGTGGGCTGCCCAGATCCACCTGTGCAGTAGAAGAGACAGAAGTAGCCATGGTCCCCACTGATCATGCACCAGGGCTCTCTCTGAGCAACATCTAGAGGCATGTCTGATAGCTTTGTTTCCCTAGGAGAAAATCTTGGGAGAGTTCAGACACCCCGGGGTGGTTGGAGGCCCGGTGAGAAATTCCTACATTCCTGTATATTCCTTGCTACCCTGGCATGTGGGGGTTTCAAAACAATTTATAAAATCACAAGGATATGATTTTTAACTTTGTTTTTCCCAAGCTGGACAAAGTAGTCATGCCAGCTGCAGATATGGAAGACAAGAACAAGTCTTTCATTAATATTCTTCCTCCTGAACAAGGATCATAAAACACTCTGAAACCATACCTGTGAAATCTCATTTGACCTACTTAGAACTGTAAGGTCGATGATTCAGTCAATGCAAATCATGTCATACACTTAGAATAAGGAAACAAAGACACCAAGAGGTCACACAATTAACTCGAGGCTAGAGCTAGGGCAAAATTTCACTGTTCTCACTCCGTGCTCAGGAGTCAAGGGGAAGGATGTCAGAGGCTGCCTTTGGAAGTCGGAGCAAGATAGGTGTGGAAAGCTCCTCCTCCAGTCTAGCCTAAGAAATCTCCTTAGGTCAGTGCATACCCATGTTTTGGTCAAAGATTTTATTTCAAAGACTTTTGATGGAATATCCAGATCCCCATAGTCTGCAAACTGCATGTCACCTCTCCAGAGCTCATCTTTCAAAGAATTGGGTATTGAGGGAGGTCTTCCAGCATGGTTCTCACAGGACCTCAGTGTGCATCAGGTTCACCTAGAGGGCTTTTTAAAACAAACTGCTGGGCCTCATCCCCCAGAGTTTCTGACTCAGTAGATCCAGGAGAGGGCCTGGGAATTTGCATTTCTAACAAGCTCCCGGGTGATGTTGCTGCTGCTGGGAGTCTGGGGACCACTCTTTGAGAGCCATTACAATGAGACAGTGGTTCTCAACCCTTGGTGTATATCAGAATCACCCAAGAACTTTGAAAAATTATAAATAGTGGGCTCACGCAGACCAATTAAATCAGATTCTCTGCAGGTGAAGCCCAGGCATTTAAGTTTTTAAAGTGGTCCCTAGGTGCAGCCAAGTTTGAGAACCTCTGCAATAAGGGGAACCCCATGTACAATTACAAGGTATTCAAAGCACTAGGTCAGGAGTTCTCAGAATGTGGTCCCGGATCAAGAGTATCAGCATCACCTGGCAACCCCTTAGGAATGCTTTAGGCCCCCTCTCAGACCTACAGATTCAGAAACCCTGGGTGGGGCCCACCAATCTGTTTTAACAAACTCAGTAAATTAAGTAAATCTGAGGTTTGCTAACGTTTAAGATCTACTACTCTAAGCTCTTGGCTTCTCTCCAAATGGCCCCCTGGAAGTTGGAGGAGTAATCATCTAGGAGCAGAAATTGAGGCCAGACCCACAGCAAGCTGGATACACCAAGTGCTCAGTCAGTAGCTGAGCTGGTGGAAGGATGAGAAAGGAGACCATTTGTCAGATTGCCAGTGAGGTACCATGACATGGTGCTGACATCCTTTCCAGGACATCTGGCTTCTAAGCTCTGGAAGATAAGGTCTACAAATGACTTTGTTTTGAGTCTCACCCCTGCACACTCAGATGCATGTCCAGCTTCAGGCATAATTGAGATGTAGCTAAAACCAAGCTTGGGTCTCCCCTTTGGCCTTTCCTACCCCCCGCCCACCCTTCGCCCAGTTTCCATCCCACTATCACCAATTCTCCAAGAAAGTTCTCTCATGGCCTTCATTGTGGTTAAGTTATTCCTGACCTAGAGGATAGCCCAAATGAAATGACTAATTACACTTGAATGTATCACCACCTTCCAAGGGTATATTCATTCCAAAAAAAGATAACTGGGGTGGGCAATGTCTAACACAGCAGAACATATCTTCAAAGATGGAATATTGGGCATTGACCCTTACTTGGGAAATAGATTATATCATTTAGATGATTATCTGTTTGGCATCAAGTTCCCATGCTCCAGATTTCATACGTCTCTGCCCCCTTTGCCCTCTGTATCCTAAATATAAACAATATGATAGACTGAAAAAATGGCCAAAAATTCTTCCCCTCCCATCAGGAGGTAAAGTCTATTTTAGGACCTCTTGAATCTGGGTTGACCTGTGACTTGCTTTGGCTAATGAGACTAGACACATAACACAGGCGGAGACTTGAATAGCTCTTGAGCTTTGGGGCTTGCCTGTTTACTGAAACCTCCATATAAATGAGCCCAAGCTAGCAGCTTGAGAATGAGAGGCCATGTAGAGGGGAACCAATGCACTCCAACTGTGGGTGAGATCATCCAACCAGTCAGCTTGCCAAATAGCCACAGATAGCAAGCCCAGCAGAGATTAGCTAAGCTGTCCCAAACAGAAGGACCACTCACCTGACCCCTGGGATTGTGAACTAAATAATTATGATTTGGGACCACTAATGCCTGAGTTGTTTGTTATGCAGCAAAAGCTAACTGCTACATATGATTACGCTAAAGACTACCTTGATCACATCTAAAGATTACCCGGAAAGAGAAATCACCTCAGAAATGTTGCCTTCCTCTGCAGCATCTTCCCTGAACAACCTTCCCCCATATAGCCTCAGTTGCTAGATTGGTTAACTCTTACACGTTCTCCTACAGAATCAGTGTTTTGATCTGCTTTGATCTTGCCACTGTAATTTCCAGTTAAGCTTCTCTACCTACCACTGCCCCCTGACTGTGAAATCTTTAAAGGCAGAAACCATGTCCCAACTATCTTTGTATTTCAAGCCCTTCATTTCCTTGTTCGTTGCTCTGAGCTGAACAAAATGGAATATTTGAGTATGAGGAATGTGGGGAGTCAGGTAGGGAGAGTGGCCAGCAGCGGTTTGCATTATTCACAGGCTGGAGCCTAGAATCTTCCCTCAGAATCATCCACACTCACCAAACTCACAAGATCCCAATGAACTGATGCTTATCTGGCCTAGGACCCATCAGAACATGGAAGACTTTGTCTTGAGAGCCATAGACTATCTGCCTCTTTCATTTCATAAGAGCTCCTGGGGGAAAAAATTATTTTATTCAAATATTCCAAAGCTATCTAATTTGCATTATTTTCCTCACTTTACCACCCGTGATGGGACAATGAGTGGCTCTGTTTATCCATAAGGGCATGTCACAAATCCAGGGTTGTCTATTTAATTCCTTTCTCCAAACACCTGTTTCCTTTAGTCACAGAACCATAACTAATGATTAAAAAATAGCTCACCCTTCTCCAGCTATTATAGGGACCTAGCACTGTGTTCTGAGCTATATATTCATCATGTTGTCCAGACCTTACAATGCTCAGAGAAGTTATTATGATACCCGTTAAACAGAGGAGGACTCAGAGACATAGAGATGAAAAGATCCATGCACAGGTAGAAGAACCACATCTTTCTGATTCCAAAATGATGTTCTTAAAACCCTGGTGATGCTGAAATGTATGATATAAATACTGTATAGCTTTCATTTTTGAAATCTTGTTTCTCTCACCTACCCAGGGAGCTGACTCACTTTGCAAAAGAAAGAGAGGTGAAAGCTTTGCCAGAGGTCACACAGCAAGGGAAGGTGATGGTCCCTGGCTGGGCAATCTTACATCACTGTTTGGCCTGTTCTGAAGATGGGCAGCCTGAAGTGGCCTCGGCAAAGCTGCCACCTGAGTACATAGTTAGCAGAAAGGGTCGATGGGCAGTGGCAGGCAGGCAGACAGGGACAGCAAAGAAGAAGATTAAAATAATTACAGCTCTAATTGATCAGCTCTGCTCAAGAGAAGATTAAAAGGGAAAAGGCATATTGAAGATGGCACTCGACATCCACCCTGGGCCAGCTTCCATCTGCCACTGTAGCCGGATCTCTCCCCCTCCCTCCTAGCCCTCTGTCCAGCAGCTCCCACTGTGAAGCCCCATGCCACAGCCTTGATGAAAGTCATTCTTTGTGGAAGGCATCAGGCCGTGCTCCCATGAAGAACTGCTTTCACAAACAGCAGGGGAAAGCTCAGAGCAGCAGAGAGTGGCCTCCCATTGGCAAACTCCCAGCATCATCAGACTGCCAACAGCACGTAGAAAGTGAGGAAGGAGATGCCAAGAGCAAGGCCAGCCCAGGGCAGGGGACTGGAGCAGCAAAGACAAGCCTGTGCCTTGTCATCCGATAACCTAGCCCCAGCAGACACAGCCAGGGCTCCAAGAGGCTTCAGCCCTGGTTTCAGCTTAGCACACTTCCTGACTCAGCTTTTGGCTTCTTGTCATTTGGGAGTGGGGCCAGGGGGCAGTTTTGCCTTGTCGCTGGCACTTTATGTAGGAATGGTAGAGGAAGGGCAGAAGCAGGGAGTGGGACCAGGGAGGAAATGGGAAGGCAGATTAGGAGTGAGTAGTAGCAGCCCCACCACTTGCCAAGTCCATCTGTTTACATGAAGCCTGAGCAAGGTCAAGAGAAAGACAAGAGGCAGGGAATAGGAAAAACCCTCCAGGTTGCCCTTCCCCTGTACATGACAAGTGATCACACCTAGAAGAAAGACTACGTCGGATACTCATTCCTTACATTGGGGCTCACTTTTGCCTTGTGACATGATGCAAAGGAGAACCAAATAATCAAACATCAGAGATGCCGGGGTTCACTTTATATTATAGGAGCTGCAGCAAGAATCTGCACAGTGTTCTAAAGAGGGAATGGTGGGTCAGGAGGTCAGGGCAAGGGGGTCAGACATTCATCCACCGTGGGAGATCCGAAAGTGGAGGGAAACCAAAACACTCTTCTTTCCTCACTGCCAAATTTAAGCCAGTGCTTCTCAAACTGGAATTACCATACCAATCACTTGGGGCTGCTTTTAAAATGTGGATTGTAATAGAGAAGGGGGTGGGGTGAGGCCTGAGACTCTGCATTTCCGACAAGCTCTCAGGTGGTGCTGATGCTGCTTTTCCATGGATCACAGTTGGAGTAGCAAAAGTCTAAGCTGTTCGAGAAACAGATAAAAGAGCCTAGGTGAAGATCAATGCTAACATGGTTTTGGAGACTGTGGCTGGGCACAAGGCTAAATTAGTCTCTATACCTCTTTCTCCCTTCTCCTCCACCAACTGAATTGAGGATGGCTGTGCCTTCAGTGCAGAGACATCCTGATTTACCCAGGGTCCTAGCAGGAGAAAATAAAAACAAGAGAGCTGAGCCTTGGCTAGGCCTGTCAGGAGCAAATCTTATTTGGTCTGCTGTACCAGTCAGGATAAAGTAGGCTATGCCGCAGTAACAAACAACCCACGAGTCTCAGTGGCTTAAGAAACAAATGTTTCCTTCCCACTCACATAAAACCTGCTGTGACTATGGGTGACTCTCCAGGGATTTTGAAAATTCCAAGTTGGTTTCCATCTTCTGGCACCTCCACATTGACCCGGGCTCTCATGATCTCCATGACAGGAGGAATGGGCTGGAGAGCCAAACACTGGCAATGAAATGCTTTCATCTGGAAACAACATGTGTCACTTTTGCTTACATTTCATTGGCCAAAACAAGTCACACAGGGAAAAGCAGACAAGAAAGAGGAGAGAAAAGGACAAAATGAACTCACTGTCTTCTGGGGAGAGAAGGAAGTAGAAACTTCCTGGCTGCATTCCCCCACAACAGTGTGTTTTGAAGATGACCCATGTTTTTATAAGGAAGGATTTTTTATAAAATTATATTTTTACATGTTACATATTCTAATATAAGTCTCCTTTTGGAGGGACTGGTATAACTTTTGTACTTTGGATTTTTCCTGTGTTCCTAGGTTCTAATCAGAGGAGCCCAGACCGAGGATCCAGGGGACCTCATTTCTAGCTCAGACTCTTCTAGTTCTGTTACATTAGACAATTGATCTTCCTTTTTTCCTGTAAAATTGCACTATATGGAAACTAGGGTGGTTTATCCAATGAAAGAAAAGTTTTGATGGTAGAAGTGCAAATATGCCAGGCTGTTGGTATATGCATACACCTGTCATAAGAAATCTCCTTAGTCTTTCTCTAACCCTCTATATGAGAATACTAGAAAGTCTCCTCATTTATTTTTGAAAGAATTCTGGATTTTCCAGGGCCTATCTCCTGAGTCTTCTCAGGACAATCTTTAGACATTCCAGGCTCTATAGCAGTGTGGTCTTTTCCTCTCTGCTTCCAGCTCAGGGACAGAGCAAGAGATGGGCCGAAGCTCAGAGGCTGAATGCAACAGGCTGTGTTCTTAACCTTGCCATAGCTAAAATTCTAATAGCTTATTTTAGGTCCTTTAAAAACACCTAGAGTCAAAACTAACATGGCACAATGTCAAAATGTTCATGCCTTAATCTGATAAAGGAAATTTATTTATTTATTTTATTTTTAAAGATTTTCTTTTTAAGTAATCTCTACACCCAACATGGGGCTCAAGCTTACAGCCCTGTGATCAAGAGTCCCATGCTCTGGGAACTGAACCAGTCGGGTGCCCCTGATAGGATATTTAATAACGAAGCAAAAGCATATCCAAAGCCATCCAACACATTGTCCTTGATGGTGAAATGATGAATGCTTTCTTTGGGAATGGAAACTCCTCAGAAAAAAAGGCTAATAAAAGACATTAGAGACAAAGCATGAAATTTTATTGAGAGAAATTAAAGAATACACAAATAAATGGGTTTGTAAGACAATTTTGTAAAGATGTAAATTCTAAGTTAATCTATAGATTTAATGTAATGTCAAACAATATTCCAACTGCCTCTACGTGTGTCAAAATTTACAAGCTGATTTTACAATTATAAATGAATTCAAAGGACCAAAAACCCAAACCAACATTGAACAAGAGGAATAATGTTGGGTGATTTACTCTCCCAGATATCAAAAATTATTATGAGCTTACAGTAAATAAGTAAACAAGAGTAGACTGAGCAATGGAGCTGAATACAGATTTGTCTGTGCATAGACTGACACTTGATTTATGACAAAATTTGCAGTACAAAGCAGCAAAAAACAATGGACTTACCCAATCAAATATCCACATGGAAGAAAATTAGGCTTTTAGGTGAAATATTTATGCCCATATGGAAACAGTGAATCAATTAATCAATGCCACATGGATTGTAGATCTAAATGAGAAAAGCAAAGTAATAAAACCTCTCAAAAACACATAAAGAATATCTTCACAACCTTAGAGTAGGCCAAGATTGTCTTAAGGATGTACAAAAAGCACTAATCATAAGGAAAAAAAGTTGTCAAACTGACTACATTAAAATTAGGAAGTTCTGGGGTGCCTGGGTGGCTCAGATGATTGAGTGTCTGCCTTTGGCTCAGGTCATGGTCCCAGGGTCCTGGGATCGAGTCCTGCATCAGGCTCCCCGCTCCTTGGGAGCCTACTTCTCCTTCTGCTTCTCTCTCTCTCCCCCTCTCTCTCCCCCTCTGTCTCTCATGAATAAATAAAAATAATATAAAAAAATTAGGAAGTTCTGTTTATCAAAAGACATCATTAAGAGAGTGAAAAGTCACAGACTGGAAGAAGATACTTTGGACACAGAACTGATAAGGAACTCATATTCAAGCTATGTAAAGGGCTCCTACAAATCATTAAGTAAAAAACAGAAAACGCAACAGGAAAATGGGCAAAATATTTGAGTATGCACTTAGGAGGATATGCAAACAATCAGTAAATACATGAAAAAGTAAATACACATTAACCTCATTAACCAGCAAGAGACTGCAAACAAAAACCACAAAATGATAATACGCACACTCCAGAATGGTTAAAAAAATTTTTTTAAAGATTTATTTATTTATTTGCAAGAGAGAAAGATAGCGAACAAGCAGTGGGAGCGGCAGGCAGAGGGAGAAGCAGGCTCCCCACTGAGCAAGGACCCCAATGCAGGACTTAGTCCCAGGACCCTGGGATCATGACCTGAGCCGAAGGCAGACGCTTAACTGACTGAATCACCCAGGTGTTCCCAAGAATGGTTAAAGTTTTAAAGACTGATAATACCAAGGGTTGAGAAGGATATAGAACAACCAAAACTGGTGAGAGAATAAACTGGCACACCCACTTTGGAAGATTATTAGAAGGATCCATTAAAGTTGAACATATATTTACCCTATGACCCAGCAATTCCATGTGCACTAAAAAATATGAAGAATACTCACAACAGCATTATTTGTAATAGCACCAATCTGGTAATAATACAAATGTCCATAAGCAGTGAAATGGATAAGTAATAATGTTATATACATGCAATAAAATACCATGTAGCAATTAAAATGATCTACAATATGCATGACTCTCACAAACATAATGTGTACCGAAAAAAGCCAACCACAGAAGAGTATATATTGTATGATACATGATATGTGATCAAACAGGGAAAATTGATTGTGGTGTTATAATTCTGGATAATAGTTACCTTCAGGGAAAAAGGAGGAAGAGAAAGTGATGGGATAAGGTATGAGGGGGCGTTGGCAGTGCTGATAATATTCTATGTCTGGACCTGGGTGTCATATATCCAAATGTCATCATTTTGTAATGATTAATTATGCCAAACATTTACCGTTTCTGTACTTTTCTGTATTCATATTATTCTTCAATAAAATATTTATTATTAAACATTTTAAATTAAGTTGTTAAGTCACATGTCTCCTAATGGATTTAGGAATGAGGGAGAATCAATAATCTATAAGACAATGTCTCTAAGGAATTTCTTATAATGAAGAGAGGACAAGATGTGCAAAATAGTTGGGAAAATAGAGTTATTTTCTTCAAAAGGAGTAAAGATTTGCAAGCTTTTGTGATGGTTATTATTTGTGCAGAGATAATAATTATCTTATCCACTGAAAGAAGGTTCACTGGACCAAAGAATAGAGTTCATTATTCTCTAACAAAAAAGACTTAGAAAGGTGACTGACTCCTTGCATATTTTTCTTTAGAAAAGTTCATATGAGGCCACTGGACTTGCCAAGAGTGGAATGAATGGAATGACTTTGAATTCCCTAGAAGAACCATAATTAATTGCTAGCTCTCCTTAGAATCCAGTGTTTCTCAAAGGCATCCCTCTGTTCATTTAACATCCAGCACACAGCTTCGGGCCTTTATTTACACTGACTAACCTAAAAAGCACCATCTCTCACTCATCAGGCTGTCCCCGGGCTGAGATTCCCACAGAGAAACTGAGGAGGGCCGAGCTGAGACACCCTTTGTACTTCTGCCAGGACTGATATGTCTGTGAGGACTGAGGACCCACATGCACATGGCCATGAATCCTGTCCTCTCAAGTCCTTGAGTTTTACAGAAGCCTGCTGTGTGGAATCAGGATCTGGGATGATAAACTGAGCAGAACCACTCTTGTCATTCCCAGCAAGTCATCATAGATGGAGATCACAAATGGGAGTGTCTTGATACTGTTTTTGTGAATAACAATGCTTCAAATATCTGGAGTACCATTCCTCTAGGGCACTCAAAATGCTTCCCACTTGGTGCTTTCATGAGCTGTTATAGCACTTAGCTCTTCAGGTTTCTCAGACACCAAAGAGTAAGCATTTCCAAGAAACCAACTTAGAGTGAAAATCACCGGTATTGTTAAATACACAGGTACATACTCCTGAAACTCTTGCCAAACATGGTCCCACAAACAGCAAAAATATACTTTCAAACACTCATCAAAATGAGAGTTCAACAGCAGACTTCATTCTAATCACATCAGTAAGAAGCCAACCCAAATCTTGCTCTAAAGAGGAAAGATGTCACACTCCAGTTCCCGGGCAACTGCTTATTTTAGGGGCCTTGTTATTTCTCCCCTGGCCCACCATAGCAGCCTGGTAATGGACCTAATACCAATGCTGTCCAGTAGAACTTCCCAGGATGTTGGAAACACTCTCTATCTACACCATCCATCATGGAAGCCAAGCTATGATGAGGGAGAACTAGGAATGTGGCTGCTGTGTCTGCAAATTGAGTTTTATTAATTTAAATATTAATAGCTGCCTGTGTCCATGGCTTTTGTATTGGACAGCACAGCCATAGCCCCTCCACAGCTCCCCCAGCTGATGTCTTCAGCCACAGGGCTCCAGGGGTGAGGCAAGTGACAAAATGCACAAAAGGAGAGAGCAAATGTTGTAGAAAACTAGAATATTATGGCCTAGCAAGCACTCATGAATCTCCTCTTCTCCTCTTTTCTCTTAAAGAATTTTTCAAAATCTGAATAATTTTTATAATGTTATCTGTCATGAAAAAAATATTAAAAACAAAATATTTTCAAACCAAACCAACCCTTCCACTGGCTGGTCCTATGCTGTCTGTGGGCCACCAGTCTGCAATCTCTGCTCTTCCAAAGAGTAGATAAAACCTTATTCATCTCTGCTTCAAAAATCATTCTCCAGCACCTGTAAATAAAGTGCAGACTCCCCAACTGCCACTTGAGGCCTTCTCCATTGTGGTCTTGGCCTCCCCCAGTTTCCCAATTGCCCGGCCATGTACTTGTGTTGGATTGATCTTGGGGTTAGTTCTGTACTTTACCCTCTGGAAGGGTCTTCAATTTCCCTAACTCTTAAATAAAATTCATCTCTCCCTGGGGAGTCTAGGTGGTTCGGTCGTTTAACATTTGCCTTTGGCTCAGGTCATGATCCCAGGGTCCTGGGATAGAGCCCCGCATCTGACTCCCTGCTCTGCAGGAAGCCTGCTTCTCCCTCTCCCACTCCCCCTGCTTGTGTTCCCTCTCTCACTTTCTCTCTCTCTGTCAAATGAATAAATAAAATCTTAAAAAAAAAAAAAACCCATCTCTCCCTCTCCTATGATGTTCACTGTCTGCCTTACCACAGAGATAGTAGTCAACACTCATGCCTCCTGACTAGGTGTTAGCCTCTGGAAACCATCCTTCTACAACCCTAGTTAAGGCTGAGCCTGGCCTGTAGAAAATACTTCATGGATGTTTGTCAAGGTCAGACGAATTAAACAGGGATTCCTTCCTATATCCTTCTGTTGCATTTTCCAAAACTCCACAGACACCTTAAATACTTGGTATATTCTGGAATGAATAGGCAATTCACACAGGGAAAAAAACAACAAAGCTAACTTAAAAAGGAGCATCTTGTTTGAGTTCTTGGTCACATGGTAACACAATCCCTAGCCCAGAAGGAAAGAAATCACATCCTAACCAACCACCAAGAAGATAACAAAACCATCAGTCAATATGTAATACACCACCCCAGAAAAAGTATATAACATTGTTAGTGATTTTTCCAGAGTAAAAGAATAAAGAAGAATTCTAGAGAGAGTTTTATTCCTCCTATTTTTAAAATGTTTTTAATAAAAATGTTATTTCCACTTATAAAAGCAAGCATGATCATTGAAAAAAAGGAAAAGAAAATGGCAGAAGTAAAAAACACTCACTGATAATCCCATTATCCCTAAAATAATAATACATGCATTATGCTTTTTGATATGTTTCTGGTTTTTTTTTGTTTTGTTTTCTGCCAGTATTTAGTATTCCATTTTTAAATTACATTATAATAGAATTCTTACTATTATTATACACATAAACATAATTTTACTTTTTATAATATTCCCTCAAGTGGATGTACTATTAACCACTCCTCTTCTGTTGGTGATTAAATTATTTACAATTTGCATTCCTATAAATAAACTTGAGGAATCTCATCATGCATACAGCTTTTTCCATATTTAGAATTATTTAAAAAGATTTTAAAAAGAGAATTTCTGGGGCAGATTTTGATGGTTCTTATATACAGTACTAAATTCACCATCTTTAGATTAAGATCTCAGATAGGGAAGCAAATTTAATAAGAGGAAGGTAGTATTGACTAGCACAGTCTTTCTTGTGAAATGAGATGCCTGATCTTATGGCAATATTGCATGCTGTGGTGGATTGCAAAGACAACCACAAATTCTCTCCACCCTTATTTCCATGTTTCTCTGCAATGTGATTTTGAAGCTCCTCCCATCAAGACATGGGGTCTATTTCCCTTCCTCTTGAATCTGGACTTGGCCACATGACCTGGCTTTACTGATGGACATCAGTACACATGACACAACAGAGGCTTGTGACGGACGTGCTGGCTGGAGTCTTGCCCTCTGGCTGCCTTTAGAACTGAGCCACTATGTGAAGAAGTCTGGGTTAAAAGACATTGAATAGAGATGAGGTGTGCCATCTGAGTTCCAGGACCAACAAGCTTGTTGATCTCCAGGCACATAAGTGGGCCATCCTAGACAATCCAGCTCCCAGCCAGCCACAAATACATAAAAGAGCCCAGCAAATATTAATGAAACCATCCAGACAAGCCAAAGAATCATGACCTAAATAAAATTGTTTTTAGGCCACTAAGTTCAGAGGTAGTTTGTTATGCAGCCTAAGCTTATTAAAACACATGTAGAGTCTAAACAGAAAGAAATAATACTCAGTACACCTGTATCACCAAGACAATACAAAACAATTTCTACATTTAGATATCCATGAGGCCTCAACCTCATAGCCAGTAGCACCAGCTCCTTGCTATGTGACAATATGTCCTTACTATGTTTCATATACCAACAGATTTATTTTTAATAGGGTCTAAGCAAATCTGATAACTGCTTCTCCCCTACAAACAGTATTTTCCCTTCAAAAGCATGACCTTTCATGTTGTAAATCTGTTTCATATATAACAAAAGCCTCTGTTTCCCACTCACTTTAAAAAGAGTCTTCTTACCTGTGAGAAGAAAAGGACAAAGAGGTATATAGAATCATAACTTGAACCCATTCAACAAAACTTTGGCCCATACCCTTGAACACAGACAGCACACCATCTCTCTCCTCCCCAACCTCCCACCAACCACCAGATACTACGAGCCAAAGGAACCTATTATGTTATAAAGGGGAAGGAAGAAGTATGGTTTGGGAATGAGACACATCTAGGCAACATGCCATATGCTAGAAACCATATTGCTGAATTTATTAATTTCTCAAGATATCACTACAAAGAATGTTGGGCTTGCTGTTTCCTCATGAGATCCCAGAAAACTGCCCCTTTACATCTGCGTGGGAAGGGCCTTCAGATGGGTTCTGGTATAATGGAAAGAGGCCATAGTGCTGCCTGCCTGTGAACACCAGCTATAAAGAAAGTCTCCTGTCCAGTTGGCCATATCTCACATAGGCTAGCAGCAGGAAACCTAGTGATTTGGCTGAGAGTTACCATTCCTATAGCCCAAAGAACAACCAGTGTCCTCCCTGGAACCTGGCAGTATTCCTGGAGATTAACTGGAGTCCAAGAACCAGCTCTCATTTAAAGGCTTTGTGACCTGAGGCAAGTCACTTAAAAGCACTGAGTCCATCTCCTTCACCATTTCACTGATTTCCCTAGGCGGATGAGAAAGGACAGAGACAATTTTCAAATGCAGAATGTTAAGCCAGTTTGCACTAATCTAGACAATTAGCAGAAGGTAGTGCTGAGCAGATTCTATGTCTTAAGTCTTTCATCAGATTCCAAAAGGCTCCAAATTCTTTACCATAAATTTTGTTGTATGGGAGATCGCAACATATAACATATGGCCAGTTTTAGGTGTTGTATGTTGAGATTTTGCTTTAATGGGGATTTTGCTGTCTTTGTTCTGCAACAATTTGTTGAGCTACAAAATATGGACTATAGCTTCTGAGAAGCTCTAAGACGTGTATATTTCAGAATCCATGTTAATCAATGGTTCACAATTGTTAATTGGTTCTATAATAATAATATTGCAGAAGACACCCAAACCTTCCCATCCTTTTTATCAGACCTCCATTCCAATTCTTCATGTTCATGTTCCCTAAATTCTGGCCGGGGACATCCACTCACAAAATTTTAATACCAATGTTCTTAGTTCTCTACTGCTGTCATATAACAAGTTACCATGAACTTAGTGACTTAAAACAACACACAGTTATTATCTGCTTGTCCTGTGGGTCAGAAGTCCAACATGGGTCACATTGAGCTAAAATCAAGATGTTGACAGGGTTGTCTTCCTTTCTGTAAGATCTAGGGGAGAATCCATTTCCTTGCCTTTCCAGCTTCTGGAAGCCACCCACATTCCTTGGCTTATGGGCCCTCCCTCCATCTTAAAATTAGCAACACTAGCTCTCTGACACTTCCTCCATTATCATATTTCTTTCTGACCACAACTGAGAAGGGTCTTCTGTTTTTAAGAAATCACGTGTTTAGATTGGTTCTACCTGAACAATCGAGGATATCTCCCCATCCCAAGACACTTAATTTTAACCACATCTGCAAAGTCCCTTTTGCCTTGTAACATAACATTTTCGCAGGTTCTTAGGGTTAGAAATCTAATCCTCGAATTAGGAACAGGATTTGTGGGGTCATCATTCTGCCTTCCACACTCTCCTTTTGATTATGCCTCTTTGGCTCATGTCTTCTCCTGAATCCCCTACAAGTACTCTTCATCTATAGAGCTTCAAGCAAACCCATTAGTACCCCACGTGCCATCTCCTTCAGAAAGCTTTCCCCACTCAGTCCAAAAGGAAGTATTATCTCCTCTGAACTCCTTTTAGTACCTTTCTGCTCAAATCCCTTGGCAATAACCATTTTTAGTTACCTTTTCAACTCTACATTTCTTGATTCTCCAACTTGTCATTGGGAGCCCTCCCATCCTACCCAAGAGAGGAGGACATACATGTGAATATTGCAAAGACCCCAAACTCTGTATTATGCAATTTTTAGAGCCCTGTAATATTTGGAAATCATAACTGCTTAATTGATTAATCAAAACTACTTAGTGATAAATATACTTAAATGTACAAGGCAACCTAAAAAAACAGACCGACAAAGTTTGTAATAACTTGAGAAATATCTGTTTGGAATCAAGAGACATTGTAGGAGAAAGCAGTGCACCAGCTTGAGCTCATAAAGCAGTATGGTGTTGAAGAAGGTTTTTATAGATCACAGAAACCCCTTCTCCCCAACCTGTGGAGACGCTTGGTATCATCTTCCCCGGAGATTTATATTCTTTATAAAATCCTTCTGGCAGATGGCACCTCCAGTTTCTGTCCTCCATTCCAGACTTCCTGGTAACCAAGGCTTCATCCCATTTAAGGATCCTAAGCTGACTTAAATTCAGCATACTACAGAAACAATCTAGCTCCCAATTAAGGTTATAAAATACTTTGGGCAAATAAGATGTGAAAAAGAGGGATTGGAAGGGCCCAAAACAACTCACTGGACAATGGAGGAATGAATGCAGGGCAGGTGTCTATGTGGGTTTCCGAGATATCAGGTGGTCTGGTCTCTGGAGTATCCGTAAGTCCCTAGGGGGAGAGTGAGGCTAGGGGAAAATTCTGACGTGTTCCCATTTCCCAGCATCATTTCTTCTACTTGGCTTTAATAGGCTATGCTTACTACAGGTTATCGTTGAAAATGCAGCTTCCCTTGGGAAGCAAGGCTGTGCTCCCTGGGGGCAGAATGGCTGTGTTCTGTGTGTGTGTGAGACTCTGATGGGGAGAGTACATAAAGCTGCTTCTGCAGAGCTTCAAAGGATGGACCTAGAATCAGTGGGCAGAAGAAATAGGAATTTCAGCTTAATGATAGGAAGGATAGGAAGACATTTTTAAGAGTCAGAAATGTCCTCAAATGAAGTGGACTACCTCTGGACAGGTTACTGTGTACCTGCTTGTTGCACAGAAGTTGGCATTTGTTGCCATCATCTTCTTTTAGGCCTAGATCAAAGGGACCATTGCTTTGAAGGGGATGAGACACAACTGTAGGAAGACTAGAAAACACAGGTTTGGGGTGAACTGAAGATGCCTTGAGTTTGAGACAGTGCCATGGACCCTCTGGCATCTCCAAAGGAAAGTAGAGTATAAGGGAGTGGCTGGCCGTGAAGGTCTTGATTGTGGTGTTCTGAACATCAGGGCTGGGCCACCAACACTTGCACACAGTAATGCCAGGATTGGAGAACAGACTCCCCATGGGAGGACTAGCATCCTACTGCAAAGGGAAACACACTTCACTGGTAGAATTCTCAAAGCCTCTTAGAGGGTGCCAGCTAACGGCTGTAGCAGACTGGAGACGGATGTGGAGGTAAGGAAGGAGATGTAATCAGTGCTGGCAGACAGTGGTCCTGTTTAAGACACCACTGACCAAGGCTGCTTTAATGAGGGAAACCTCACCAGCAGAAGCTGAGAGGCCACAGGACGCCCATAAAGAAGACCCTAGAGGAAAATCTCCAAATGACCTTGCTACCCCCAGCAATGGATTTTTGTTTGTCTGTTTTTTTTTACTTGAAAAATAGTTTTTCTTGGGCAAAGATGCCACATCCTTGAATGAAATTTGGGCTGATTATCTACTGCCTAACATAAATCATATCCATTAATATGTGTAGAGTGACTTAAGGCATATTGTAAGTGCTCAATAATTGTTATCTAAAATTGTGATTACATTCATCCTGAGCGAAAAGAGGCACAACTGCAAATACCCTGAAAAACACATATTTAAGGAACCTACTTATTTTTTTTAAAAAATTTTATTTATTCATGAGAGACAGAGAGAGAGAGAGGCAGAGGGAGAAGCAGGCTCCCCGCTGAGCAGGGAGCCTGATGCGGGACTCGATCCCAGGACCCTGGGATCATGACCTGAGCCGAAGGCAGACGCTTAACCATCTGAGCCACCCAGGTGTCCCCTACTTATTTTTTTATATGTATCCTTTCATAGATCATTAAGAGAATCCTTGTCCTTTTCCATATCAGATAAGGCAAAGGTAAGATATAGTTGTATTTCACTGTGAGCTTGTGATTTCTATTCCTTGGGGTGGAAGAGAGAGATGGTGTTGGAGGGAGCAAGAGAGAGACATATTTTCAGCTTGGTCTCCCCTTCCCCACGGACTTGGCCTCGGGCTGTGTGTAACGGATCTCTTCTCAGTCCCAAACACTGAAGGATCAATACTCTGTAAGGCTCAGGATAGTTCAGATAAATGATGGGTTGGAAGCAGTATAGATAATATGCCTATGTTCTTTGGCTTTATATTTGATGGTGCATGTGCAAACTTTTGATATTCTCTTAGAGTCTTCAATGTACATTGTATTGTGATCAAAGGAACCCCCAAATGGCCTAGCCAAAAGGCCCCTCTAAGTTTGACATGTTCTTGAGCAAAACCTGCTTGACATTTCCCAAGGAGCTATGGAGCACTGGGAAATTCTTAATGAGGAGTGTTGTTCTGTGGCAGCCTCAGCTTATCAATAGTCAGTGTTGTGGTTGGACTGGCCCATGAGTGCAAGATGGCCTTCAGTAACTGCTATTAGGAAGCTTTGAAAAAAAAAATAGAGGTATATTACTTACAAGACCTGAAAATCACACAGCATACCTGGGGCCACACAGCAAGGTCATGGGTAGAGAGAGAGAACATGCAAGCCAGGAGTTCTGCTTTTTGGGGGGTTGAGGGTGGGGGCCTACAGTTTTGCAGGCTCACTCTTTATTGATGAGGTTAAAACATAAGAGCAAAAATTTAAAGCACAGGAAAGAGAAAAGACAAGTGGCCCAAATGGTCAGTTATCAAAATCAACCAATATGTCTAAATTGAAGGAGCCACAGTCCTAGGAGGTGACCGGGTGCTTTATCCGGTTGTGTGGCCAGCACTGTTTCTATTCCAGATAGCCATCTGAGAAGTGAATACCTCTTTGAAATGGATGCTTTGGCAATCAAAGCTTAAGGCGCTTGCATTACAAAAAAGAAAACCCCCCAAAACCCTATCAAAGCTTGCACTATGAGAGTCATCTGGACTATTCTCATTGGTGTGTGGCAAATAAAGATCAGCTTTCCAGGGCAGGGGTGGGATGGGGAGGCTGAAGTTCTGATTTTTAGCATCTGCCAATTTCTTCAGTGTAAGAACTTCCAACACAACCAATTTCAGGCTATCAGTCGTTCACAAAATATTTCATAATTTATCTGTCATCCCCCCACCCTGAGCCAGGATGAACTGGTTCACACTAGTGATTCTATTCTGGTTTGCCTATGGCAAAAGAAAATCTAATTTGGTTACCTGAGAATCGCCCCCAAGACACACACACACACACACACACACACACACACACACATTTTTAAAAATAAAAGGTCCTTTCTTGGGGCGCCTGGATGGCTCAGTTGGTTGAAGGTCCAACTCTTGATCTCATCTCAGATCTTGATCTCATGGTCATGAGGTCGAGCCCCACGTTGGGTTCTGTGTTGGGCGTGGAGCCTACTTGAAAAAAAAATGTCCTTTCTTCCACATTGCATATGCAAGGGTACCACAATCAAGCTAATTAACATATTCATCACCCCACATAGTCATCTTTGGTGTGAGTTTTGGTTTTGGGTTTTGTTTTTGTTTTTTGTTTTTGTTTTTGATGAGAACAATTAAGATCTCAGCAAATTTCAGGTATACAATACAGCATTATTAACTACAGTCACCATGCTGTGCATTAAATTTCAAGAACTTATTCATTCTGCATACCTGAAATGTTCCACCTTTTGACCAGCATCTTCCATTTTCCCCACCTTCCACCCTGTGGCACTACAACTCTCTGCTTCTAGGTATTTGACATTTTTAGAGTCCACGAATAACTGACATCACGCAATATTTGTCTTTCTCTGTTGCATTTATTTCACTTAGTATAATGTCCTCCAAGTTAATCCATGTTGTCACAAATGATAAAATTTCCTTCTTTTCTAAGGCTGAATAATATTTCATATATACACACACATACATATATATGTATACATATATAAAATATGTACAGAGAAAATACATATAAAATATATTATATAATTATTATATTTCTATATTATATAATATAAAATATATTACATATTATATAAAATACAAATATATATATATATATTAGATATAGATGTAGATCACCTATTTTTTTTATCAATTCACTCATCAATGGACACAGGTTGTTTCCATACCTTGGCTATTGTGAATAGTGTTGCAAAGAACATGAAAGTACAGATATCTCTACAAGATCCAGATTTCATTTCCTTTGGATAACACCCAGAAGTGGAATTGCTGGATCATATGGTAGTGCTATTTTTAGTTTTTTAAGGAAACTCCATACTATTTTCCATAATGGCTGTACCTATTTATTTATTTATTTATTTATTCATTCATTCATTCATTTTTGGTACCCATTTACATTCATACCAATAATGCACACCCTCACCAACGCTGTTGTCTTTTGTCTTTTTGATAATTCACATTCTAACAGGCGTGAGGTGATATCTCCTTGTGGTTGCGATTTGCATTTCTCTGATAATTAGAGATGTTGCGCACTTTTTCACGTACCTGTTGGCCATTCCCCTTAAGAACCACGCATCTCGCAGGGGGCGGAGCAAGATGGCGGAGGAGTAGGAGACCTAGACTTCGTCTGGTCTCAGGAATTCAGCTGAATAGGGATCAAACCATTCTGAACACCTACGAACTCAACAGGAGATCGAACAGGAGAGTAGCAACAACTCTCTGAATAGAGAAGCGACCACTTACTGGAAGGTAGGGCGTGCAGAGAAGTGAATCCGAGGCGATATTCG
>NW_027397091.1:13255459-13268744 GCF_003265705.2 Callorhinus ursinus
TGGATGGAACTGGAGGGTGTTATGCTGAGTGAAATAAGTCAATCAGAGAAAGACATGTATCACATGACCTCACTGATATGAGGAATTCTTAATCTCAGGAAACAAACTGAGTGTTACTGGAGTGGTTGGGGTGGGAGGGATGGGGTGGCTGAGTGATAGACATTGGGGAGGGTATGTGCTACGGTGAGCGCTGTGAATTGTGCAAGACTGTTGAATCACAGATCTGTACTTCTGAAACAAATAACGCAACATATTTTAAGAAAAAAGAAGAAGATAACAGGAGAGGAAGAAAAGGGGAGCATGTCAGAGGGGGAGACGAACCATGAGAGATGATGGACTCTGAAAAACAAACTGAGGGTTCTAGAGGGGAGGGGGGAAGGGGGATGGGTTATCCTGGTGATGGGTATTGAGGAGGGCACGTTCTGCATGGAGCACTGGGTGTTATGAACAAACAATGAATCATGGAACACTGCACCAAAAACTAATGATGTAATATATGGTGATTAACATAAGAATAAAAAAAATTAAAAAAAAAAAAAAGAACCACGCATCTCACTTGCTCCAGCATGGCTGGTTGAGACCTCAGGGACATGTGGGAGTTCCCCAAGTTACCGAAAGGATGCTCTTCCCAAGAATTTTGAATTTCTTTTGAGCACAGTTAGAGTTTACTTTGTTATACTTATTTTATAGACTTTCATTTATTTTATATAAAAATGAGTTGAGACTTGTAAATGGTGATCAGGTTAAGAATAGAAATAAGATCAGAAGCAAGCATGGTAAATAATAAATGCTTATAGAATGAGAGAATGAACAAATGAATGAATAAGTGATGAAAGAATGCCTTAAAGAAGAAGGACCCTTGATGAGCCTGTCAATTACACTGCCTACATTGCTCTCTTCTCTGTTTTCCCATAAGGGCAGCATGAATGGATTTTCCAAACCCACTGAAAGCATGAACAAAGAAAATGGACTTAGATGTTTGGGCTAGCAATAAGAGGAACCTCTTATCCGGAAAACAGAAAGCCTATAATATTCTTCATGAATATCTAAATTTTCTTTGCTCATCAGATGCAGAGCAGTGCACATTACAACAATAAGATGCTCTTGAGTTAGCCTTACCTGGAGGCAGTAGCTGGACCTCATGACATTTGGAGGCATTACTAGACCAGCTCGGTTTATTGTAAGAGGCCGTGGGGCATAGTGTAGGGGGTAGGAGTTTCCTGAGCTTGAATATCAACCAGTTGTGTACACTTGAGTTTTTTAACCTCCCTGGCAACAGGTTTCCCCTTCTGTAGGTAGGAAATGAAAACAACACCTACTACACTGTAATGATTAAAGATCATACTCATAAAGTGCCTGCCTGATTCATAGAACTTGTTCAATAATTAGTGGTGGTGGTTACTAGTACTGTTTATTAAAACTGTAAAGATAAAACATCATTGTTCCTCAGCCTTTTGTCAAGCCTGGGCAAGAAACAGCTGACTAGGGGCACCTGGGTGGCTCAGTCATTAAGTGTCTCTCTTCAGCTTGGGTCATGATCCTGGGGTCCTGGGATCGGGCCCCACATCGGGCTCCCTGCTTGGAGGGAGGCCTGCTTCTCCGTCTCTCACTCCCCCCCTGCTTGTGTTCCCTCTCTCACTGTGTCTCTCTCTGTTAAATAAATGAATAAAATCCTAAAAAAATAAAAAAGAAACAGCTGACTGGACTTAGCACATGCAAAGTTCTCCCTTTTGTCCTGTAAGAATCGTGCTGGTCGCAATGCTCAGAAAATGGCCAGGGCACATGAGAGCTCTTGTTGCCAGGTGAGGAGTCCTGGCTAGTTTCTGACCACCAAACTCCTGAAGGCCAGCAGAGGTGACCCAATCTTGTCTCACTCTTCAGCTCTTCTCACTGCCCTTTCAGCTTTCCCAAGATCATCTTTTGAGAGGCTAAATTCAGTCTCATGTAGCTAATCTTAATATCTCTTCCCCAGCTGTGGAAGGTGAAAAAGAACAGAGTTCAGCTTTCTAGGCTGGAAATAAAAAGTCAAACTGAACTCATTACTGCCTCTAAATAGCCTCTGTGTAACAGCCAAGCCACCTCTACTTAAGTCTAAAATGATGATCTCCTATGAGCAGTGCTTTATTGATTATACCCAGCTCAGTACTAATCAATCATTCTATCTAGGATTTCTGCCACAGTCGAGCTGATGAGCAAGGCTTCATAATGCTTCACAGGTGTGTATGAATGCTCAAACTGTAGACAGAAGGCTTATTAAGTCCTGGCAGAAGTTTCTACCAGAGCTTTTGATATATTCCTCTGTATCCCAGTGAGGCTCAGTTGCTGGGTCAGCAAAAATCTGGTCTGCAGACACAAGGACTCTTCTTGTATTCCTGTACCCAAGGGGAAGACCCAAATTAGTCCTTTCTGAAGTTTCACTAAAGCTCTCAGTCTCTGGGGAGTTGGTGTATACATTATCGATAGCTATGTAATAAGCCACCGAAATTTAACTCACAATTCCGTGGGTTGGCAATCTGGGCTTGGCTCAGATGGCTGGCTCTTCTGCTTGTCTCAGCTGAGCTCATTAATGCCTATGAAGTCACTGGCAGGTCATCTGTGAGTTGGTTGACTTAGGATGACCTCTGCTTAAATAGTTCATCTCCTAACCTGCCTCATCCTCCAGCAGGGCTGGCCCCAACTTGATCACATGGCTGCCCAACAAGGCTCCAAGTGCCACAAGAGAATGTACAAAACACTCTCCAAGCCTCAGTTTATATCATATTTGCTTTTGTTCCATTAACCAAAGCAAGTCACATGGCCAAACCCAGAGTCATTGTGGGAGGGCATGACCCATAGACATGCATACAAAGAGATATGAGTTATTCGACCACAAACTGAAGTTGATGACCTTGATTGTTTAGCATAGTTTAAATCTACCCATGCTTCTCATTTCAGCTAATTTTTGTGGGATGTGGATTGAGTTCCTGCTTACCTTTCATTATCAAAATACTATCTCTTGATTGTCTACCACATAGCAAGCAAGTGTGATTGGAATTATTTACCATGTATTACAGGATCCATACAGTAATCCTACAAGGCAGGTATTATTGTATTTCACAGAGGAGGGAAATGAAGCTTAGACAGTGAAGTGACTAGTCCAAGGTTGCCTCTCTTCCACTAATGGCAGAACTGACATTTGAACCCAATTTCATCGGATGTCAAATTTCATATTCTTAACAATGTATTATACAAACATACCTTCCCATAAACCACTAAATGTTTTTTAAAATGATTTAGTGAATTCCTTTTCAATTATGAAGCATCAGATACTTTGTTAAAGAGGATGGTAATTACTATGCATACATTGCCACAGGCAGATGTGTCTGCTTCCATTTTTTTTTTAATTTTTTTTAAAGATTTTTATTTATTTATTTAATTGACAGAGAGAGAGAGAGAGAGCGTGAGAGGGAACACAAGCAGTGGGAGTGGGAGAGGGAGAAGCAGGCTTCTGGCTGAGCAGGGAGCCCGATGCGGGGCTCGATCCCAGGACCCTGGGATCATGACCTGAGCCGAAGGCAGTTGCTTAACCAGCTGAGCCACCCAGGCGCCCCAGATGTGTCTGCTTCCAGAAGGTTCTTCCTCAAGGTCCAGGGAATCCCAACAGTGAAGACAATAAAAAGGCCTAGCTCTGCCCTCAGGCCTCTTCTGAAATAAGGCAGGTGAGCACCTGGGAGCCATGAAGGCCAGAGCATCTGTGGGTCCTCATGGCATTCAGGGCTGCTGTGGGCCTGCCTGAGGGTATGACAGGGCAGTCTGAAAAAAGAAAAGAGAAAAGAGTCATTTTCTCACTTTCCAAGATGTCAAAGCCAGGCTTCTGAAGTCTCGCTACCTCACAGAGGGCTTTGGAAGATTGCCCTGATTGGCAAAGAACTTGGAAGGTAAAGGTGCCCTGGAACCATGCAGGCTCTGGGATGAGAACCCCTAAAGACAAGAACCTCAGATTCTAACCTGCCTGGTTTCCATCTGCAGAAAGGAAGCCACTGTTGTACCCATGTTTCCCTCTAAGGTGTAACTTTGGGATCTCCCCTCTTTGCTCTGCCTGTCCCAGCCTTGTGCTAGCAGTGGCTAGCAGAATCATAAGCCACTGATTTTTAAGAAGAGTCTAGAAAACCAGACTGGCTCAACCTTCAGAAAATGAGAAGGGACTGGAAGGTAAATACGTTTTTTGCCCTAATTCACTACACTGACAAGGAGACTGATTCGCGCATTGCAGCATATAAGGTGTTTGACTTACAGCATCTTATTATACTTTTATTACAGCCCTGGAAGGAAGGTCAGAAAGGGACAACCAACTGCTTTTGCACATGAGGGCACTAATCTTAATAAGCTCAGTGGGTAACTTGCCCAAGATAACTCAGTGATCAGGTGGTTTGGATAAGAACTACAATCAGGGCTTTCAGCATCATGGTTGATGTTTTATTTTGCTTTGAATTTTCTCCTGTGGGGTTGGCATTCCTTAGATGGCCTTGATTCTTGAATAATTGGAGGAAAGGTATGTTTCTGTAAATCAAAGCATGGCATCATCTGCCTCCCAGTTCTTGCAGCCACAAATAAGACCCCCAAATTCCTGTTGTGGTTTATGGGGCCAACATGGGATATAGGAGAACTGATATAGTATCAACTACTTGCTTCTATTTTTAAGTAGTTTGAACAGTACTTTTGGATATCTCTCAAAGAACAAATCACTGAACAGACTGCCCTGAAGAAGAGATTCAGTAAGAAGTGTTTAGAGTCTCACTGACTTTTTCCCAAGTCTCTGAAGTCCTGGCTTGAAAACTTCTATTTGTCTTCCTATGCACAGAGGCCAACCATCACGTTCACCAGCGTGGCCCATCTGCCATCATGTATCATGAAGATTTGTTCATTTTCCCTATATCCTCACTTTGACCAAATGACCCTCCAAAGGTCTCCCCAATTCCCCTTTGTATGAGATGGACTTTCATTTTGAATTCCTTATATCCTCCTTTTAGGGAAATCCTGTCCACTCTCACAGTCCAGCTCAGAACAAAACCTCCTTCCAGTCTACACCACTCGGTGGCAACTCTATTGGCCTCATGGCTCAGGCCAAACACCCAGAATCATCCTTGGTTTTTCCTCTTACTCCTCATATTCAGTCCATCTGCAAACCCTGTTAGCTCTACCTGGTGAGTGAGCCTTTTCCATCATCCCCATCACACTGTGGCTGGTCCAAGTACAAAAGCTCCTCAGTGTTCATTATTTGACATGATCACATAATACACTTTGTGGTGGCTATTTTCACTATATCGGGTACTTTTGGAAGACAGGAACCATGATTTATATATCTTTGTATAATAATGCTATCACCTCATATGTGAATGGCAATATAGTTCACAAGCATTTGAACTTGTATATTATATATTGCCCCCCACCATTTCACAGGTGAAGAAAGAAGCTCAGAGAGGTTCCTTGTCACAGCCAAAGGCACAGATCTCCCTGGTGGTAGAGCCGGGCCTCTGGGTTCTGAATGTATTGCCTTTTATCCAGCAGGTCCTCATTATACAGCCACTGAAAATGTGTCTTTACCCTTTCCAAACAAGAGTACAGGAAGGTGGAAGGGTGCATAATATAATCAGACTTGACCCCTGCATCTCTGTAGGTGCACATTTCCAAAGTGTGCACTAGGGCAATTTACTAATTTAATTAGCATAGTGACCCATCAAGATACTATCCAAGCTTTTGTTTGCATCTTTATAGATGCCTCAAAAAGAACTAAAGAATTTTTTCACCCCCAGGGATATTCATAATAACTCCAAACTGAAAACAATCCAAATTTCCAAAAATAGGAGAACAGATAAATAAATTGTAGTAGAGTCTCCCAATGGAAGCGATAATACAATACAAAGCAACAATAATATAAATGAACTACTGCTAGACACAGCAACAAGGATGAATCACACATACCTGATGTTGAGTAAAAAAAAAAAAAAGGAGGAAAATATACATCTGTAGTGTATGATTCCATTTACCTAAAATCCAAGAACACCTGAAAAAACAAATATATTGTAACAGAGGTCAAAATAGTAGTTTCCTCTGGATGGGTGGGGAAGGTTACTATTGATTATGAAAGGGTGCAGGGAAGAATTTTGAAGTGCTGGGAATATTCTATATCAAGATGCAGCAGGCTATGGCCATAAGCCAAATCAGCTCACTGTCTGATTTTTGTAAATAAAGTTTTCTTAGAACATAGCCACACCCATTTATTTATATATGGCCACAACTGCTTTCGGACTGCAAAGGCAGAGTTGAGTGTTGCCATGAAGATGGTATGGCCTGCAAAGCTTAGATTATTTACTATATGACCCTCTACAGAAAAAGTATGCTGATTTCTATTCTGTACCATGATCTAAGTAGTGGTTACATGCACGTTTATCTATGAAACATTTCATCAAGCTATATATTTTATTGCACTAAACACTAAGGAAGGAAGAGAGGGAAGGAGGGAGAAAGGAAACTAAAAACAGAGAAATACATCCTAGAGCAAGTCATTTGTAAAGGTCATGTTGTGTGTCACACTGGTGGATAGAAAAAGATACAGTCATCTCGTGACTGAGAACCATATCTTGAGCTACCAGGAAGGGGGAAGTCACGCTGTTTTCCAAATGGGTTCATTCACACTAGGTGCTGCAACCTTGCTTTGGTCGCAGAAACTCTCGTACAACCTGACCTTGAATCCTTGCTCTCATACTTCCTCAGTGTGTGACCTTAAACAAGTAACTTCCCATCTCCAGCCCTCGATTTCTTCATCTGCAAAATGGATGTAATAATAACACCTACCTAGTGGTTCATTAGAAGAATTAAATGGCACAAATGTATGTTAAGTGCTGAGAATAGCACCTGAGAAAAGCCTCAGTAACTGTTAGAGAATATCATGGAAGCCATAGATGGTCTTGCCAGGAAAATAACTCATTCACATGCACAGACTTTGAAACAAAATAATAGGGGAGTCAGGGCAGTCACTTAGGCCCAGGGTGGGCCCTAGTTCTTGCCGATATGACATTACATAGGCATGACAGGCCCTGTGCTGGCTCCAAAGCCCCAAGAATGCTCAGGTCTGGCACACAGCACCCCCTCCACACACACGCAACCATCAACAGACCTGAGGGGGCCCCTGGCAGCCTGGTGGCAAACACACATCTAAGTGTACTGGCTTCAGTGCTAACTTGCCAGGTGACAGGATCGAAGGAGTACTGGGGGGAAAGCACTGAATGTCACCTGCTGCGGGCTGAAGCCAGTCCTCTGCCTGGAGCTGGGCCTTCAAGCGTAGAGTTGCAGACATTAGAGCCCCCAGCAGCAACATGGAGAGGAAAAGCAGTGGGGATAACGGCTCCTCAAATCCATTCATCTCTATGGCCTTCAGGGACTGCTTGTCATTTGCTGGAGCATAGTTGGCCTCCCCGGAGGTACATTGTTTGTGAGAACAAGGGGCAGTCATGCACCAAACAGCTGGAGAGGCCCAGTCTCCACCAGACAGGTGTAGTGCTCTATTCCTTGGTGAGGGTGCACAGACTTTCTCCACACCACGCTTTGGGAAGGCATGAGCAGGTGCCTGGCGGTGCACACGCTGCTGGGAGATATGCATCTGATGTTCCTTGGCCCTGCAGGGAATCACATGGGGATGAGACCACTTGCTACCCCTGCGGCCAAGCCTCACTGGCATCTGGCCGGGGGCCCCGCATGACGAGCTGTGGAAGGACTGGGAATCAGACACACTGCTGTCCAAGTGCAGGGAGAGGGCTTTGTGATTCCTCTGTGAAGGACAAAACAGCTTCTTAACTTCTGTTTTCCCAGCAGGAAGACAACCTAGATTCCTTACTTTTTTCTGATGCCTTCTTCATAGTTGAGCAGTAGGACTCTCATATCTTGAAATCTCAGAAGGTTTTTTTTGTTTTGTTTTGTTTTTCTGAGTAAAGGTTCTCTTTCTGTCACTGCCTAGTGATAGATCTGTTTTCAAATTCACTCAAGTTGGTGGCAGAATTCATTTCAGTGCAGCCATAAAACAAAGCTGTGAGCTGAAAGCCACCCTCAGCTTCTAGAGGCCTCCTGCAGTACCTTGCCATTTGGCCCTATCCACAGGCCATGTCACACAACATAGAAGATTGCTTCTTCAAAATTGCCAAAGGAGAAAAAGAGCAAGTCTAGTAGCAAGATAGTCTTACATAATGTATCATCATGGCAGTGATATTCCATTACTTTGCCATATTCTACTGATCAGAAACAAGTCATAGGTCCCAGCCACATTCAAAGGGAGATTGTACAAAGGCATGAATAGGGGGGGGGGGGGGCAGGAAATAAGGGAACCACCTTAAAGTCTGTTCATCACAGAGAACAAAAAGAGAAGTCCCAACTTTGGGAGCTACAGAGATCAAGGAGAAGTGATTAGATATTCAGGTCTTGAGACCTAGAAGAAAAGATCAATGCCTACTGGTATTACTGAACTGCACCTTCAAGTATAGGTTTAAAAAAAGAAATATCTTTGTATGTGCAAAGCTCTTAGATGTTGCAATGTCATGCATCATTTAACATTTGTATATATCCTGTAATGGAGCTTCATTTAACAGATGAAAAAGCTGGTAGGTTACAAAACTGTCCCAAGTAATCTCTATCAAACTCCTCACTAGATTTTTGCAAAAATTAACAAACAGATCCTAAAATTCTTATGGAAATGCTAAGGAACCCAATAATCAAAACTATCTTGAAAAAGAAAGTTGAAAAGTTGAACATTGGAAAAGCACACTTTTCCAATTTTGAAACATACGAAGTTACAGTTATTAAGACTGTGCGGTACCAGCATAGGTAGACATATAGACCAATGGAACAGAAGTGAGATTCCAAAAATAATTCTTTGTATTTATGGTTGATTATCTTCCAAGATGCCATGACAATTTAATGAGGAAAGAGTAGTCTTTTCAACAAATAATATTAAGAAAATTGGATACTCACAGGCAAAAGAATGAATTTGGATCCCTACCTCACATTATATAAAAAAATTAACTCAAAATGGATCGAAGAACTAAATGGATCCAAGAGCAAAAACTCTTGAAAGAACCCTTATGCATAAGTCTCATGCCCTTGGATTAGGCAATGGTGTAGATGACATCTAAAGCACGAATCACAAAAGGAAAAACAGACAAATTGAGCTGCATCAAAATTAAAATCTTGTGCTCCCAAGGACGCTGTAAGAAAGTGAAAAGACGGAGGGCAGGAGCAAGATGGTGGAGGAATAGGAGACCTGGATTTCGTCTGGTCTAAGGAATTCAGCTGAATAGGGATCAAGCCATTCTGAACACCTACGAACTCAACAGGAGATCGAAGAGAAGAATAGCAACAACTCTCTGAACAGAAATGCGACCACTTTCTGGAAGATAGGACGTGCGGAGAAGTGAATCCGAGGCGATATTCAGGAGGATAGACGGCAGGGGAGGGGGCCTCCATCGGCTGCTTCTGGCAAGTGATGGAGCTGTGGAGCACAAAATCGGAACTTTTAGAAGTCGGCTCTGCGGAGGGACGTCGCTCCAGTGGCTAAGCGGGGGGTGGAAACCTCGCTGGACAGTGTGGTCTCAGGACCCGCGGGGTCACAAAAAAACCAGGGGTGCCTGAGTGCAGCAGAGCTCCCAGGTATCGGAGCGGGGAAGCTGGCTGCAGAGACGGAGCCGAGGTGCGGGCTCTCAGCTGGGGTTGCCATAAACTGATCCGCGGCCCAGTCGGATCACTGCTCCTCCAGCAGGGACCCAACAAGCAGTAGATCCAGGGGAGACTCCCCTTCCTCCCCCAGGAGGAGCGGCGCGGAAGCGCACCACAGGGATCTGCTGGGTTTGAAGACTCCACACAGGGTTGGGTGCCAGAGATAGAAACGCTCCGTCACAGGCCAGGTGAGCACGGAGTGCGGCTGGAGACCAGGGAGACGGGAGTGACTGCTTTTCTCTGGGCACACACTGAGGAGCGGGGAACCGAGTTCTCAGCTCTTTCGGGTGGAGATTGGGAGGCCACCATTTTCACCCTGGTCCTCCAAAGCTCTACCGAGAGCGTGCAGGGAACAAAAGCTCCTAAGAGCAAACCCCAGCATCTTGCTTAGCCCGGACTCACAAGGGCGGGGCAATTCCGCCTCCAGCAAAGACATTTGGGAACCACGGCAACAGGCCCCTCCCCCAGAAGATCAGCATGAAGAGCCTGCAAGCCAAGACCAAGTTTACTGATCAAGGAGAATGGAAGAACTCCAGCCCTAGGGGAATACTGCACAAAGAATTCATGGCTTTTTTTAACATGATTCATTAGTTTTTCAAAGTTAATTTTTTTAACTGTTTTTTTTTTAGTTTTCTTTTTCCCTTTTTCAACCAACATCTTATCAATCCCTTTTTAAAAAAACATTTTTCATTTTTCATTTTTAGAGTCATATTTTATCCCTTCATAGTATTTACCCTTATTTTTGGCATATATATATAAGTTGTTCTCTTTTTAAAATTTTGAGATACAACTTCTTCTAACAGATCAAAATATACCCTAAATCACTAGTGTATGGCTTTGTTCTAGTCTCTTTCCTGATCACATTCTCTCCCTTTTCTTTTCTTTTTTTTAAAAATCTTCTTTCTTTTCTCAAAAAACTTCTTATCTTGTCAATTCCTTTTATAAAATCCTTTATAATTTTCATCTTTACATTCGTCTTCCATCCCTTCATGTTATCAACCCTTATTTTGTACATATATAAGTCTTTCTTCCTTTAAAATTTTAGGAGGCACTTTTTTCTAACAGACCAAAATACACCCAAAATCTAGTGTGTGGCACTGATCTATGCACTGGCCTGATCATATTTGATATTATTCTGTTTTTTTTTTTTTGTATTGTTCTGTTTTTGTTTTTATCTTTCTCTTTTTGTTTTTTTTTTTTTCTCTTTCTTTTTTCATTCTTTCCCTTTCTTTTCCCCTGATTTCAGGTCTTCTCTGATTTGTATAGAGTATATTTGCTGGGGACATTGTTAACCTGTTAGCATTTTGTTCTCTCATTCATCTATTCTCCTCTGGACAAAATGACAAGAAGAAAAAAATCACCTGAGCAAAAAGAACAAGAGTTAGTACAATCAGCAAGGGACCTACTCAATACGGACATTAGTACGATGTTGGACCAAGAGTTCAGAATCATGGCTTTAAAGATACTAGCTGGGCTTGAAAAAAGTGTGGAAGTTATTAGAAAAACCCTTTCTGGAGAAATAAAAGAACTAAAATCTAACCAAGTCGAAATCAAAAAGGCTATTAAGGAGGTGAAATCAAAAATGGGGGCACTAACTGCTAGGATAAATGAGGCAGAAGAGAGAATCAGCAACATAGAAGACCAAATGATGGAAAATAAAGAGGCTGAGTAAAAGAGAGAGAAATAACTACAGGATCACGAGGGCAGAATTCGAGAGATAAGCGATACGATAAGACGAAACAACATTAGAATAATTGGGATGCCAGAAGAAGAAGAAAGAGAGAGAGGGGCAGAAAGTATATTGGAGCAAATTATAGCAGAGAACTTCCCTAATGTGAGGAAGGAAACAGGCATCAAAACCACGAGGCACAGAGAACCCCTCTCAAAATCAATAATAATAGGTCAACACCCCGACATCTAATAGTAAAACTTATGAGTCTCAGAGACAAAGAGAAAATCCTGAAAGCAGCTCAGGAGAAGAGATATGTAACCTACAATGGTAGAAATATTAGACTGGCAACAGACCTATCCACAGAGACCTGGCAGGCCAGAAAGGACTGGCATGATACCTTCAGAGCACTAAACGAGAAAAATATGCAGCCAAGAATACTATATCCAGCTAGGCTGTCACTGAAAATAGAAGGAGAGCTAAAAAGCTTCCAGGACAAACAAAAACTAAAAGAATATGCAAACACAAAACCAGCCCTCCAAGAACTATTGAAAGGGGTCCTCTAAGCAAAGAGAGAGCCTAAAAGCAGCATAGATCAGAAAGGAACACAGACAATATACAGTAACAGTCACCTTACAGGCAATACAATGGCACTAAATTCATACCTTTCAATAGTTACCCTGAATGTAAATGGGCTAAATGCCCCAATCAAAAGACACAGGCTATCAGATTGGATGAAAAAACAAGACCCATCAATATGCTGTCTGCAAGAGACTCATTTTAGACCCAAAGACACCCCCAGACGGAAAGTGAGGGGGTGGAAAACCATTTACCATGCGAATGGACACCAAAAGAAAGCTGGGGTGGCAATCCTTATATCAGACAAATTAGATTTTAAAACAAAGACTGTAATGAGAGATGAGGAAGAACACTATATCCTACTTAAAGGGTCTACCCAACAAGAAGATCTAACAATTGTAAATATCTATGCCCCTAACATGGCAGCAGCCAATTATATCAAGCAATTAATAACAAAAGCAAAGAAACACATTGACAACAATACAATAATAGTGGGGGACTTTAACACCCCCCTCACTGAAATGGACAGATCATCTAAGCAAAAGATCAACAAGGAAATAAAGACTTTAAAAGACACACTGGACCAAATGGACTTCACAGATATATTCAGAACATTCCATCCCAAGGCAACGGAATACACATTCTTCTCTAGTGCCCAGGGAACATTCTCCAGAATTAATCACATCCTAGGTCACAAATCAAGTCTCAACCAGTACCAAAAGATTGGGATTATTCCCTGCATATTTTCAGACCACAATGCTTTGAATCTAGAACTCAATCACAAGAGGAAATTTGGAAAGAACTCAAATACATGGAGACTAAAGAGCATCCTACTAAAGAATGAATGGGTCAACCAGGAAATTAAAGAAGAATTTAAAAAATTCATGGAAACCAATGAAAATGAAAACACAACTGTTCAAAATCTTTGGGATGCAGCAAAGGCAGTCCTGAGAGGAAAGTATATAGCAATACAAGCCTTTCTCAAGAAACAAGAAAGGTCTCAAATACACAACCTAACCCTACACCTAAAGGAGCTGGAGAAAGAACAGCAAATAAAGCCTAAACCCAGCAGGAGAAGAGAAATCATAAAGATCAGAGCAGAAATCAATGAACTAGAAACCAAAAGAACAGTAGAACAGATCAACGAAACTAGGAGCTGGTTCTTTGAAAGAATTAACAAGATTGATAAACCCCTGGCCAGACTTATCCAAAAGAAAAGAGAAATGACCTAAATCAACAAAATCATGAAAGAAAGAGGAGAGATCACAACCAACACCAAAGAAATACAAACAATTT
>NW_027397091.1:13268844-13319881 GCF_003265705.2 Callorhinus ursinus
TTGGTATACAGCAAAGGCAGTCCTGAGAGGAAAGTATATAGCAATACAAGCCTTTGTCAAGAAACAAGAAAGGTCTCAAATACACAACCTAACCCTACACCTAAAGGAGCTGGAGAAAGAACAGCAAAGAAAGCCTAAACCCAGCAGGAGAAGAGAAATCATAAAGATCACAGCAGACATCAATGAACTAGAAACCAAAAGAACAGTAGAACAGATCAACGAAACTAGGAGCTGGTTCTTTGAAAGAATTAACAAGATTGATAAACCCCTGGCCAGACTTATCCAAAAGAAAAGAGAAATGACCTAAATCAACAAAATCATGAGAGAAAGAGGAGAGATCACAACCAACACCAAAGAAATACAAACAATTTTAAGAACATATTATGAGCAACTCTATGCCAGCAAATTAGATAACCTGGAAGAAATGGGTACATTCCTAGAGATGTATCAACTACCAAAATTGAACCAGGAAGAAATAGAAAACCTGAACAGACCTATAACCACTAAGGAAATTGAAGCAGTCATCAAAAATCTCCCAACAAACAAAAGCCCAGGGCCAGATGGCTTCCCAGGGGAATTCTATCAGACATTTAAAGAAGAATTAATACCTATTCTCCTGAAACTCTTCCAAAAAATAGAAATGGAAGGAAAACTTCCAAACTCATTTTACAAGGCCACATTACCTTGATCCTAAAAACAGACAAAGACCCCATCAAAAAGGAGAATTACAGACCAATATCCTTGATGAACATGGACGCAAAAATTCTCACCAAAATACTAGCCAATAGGATCCAACAGTACATTAAAAGGATTATTCACCAGGATCAAGTGGGATTTATCCCTGGGCTGCAAGGTTGGTTCAACATCCGCAAATCAATCAACATGATACAATACATTAACAAAAGAAAGAACAGGAATCATATGATCCTCTCAATAGATGCAGAAAAAGCATTTGACAAAGTACAGCATCCTTTCTTGATCAAAACTCTTCAGGGTATAGGGATAGAGGATACATACCTCAATATCATAAAAGCCATCTATGAGAAACCTACAGCAAATATCATTCTCAATGGGGAAAAGCTGAGAGCTTTTCCCCTAAGGTCAGGAACGCAGCAGGGTTGTCCACTCTCACCACTGCTATTCAACATAGTATTAGAAGTCCTAGCCACAGCCATCAGACAACAAAGAGAAATCAAAGGCATCCAAATCGGCAAAGAGGAAGTCAAACTCTCACTCTTTGCAGATGATATAATACTGTATGTGGAAAACCCAAAAGACTCCACCCCAAAACTCCTAGAACTCATACAGGAATTCAGTAAATTAGCAGGATAGCACAGAAATCAGTGGCATTCCTATACACCAACAACAAGACAGAAGAGAGAAATTAAGGAGTCGATCCCATTCACAACTGCACCCCAAACCATAAGATACCTAGGAATAAATTGAACCAAAGAGGCAAAGGATCTATACTCAGAAAACTATAAAATACTCATGAAAGAAATTGAAGAAGACACAAAGAAATGGAAAAAATTTCCATGCTCATGGATTGGAAGAACAAACATTGTGAAGATGTCCATGCTATGTAGAGCAATCTACACATTCAATGCAATCCCCATCAAAATACCATCCACTTTTTTCAAAGAAATGGAACAAATAATCCTAAAATTTGTATGGAACCAAAAGAGACCCCGAATAGCCAGAGGAATATTGAAAAAGAAAAGCAAAGCTGGCGGCATCACAATTCTGGACTTCCAGCTCTATTACAAAGCTGTCATCATCAAGACAGTATGGTACTGGCACAAAAACAGACACATAGATCAATGGAACAGAATAGAGAGCCCAGAAATGGACCCTCAACTCTATGGTCAACTCATCTTTAACAAAGCAGGAAAGAATGTCCAATGGAAAAAAGACAGTCTCTTCAACAAATGGTGTTGGGAAAATTGGACAGCCACCTGCACAAGAATGAAACTGGACCATTTCCTTACACCACACACAAAAATAGACTCCAAATGGTTGAAAGACCTAAATGTGAGACAGGAGTCCATCAAAATCCTAAAGGAGAACACAGGTAGCAACCTCTTCGACCTCAGCCACAGCAACTTCTTCCTAGAAACATCGCCAAAGGCAAGGGAAGCAAGGGCAAAAATGAACTATTGGGATTTCATCAAGATAAAAAGCTTTTGCACAGCCAAAGAAACAGTCCACAAAACCAAAAGACAACCGACAGAATGGGAGAAAATATTTACAAATGACATACCAGAGAAAGGGCTAGTATCCAAAATCTATAAAGAACTTATCATACTCAACACCCAAAGAACAAATAATCCAATCAGGAAATGGGCAGAAGACATGAACAGACATTTTTCCAAAGAAGACATCCAAATGGCCAACAGACACATGAAAAAGTGCTGAACATCGCTCGGCATCAGGGAAATCCAAATCAAAACCTCAATGAGATACCACCTCACAGCAGTCAGAATGGCTAAAATTAACAAGTCAGGAAACAACAGATGTTGGTGGGGATGTGGAGAAAGGGGAACCCTCCTACACTCTTGGTGGGAATGCAAGCTGGTGCAGCCACTCTGGAAAACAGTATGGAGGTTTCTCAAACAGTTGAAAATAGAGCTACCATACGATCCAGCAATTGCACTACTGGGTATTTACCACAAAGATACAAATGTAGGGATCTGAAGGGGTACGTGCACCCCAATGTTTATCGCAGCAATGTCCACAATAGCCAAACTGTGGAAAGAGCCAAGATGTCCATCGACAGATGAATGGATAAAGAAGAGGTGGTATATATACACAATGGAATATTATGCGGCCATCAAAAGGAATGAGATCTTGCCATTTGCAATGACGTGGATGGAACTGGAGGGTGTTATGCTGAGTGAAATAAGTCAATCAGAGAAAGACATGTATCATATGACCTCACTGATATGAGGAATTCTTAATCTCAGGAGAAAAACTGAGTGTTGCTGGAGTGGTGGGGGGTGGGAGGGATGGGGTGGCTGGGTGATAGACATTGGGGAGGGTATGTGCTATGGTGAGGGCTGTGAATTGTGCAAGACTGTTGAATCACAGATATGTACTTCTGAAACAAATAATGCAACATATGTTAAGAATAAAGAAAAAGAAGATAGCAGGAGGGGAAGAATCAAGGGGAGTAAGTCGGAGGGGGAGACGAACCATGAGAGACGATGGACTCTGAAAAACAAACTGAGTGTTCTAGAGGGGAGCAGGGTCGGGGGAGGGGTGGCCTGGTGATGAGTATTAAAGAGGGCACATTCTGCATGGAGCACTGGGTGTTATGCCCAGGCAATGAATCATGGAACCCTACATCAAAAACTAATGATATAATATATGGTGATTAACATAATAATAAAAAAATTTTTAAAAAGGTGAAAAGACAACCCACAGAATGGGACAAAATATTTATAAATCATCTGTCTGAGAATATATATAATGCATTATTTTGCAACTCAATGATAAAAAAACAAGTAACCCAATTTTTTTAAGGGATAAGGAATAGGCATATGTATAAATGGCCAATAAGTACATGGGATGATTCTCAACATGATTAGTCATTGGGGAAATGAAAATCACAGCCACAATGAGATACAACTTTGTACCCACTAGTATGGCTATCATGGAAAAGACACGTAATAAGTGTTAGAAAGAATGTAAAGAGATTGGAATATTCACCCACTCCTGGTGGGAAGGCATAATGCTGCAGCTGCTATGGAATACTGTCCGGCAGTCCTCAAATGGTTAAAGATGGAGCTACCGTACAACCTAACAATTCCACTCCTAGCTATATACCCAAGAGAACTGAAAACATATGCCCACACAAAAACTTGCACACAAACATTTGTAGCAGCATTATTCATAATAGGCCAAAAGTGGAAACAACCTAAACGTCCATCAGTTGATGAATGGATAAACAAAATTTGGGATATTCAGATGATGGAATATCATTGAGCCATTTGAATGAGTGAAGTACTGATACATTCTACAACATGAATGAAACTTGAAAACATTATGCAATGTGAAGAAAGCCTGACACA
Organism: Callorhinus ursinus; assembly: GCF_003265705.2. Taxonomy (NCBI): domain Eukaryota; kingdom Metazoa; phylum Chordata; class Mammalia; order Carnivora; family Otariidae; genus Callorhinus; species Callorhinus ursinus. The sequence goes on from NW_027397091.1 coordinate 13,272,915, forward strand.
AAGGCTACATATCATCTGATTCCATTTACATGAAATATCAAAGATAGGCAAATCCATAGAGACATAAAACAGATTAGTGGTTGCCAGGGGCTAGAAGAAAAGAATGGGAAATCACTGTTCATGGGTACAGGGTCTTTGGAATGATGAAAATGTTCTGGAATTAGGTAGTCATGATGGTCGCACAACTTCGGTATTATATTGAAAACCACTGCATTGGGCACATTTAAATGGATAAATTTTATGGTATGTAAATTATAGCTCAATTTAAAAAATGATTCATGAACCAATAAATGAGAAAGATTCTTGAAATGTAAGAATAACACAGTCACAAAAAATAAATCAGTGTGCTTATTCCTAGCATTAGGATCATTTTTGAGATTGCTAATTAAATATTTGTCGAATAGGCCATGAGTACACAAAATGCTATCTACAGAGGCTTAGAGAATCATAAACAGTAAGTCTGAGTGTAATGGGAGGGCAGACAGCTCTAATATTAAAAAGCTGTTCACGAAGCACATACATTTCTGGTTGGAGTATAAAACGGTACACTTTTTGGTGACTTCTTATGAAATTAAATATATATCTACCCTATTGTCCAGCACCTTCACTCTTAAATATTACCCAAGAGCAATGAAGGAATATGTCCACAAAAAGACTTATACAAGAATGTTCTTAAAAGCCTTAGGACAAATGACTCCACACTGGAAGTAATCCAAATGTCTATCAACAGGGGAACAGATAAAGAAATTGTGGTATTCATGTGGTGGAATATCAGTCAGCAATAAAAAAAAAAAATGAGTGAACTACTCACAACAATAAAAGTGAATTTCACCAACATTATGTTGAGTAAAAGAAGCCAGGCCCAAGATAACGCACACTGTATGGGAACCAGCTAAGTTATTGTGAAAGCAGCCAAAAAGGGGTGGTCTCCAGGGAGAAAAGAATCGACTGGAAATAGGCATAAGATAAACTTATGGAATGACAAAAAATTCCTTATCTTATTTTGACTAGTGTTAATGTGATTGTATAGAATAACCCAAACCCATCAACTGAACACTTACTATCTGATACATTTTATTGTATGTCATTAGGTCTCAAAAACAAAAATGTTACATGATTATAAGATCTTTTTAAAAATCTCATAAATCTGATGTGCAGCCACATTTAGAAAACACTGTTTTCATCTAAGAACTCTTTTTCTCTAAGTTACAGGAATAGCATGTATAGAAAGTTCTATTCACCAATATTTTCTTGTACTTCCAAGGCTCCAGTAATGGGCTCTTGACAGAATTGGCCATAGCAGCCTAAGGAAGCACCTTGGTATGGCAATGCAGCAACTTCTGAGTGATGTAAATAAATGAAGTTTGGAAGGACGGTGGTCAAGTCATTGCATTTTCTAATAAAAATATTAACTACTTTGCATACTATGTGACATGGACTCCTCCAGGAGCTTTAAATTTGGTAAATCATTTCTTTCCTCAAAATAACCCTGTGAGTTCAGTACTAATACCATCAGCATTCTGTAATTGAAGAAACTGAGGCCCAGGACAGAATTGGGTGATTCCTGAGGTCAGGCAGGTAGTAAGCGTGCCAGCTTTGTATTCTGAAAGGTGTTGGTCTGGCAAATTTGGCAGGGATTTGAAATCTCCTGGGGACCATTTAAAAATGTGGGTGCCTGTGGACCTGCCCTCAGAGATTATGATTTAGCTGGTCTAGGATACAGCGGGACATCCAATTTTTTAAATCTCCCCAGGTGATTCTAATGAGCACCGAGAGTCAAGAACCACTGGTCTGGACTCCTTGATTTTTATGCCTCTGATCTACTGCCTTCTCTGAATCAAGGACTCAAATTCTTCTAAAGCAGGTCTTTCTAACCCAAGCTAGAAATATATCCAAAATTTGGTATTTTGGCATGTACAATTTTCTTAGCAAGATGATTTCATCAGACTCTCTGTAATAACCTTGACTCAAAAAGATGTTAAGAACTATTCCAAAAAGGGTAATAAAAATCACAAGGTATTAGAGCAAATGCCTCTGTGAATATTTAATTTTTTTTCTCTACTTTGGTGACAGAGAAGCCAGAAAGTCGCCTAGTTGTTTTTAGGAGTCAATCACAGTAGAACCACAAAGATGTCCTTTTTCCTTCAGAAGGACGTAAAAGCCTTGGAAGCAATGGTAGCTCTATGGTCTAGAAAAAGGGGTAAAATGAGAGTTTAACAAGAGAAGCAGCAAGGGAATGGGGTCAAGAGACTGTAAGTACATGGTGGGCTGACAAGCAATCTATCTGCTGACTTCCTAGAGAAGCTCAGCACTTTAAAACAAAGAAAGAGCATGCCCTACACAGCTGGTTCTGATAGGGTAGGTGCCCTCCACCACCACCACCACAGGATCTCTTGCAGCTTAGGCCAGCATTGGCCACCAGGCTGAGAAATTCTAAAAAGGGAGGTGATACTGACCTGGTATAACTGGATGTCATCAAAGAATCCTGGCAGACATGATACAGAGACCACCGCAGGGCTTTTGGAGGATCCATAAATAAAATACTTTTCCTTGGTGGCCCATCCAACTGACAAAGGCCATTTTGTTAGCTACCAGTCAATCAGCCTCTCACCCAAGGAGAGAGAAACAAGGAAGACAGTGAGGTTCCCTGGAAATTTTCAAATTGGCAAGAGCACAGGATGAAGAGTTTGCTCTCTAGAGTAAGATAAACCCCAAATCCAAAGTCCTATTTGCCAGTGACAAATCACGTCGCTTTGAAAGAAATGTTGAACTGAGCTCCCATCCAGGAAATGGGGATAATAATGCCATTGACCCCCTCAGGTTGTTAGGAACAGTAATGAAATATGTGTCTAGAGTCTTGATAGTGTCCAGCACAGCGCAAGCCCTTGGAAAATGCTAGCTATTATCATTGAGAGGTGTTTGATGTGGTGCATAGTTGGTACTCAGTAAATGTTTCTTTCCTTCACTTTTTTTCTTTTTCCCTTCCCCTTCTGTGGTACATTAAAATTGCCACCAAGTCTTTGCAGCTGTTTCCATTAAATGATGGAGTCCATATCCCCCACAACTTGACTCTGGGCTGGCCTTTTAACTTGCTTCAATGTCATGCAGCTTCTGGGTTTTAGCCTCAAGTGATCTTGCAGTGTCTGCCCTTGCTCTTTTGGAATGCTGCTGCCATGTGGAGAAGCCCGCACTGGGCTGGCAGACAAATGAGGGAGGTCATCTTGGAACTGCCAGCCTCAGATGAGCATCAAGATGACTGCAGGCACAGAGTGACCTCAGGCAAGACCAGCAGAAGAACCTCCTGGATGCGCCTAGCCCAGATGGCTGACCCACAGAATCATGAACAAGTACAATAATTGTTGTTGTAGGCACTATATTTTGGGATTGTTTATTATACAGCAATAAATAACTAATACATCTTCCTCCTTTTTGTTCAATACCAATGATTCAATACAGATGATTCCAGTTCGTTAAAAACGGTTGAGAGCTAGGGGTTAGGAGACAATGGGAGATGTCAGAATTTTCCAGTAGGAAAGATTCACATGTTTCCTGGCAGTTACAGGAACGATGGATGGGTGTGTTTGTTCAGTTGCCTTAAGCTCAGTAACTTCCCTCAGTAACTGCAATTGTTCATTACCTCAATTAAAAAGCAAAATGTAGAACTGAATAGAAAGTGATCAATTTAATTGCACTGTATAGACATAACCCATAGATAATAGCAGCTTAAAGAGCAAAATGCCAGAGTATCAATTAGCACCACAGAAAATGTGCACTGTGCACTTTTTATGTTTATTGATTAAAAATTCAAGCCTAGGTAAGCCTATATCACTTGATTACCTGATCATGAATAGTATAAACAGTTTCATTTATCAAAGACATTGCATCAGATATTACCTAAATGCTTTATGTGTGATTAGTTCTCCCAATTAACCATAAGATGGAGATACTCTTTTGTCCATTTTACAGATTAGAAAACTAAGATATGCTTCATTTAACCTACTTCCCAAGCTCTCACGACTAATCAGTGGCTTAAGTAAAACAACAAACTATCAGATTCTTCAATTAGAGTTCTAGATTACTTCTAAATGCTTTGACCTAAAGGTCCAGAATTGAAGCTTTCAGGTTATTGGGCAGTTAAAAACAAAGATGTTAGGACCATACCCTCCATAGATGGGGTTGGAAATATACTCAAGGGCAATCTGCTACCTCTGTCTTTCTGTCTAGAGACACCACTATACAAACTTCACTATAAAATGAATTGCTGGTAAAATCTCTGCCTCCAATGCTCCTAACCTGCTTTGAGAGATGGAGGCTGGGACATGATGCAAATGGTCCTCCAAATCCAGTCTGCAAACTTACAGGAGATCCATTTCCCAAGATGAGACCCAGTCTACCCTGTGAATGTCCCTGGGAACTCTGAGTAGACAATGATTTTCCTCAGGCCCTGGATTTGAGAGCCTCACCTTCCAGAGCAGTGGTTTTTAATCTTGACTCAACATTAGAATGACCTGGGGATTCAACTGATCCATTTTTTTTTCAACAATTCCTAATCAACCTATTCAATTTTCCACTCCAGGTAATGTCTTAGGTCATGGTCAGTCCATGGATTAGTTGCCCATTGGTAGAGAGCCTAACCTTGGTGTAATAAGTTCGGCCCTTGGAGGTGAGAGGAAAATGTGGCATAAAACATGGCTATTCTTTTGGACATGATGTGTCCTGGGAGGGATGCAGATTTCCTTAGGAGAAACTGGACTTACCAGGCAATGTACTGAGCAAGACTGGACAAGATCCATCTTCCTGCATCTCAGTCTACAGTTATATGTCACCTGCACCTGATTTGAAGAACAAGAAATTCCATATTCTCCTAAGAAACATGAAATTCATGACACCCAGTAAGAATTGATGGTCATCCTGTAGTGTATATCCAGAAAATGCTGTCTGTATCTAGCTCTCTCAGGAGAGATCCATAACTAGATCTCCTGGCATGGGTCCTCAACCTGCAGGAATGTTTTGCTCCAAACCAAATAGAAGTTCTGTATTTAGCCCAGACCCAAAAATAAAGCCTCACAATTGTACAAGCACTGACACGTAATTGGGCAAGCCTCCATATAACCCACACATCTTAATTTATTATGGTAAACTCCAGAGTTCTAGTTAAAAGACACTAACACTTTAGTCAAGGCCCATTGCCCTACAGTCACTGTCGAGATCCTCCAAGTGGTGGCCTAACACATCTAATGCCTGATATTTACGACAGTGCATAGAATTTTATGGCCACTTGTGAAATCAACACCAGAGTGTCTTCTCCACCTGTCACCATATCACACAGTGCCCAAAACAGTAGACATTCCATAAATATTTATTAAATAAATACTATTGAATGACCATACCACAAGCAAAATTACGTTGCAATCACCAAGGTCCTGAACACAGGCACTGCAGCATCCCTGGGTACTTCGTAGAAGCAGCTGCCCCTGCCTAGAGCTCAGCAAGGCTCGGTCCTCCACAGATTCCCAGATGAGATTATTTCAGATTGTGAGCTTCTAACTCATAGTACAATTTCACTAAAACTTCTTTTTACTTTTCAAAGTTCAATACCAACCCAACTCCCTCTCTTCACAAGGAAACCAAAAGAATAAATCACACTTTCAAATGTCCCTTCATGATTATACTACTCACTACAGAATATTCACGCCATTCCCTAGAATCATCAACTTATCAGCTTGCTTTTGGTATTTCCAGTAGAGATCAATTGTCTTGTGCAGATTATTCCTGTCTATGAAGTTCCATCAAAAGATGTTAAGGACATTTCCCAAGACCATCCTGCTAATCTAGGACAGGATCAGATCTAGAAATAAGGTTATTTCATTCCTGGCTCAAATAACCAAATAAGGTTATTTCATTCTTGTCAACATCGTAATTTAATGATCACTCGGAAAGTGATAAAATTTAAAATATGTGATGAGGGAAAGCCACACATAAGATGGGTTCAGTTGTTATCTCCCATTCTATCCTAGAAGAACATTATTAACTATTAGCTCTCTTGAGTATGGCAAGAAAGTGAGCCATCTTATAATTGCTTCTCTTATATAAAGGAAAAAAATTATCAACCCAAGTAACTAGCTTGAGTACAGGAGAATAAACAAGTCCAATGTAAAAATGATCTATTTGATCAAAGAGTTTCCCCATTAAACCCTTCATTTCTCTTATTTCTCTAGTAAATAAAAAGAGCTAATATTTATTGAATGCCTAACGTGTGCTAGCCCTGTTTATTTTAGACATATGTACTCGTTTCTCATTTTATCCTCAAAATAACCAATTGAGCAGGTGCTATTGTTATCTCAATCTTAAATATGAGGAGACTGAGGCATGGATAGATTGTTTAGCTAACATAAATAAAGCCATGCTGCAAATTAGTGGTAAAATTTGGATTCAAATTCAGGCTATCTGGGTCAGAGTGGTACTCTATGCTGCTACTGCTTCATCATGGCATAGGCAATATTAAGGTCAAGGCAAATGAATTTTTAGAAACAAGATACATTATTTCCCCTGAATGTATTTTGTTCTAGCAACACAGTCAAATATGGGATTTTCAAAGGCTCATATCCTTAAGATATGAATCATGGTGGCTTCCATCTGACAGAGCAGATTGCACTGTCTTCCAGAAATATAGTCTATAACAGGTTTCCTAGAGAACAGGATAGAAACCACAGATGCCCCCACCCTCTTCCTGCTGCCCACTTGGGATAAATTCAGCTGGTGCCATCTTGTCCCGTGAACTTTTCCAGCTTGTATTAGGAGCGGTTGCCCACTTGTAGAATCAGTCCTAGACACTGCCAGGCATGCACATGCCTTCCCATTATTCATTCCCTGTCACTTTTAAACTTCAACACTGAAGCTAGAGTTAGTTCTATTATTGGTTGCTAAATATTGGAAACAAAGTCAAAGAGAAAAATAGCATCTTTCTGAAGGGCAATCCTATAAAATAAATTGGAGATTATCTTGAGAAATATGGCTTGCATACAGTGTGGTAGGCTGAAAAAATGGCCTCGATTTTGTAATTCCTCCAATCAAGGAATGAAATCCATTTCTCCACCCCTTTAATCTGGTTGTCTGTGCAACATGTTTTAGGACAATGGAACATTAGTAAATGTGACACAAATTGAAGATGAAAGAGTGTGGATTGAGGCTTGTCTTATTTGGCTGTGCTTGAAGCCTTGAGACCACCATGTAAATGAGCCCTGGCTAGCCTGAGGAAAATGAAGAACCACACATAGGAAAAGCTAGTCTCCCCAGTGTATAGCCACCAAAGCATCAGACATGTGTGACACATCTCAGTTTTCAGAAGACCCACCAGATGACTAGAGATGCATGAAAGAGCCCAGCAGAGACCACACCAGCTGGCTCAGTCCAGGAGAACCTCCTATCTGACCAAATTATAGCTGAAATAAAACAGTTGATCTTTTCAGCCCCTAAATTTGTTTGTTACATTGCAAAGCTGATACACATGGTAAACCATGGTAAGATAGTTTGAAAAACAAAAGTGCACAGATCAAATCACATCAATTTAAAAGATATACAAGAAATGAGAATGTGGTAAATTTTGATTGTCTACACTTGGATTTGATTAAAGTGCAGATAATTCATTTTCTAAAGCAGCGTGATGAAATGATAGAAAATTTTAGAAAACAGAGCTTTGGTTAAAAGAATCAATGGTCTTCACAATTGTAGCTACCATCTGTCCCATTACATCGCTATTACAGTATCATTGACTATACTCCTTATGCTGTACCTTTTGTTCCTGTGACTTATTCATTTCATAACTGAAAGCCTGTATCATGGCATAATGTATGAATTTGTCAAATCACTGAATTTGTACACCTGAAGCTAATGTAACGTGTGTCAACTATGCTCAAATAAAACTACTTTGAACATAAAAAATAAAATAAATAAATATAGCTTATTTTATGAAATAAAAAAAGAACTGATGGTCTTTCCTGTAATAAACAAAGCAAGATCCTATATCCATCTTGCAGATTGTCAAAAAGTCATCTAAGATATTCTAAACAACACTACACAGCATATGTGATTCATTAGACCTTGTCTATATTAAGTATAGAAGGGAAAATTTTTCTGCTTAATCATTGAAACCTTGCATATTCTGTTTAATTTTTCCATCAAAAGGATTCATGCAATCATTCCACAAATATGTATCAACACATACTGTGTGTTAAAGCACAGTGCTTGATGCTAGAGCAAAAGCAGTCATGGTTCTTTCCCTAACAGATTTATTCATCAAGGAGGTTGTGGAAGCCTTCCCTTTGGAAACAATGCTTGAACTTTTATCTCAAGGACCCATGGCATGAAGCACAAAATTTGAGGAGTAAACACTTATCTGGGCAGAGCAACCAACAGACATGAAGGGAGAGAGGAAGTGAGTAAGGATGAGGGGCTGAAAAAAAGACCAGGATGCCTGTGTCAGGGAGTATTGAAGGTCACAACTCAAGAGAAGCTTAGAGAATAGCATTGACTGACCTTCAACTTAAGTGAAAGAGGCTCCAGACTTTAGAAGGACCCACCTTTAGAAGGCTGAATTTGTCCAGCCCCATCCTTCTCTATGAGTCAAGGAGCTTTTGGGGCTAAAGAGATGTTGCTCTCCCAGAGTCCATGCGCCTCACTTTTCAGACCACTTGTCAGGTACAGGATGTACAGAATTCCCTCTTCAGAAAACTCACCCCTGCTTCCAAGGCCTCAGTAGCCTCTTTCCTGAGTCCATACTTTTGAGGATGGACCATAGTGCTGGGAAGGTGTCTCTGAGCCTGAAAAATGGCCACAGGACAGCTATTGTTGGGGCTGTGGACAGATGTCAGACGGGTGGGTGGGATGTCTATTCATGCTCAGGGCTTTTTTGATATGTTATGGCGTGGAACTACAGGAGTCTAGGAATCTTAAAGGAAACCTAGCTTTTTTTTTTTTTTTAAGAATTTATTTGTTTACTTGAGAGAGAGTGAGGGAGAGTGAGAGAGAAAGAGAGAAAGCACGAGCAGGGGGCGAGGAACAGAGGGAGAGGGAGAAGCAGACTCCCTACTGAGCAGGGAGCCCAATGCAGGGCTCGATCCCAGGACCCTGGGATCATGACCTGAGGCAAAGGCAGACTGAGCCACCCAGGCACCCAAAACCTAGCTTTCTAGATCATTATAAGGGTGTATTTTTCCAAAATAGAAAGCTAGAAAATATTTAACAGCTAGCTTCATTTATTTTTAAATATTTAGGCATTAGGTTTATGGGCTCCTGTTTTAACTTTTGCCTGGGAACCCACAAATGTGAGGCAGGTTTGCTAGATTGGTAAGTAGTGGCCAAAGAACACAAAACCTTGCAGGACCATACCTCTCGAACTTCAGTGTACTTGTGACGGACCTTGGGATCACGAAAAAATGCGGGCACTGATTCTGCATCTCTAACAAGCTCCAGGGAGATACCTGACCTGGGTAGCTGATGGATGGACCACAGTTTAAGTAGCAAGGTTGTAGAACATGTTAAGTTTTTTATTTTATTTTTTATCCAAAGAGCCAGTAGACATTCTTGAGGGATTTCAAGCAACAGATTTTCTTTCTGAAAAGAGGACCACAGCTGGGACGTAAGCACTGATGAAAAGGCAGAAGTATGTGCTGACTACACTGGACAGGAGAGGAAGTAGCCCCATGGAGAGAGATTTAGAAGGTCAGACAGGCCGAACTAAATAAGGCAGGGAGACGGCGGCATAAGTCAGGAAGGACAAAATTTTTAAAACTGAGCAACAAAATAAATTAATGAAGTGCCATTCTTTCAACCAAGTTTTCAGAGCATCAGGACTCAGGATAGTTTTAGCTCTGTGTGATTTCAGAGAATTGAGAGGCATTTGTTTTCTGTTCCCTTGTAGATAGTTGGAAGCCATTTTCACCCAAACTGCCTTTTTACCTTCCTTTTCCCCCCAACCCCACAGAGATCTGCAATAATAGAAGTTAATAAGAAATAATACCAGTTATGATTATAACCATAACCCTCTTCATTCATCGGCATTTCCTTTGCATTTAGTAAGGCTATCTTAGAAGTTTCTTCCTTTAATTAAGTGATTATGACGGCATATGCTCTTCTCTAAGCGATTTTTTCAGTGCACGAGTGATTAAATTGTAGAACTCTGCTCACTCTACCTTTCTTTGGAGCAATACTCTGGACCCCTGGGAGCCCCAGCATCCTAAGGGAGGATGTTCTCTCCCAGGGGGCTGGCCTCTCCAGAGAGGCTCACTTGCATCCAGGTTGGGCTCCTGGGAATGTTCCCTGCCTTCAGAAACCCTCACTTTCTTTGGGACATAGGAACAGCATTCAAGGTCCCACTGAGTTAATCACTCAGCTGCACCAGCTGCAGAAGCATGCTGTCCCAGGGGGGCTGGTGTCTCCAGAGATCTGTGGTTATCTCCAGCAGCAATCCTGGGATATGATGCCTACAGTGCTTTGCTGTTCTGCTCATCCCACACCCACCTTCCCCTTCTCCAGAGTTCTGCTGTGACTCACAAAAAGCATAGAGGTAATACTGGGAGGAACTACAGCCTAAATTCAGGAAATGTGTCTTAGCTTTCTCATAAATACCCAAGGAAAAATTTAAATTCAGTGCACAGCCTCTCTGGCTCATGTATCACTTTTTTCCCATTCTCACACAGTAATGGTCCCAAAGATGGCTGGCTTGATTTGCATACATTTCAAGAGCATCTTTATCTTTTTTATCTTTATTTATTGTCCTCTCCCTGTCTCACTCGCTGCTTTAGAACTCTATATCAAATATTTATATGTGTTTACTTCCTGGCTTTAACCCACTTCATCATCCCCTTCCATGGAGCTTCATATTTCATGAAATCTGCTGCCTTCCCACCACCCCCACACACACCCCTGCCTTCGCCCTCCCCACTCACCATGGGAAGCTGTTAGTTTCCAGCTTAATTTGTAGGAGTCTTTGTTTCTCCCTCACTGTAACCTCCAAAGAAGGCATTTGGGAAATGTGGCCCGTCTTCAGCATTTCCTTTGCCTGGTCATGATGATTCACAGATGGGTCCAGGTGCTTGGGGCTCAGGGCCCTAACACAGTGTGGAGCCCATGGGGGCAACGTATCAAGAAGAACAGGGGCCTGGCAATTCAGCAAGGAGTGCTGGGTCTTGTGGCAAGCCGGAGAGCATGCATCCCACTGAAAGGGGACAACGGCTTCTCAGGTCCAGCCAATCATGTCATGTGGAGATTTATTTTCCACCAGGAATGGGAAAACTAATTTTAACGTGAAATTTTCAGATTTTTGTCTTCTGGCCCCCTTAAATAAATAAAAAAAAAAATAATGACATAGCACATCTCTGGGCCAGCAGTTTATGTCCTCCTGTTTGTAGTTCGCTTGACCTAACCCCCATAAACACATTCCCATCCCAGGTATTTGGAAACACACTATGTTAGCTCACCTGGCCCTTCTTACTCAGGGTGCCCTAGACATCTAAAGGAAGATGAAGGAAAAGAGCTCAAAATGTTAGTCTGTATCTTCCAACATGCCTTCTACCAGATTGTAACCTGAATATAGCTGGGCAATCTTGAGGCTGCTCTTTGCTTGTCAATGCATCTAACAACAACAAAATCTGCCCTTAGAAGCTTGAAGAATAAGATTTGTCTTTAGATTTCCTTAAAGGGATAGCACAAGAGCATTGCCAAGGGCATTGCCAAGGGCATTGCCATGGGCATGGAATTCCTCCTCTTACAACTAGTCTTCAAATGGCTCTTTTTCTGCCCAGAGTTTCCCACTCAACAGCTGCCAGGCATCTTCCCATTTCTCTTGCTGCCTGTATGTAATCCCAAAACATTTATTTCTCCCTTTTTGTAACCCGCTGCTCAGCCCATGATTTTCCATTCCAGGGAGAGTACACTGCTTTTTTTCTCAAACAAGTCAGCCCTCTGGCCTTAGAATTGTGGCAAGAAAAATCGTCTGCCTAGAATATAAGAACCCCCTCATCATCAGATATTCTGATATTCTTCCACACAACCATGTGATCCCGGAAGAGTTTGTCCCCAGCTTGCAATATCCCACCACCACTCAGAATCCCTGGGGCATTAGCTACGATATGTGCATCTTCCAGGCAATCTTTTTGGACTTGAGCTAATTCTCTGTAAAGCTAGGTTTCTTAATGATTAGTCATCTAAGGACCAATTTATCTACTATTGAATCTCTCTCCCTGAATCCTTTCCAGTGTCTCTCCTTTTTAGAAATCTGTTTGGCTTTTTAATCATTTTAAATACATTTGCCTATGGCTACTTCGGATTTATTCTATTTTTTAAATACCAAACTTGCACCAAGTTTGTACCATTCTGTCAACATGTCCTTTTGTGTCCTTTGCTATTTTGTGTGGAATTCAACATTTTAAGGATATTTTAGCCAACTGTTTAAAGAACTTATTTTTTATTTTATTTTAAGGTATTTAATTGATACCTTATATTTAAGATCAAAAAGTTTGGGATTCTAGATGATCTCTACATCAAGTGATAGACTGATGAATTTTCTATACTACCAGGGTGACTGGCTGCTGTGTGCACCTTGTCCCCTGTACCAGCTCTGCTCACCCGTGCCCTCCCAGGCTTGCCCCTGCAAACATAGGCTTTTCCAAGCTTCTCTCTTCTGGAGGAAATTTCTTGTCTCATCTAGGAAGACATTGGCCCTATAAAACATTCCCTGCCAATACTCTTCCTGGAAAGCTCTATACACGTATGGGGAACCTAGCCCTAACTACCAGAAGTAGCCAGCTTCCCTGCCTTCAGAGTATAAAACATCCTCATATAACATGGATTTGATGCCCATTCCAATAACCTAGCAACTGGCGGCCTTGAGTAGTAACTCACCTCTATGAACCTCTAGACTAGAGGTTCCTACATCTTTAAATGAGAAGAATCACAGCAGCCCTCATACAGTTCTTGTGAGAATTGAAAAAAATTTATGTAACATGCAAGAAACACAGGAGGTACTCAATGAGCGAGAAGCAGGAAGAGGAGATTGCATCGTTATGCTACAGAAAAGAGCATCTCAAACAGAACTGGCAGAACACTAAGAATTAGGCAAAATTGCTCATATCCACCGGGCTTATGACCTTTTGAAAAGCAATAATCATTCCTTGACATTTTCTCTGAAAGTCAGCAGAGAAAAACCACAAAAGCAATCTGTAAAATGTTACCTCTAGCTGAATTAAAATGTGAAAAAAAATCCAAACTTTAGCCCTGTCCATTAGAGTTGTACAATCCTCTGCACCACTGCCCATGTCCTTGGAAGTATTTTTGGTCATGGTCTTGTCCAGGAAACCCTCTGAATTGCTGGGTCCAGGTTATAAGTGCTTGTTTCTTTCTTGGCTCCTTCAGCCATCCTCCATCCCAATGTGTCCCAGTTCCATCTGTGCCTGCCTCAGGTAACCCCTCTTTATTAAAAGATTCACAGGTGATAAAAGAAGGTGGGAAAGGCCAGAAGCATCCATATGAGGCTTTTAACCTAGTGCAATGGAACTTGAAAGTAAAAATACAGAATTTTGATGGAAAAATATTTTAATCTTGAATTTTGTTTTCAGAGATCTGTAGAACATGTGTCTCATAGTACAGAGGGAAAATATGTTAGGGATAAGAAAGATATATTCTTTTTGAGCTGCCTTTAGATGCACCAAAGCCATCTGGCCCCCTAGAAAGCTTTAGAAACTGAATATCTGAATTGTGGGGCTCCTCCCCTAAGCCATCCCTAGAGCTGGATCTTTCTCATTTTCTCCTTAACCGAAGAAGATCACAGTCATTAAGCTTCTTCCCATTCCTCTCTCAAGTTCAGCTTCTTTCAGAATAAAATTGTCACCTGTCATTGGATATGACCAACGACTGCTAAGTTTATTGCAACACCCAGCCCAATTTCCATAAAATCACATTCTGCTTTCCCAAGCCAGAAGCTTTCACATATCCTCATAGATACAGTGCTGCAGGCAAGACGCCCACTGGGAGTGAAAATGTGTCAGTCCTTCGTGTAAGGAGCAGGCAGCCGCTGCTTGTCACTTCATTGACAATGGCAGCAGGTAGGGGGGGAAAGCATCCTGGCCAGGGACTGAGCAGCCTGTGCCAGGCCACTGGCTAACTAGCCATTTGGCTTTGCACAAGTCTCTCCCCATCTGACTTCCTTCTCCCCAGAGCTGGGGCCCTCACATAACGATGCAGAGATTCCTCCCCCTACACAGTGCCCCTCATGTCTGCCCGACCAGCCGCCGTCCGGGCTTCAGAAGGTCAGACTACCCCTTTTCCCCACACAAGCACACACACGCAGACAATAGCTTGACCCAAACAGTTTCTTGGTCTTTTGAAACTAATGCAGATGTTTTCATTGTTCCAAACTCCTCCTTCCTTCTATCTCAATTTTTTTTTACTGATTACAAAAACAGCATATGCTTATTGTAAAAATATTTACACATATGGATAAACAGAAGAAAAGAGAAATCATCCATAATGTCATTCTTTCAATCTGTGATTATATGTAGAGGTTCTACATACTAACTGTAGCATTTTTCAACTTACTAATACATTGACACATTTCTCCTTATCTTTTTTTTTATCACTTGAAAACATAATTTTAATGACTACACTTGCTGTATCATAAGATCGTGCCATGACTCAATTTACCACTTTAGATGTTTTTCTTTTGGTGTTGTGGGTTATGTCACCCTGTCCTCTCTTTGAGTGCCATACCTGGTTGCTCTACAGAATATCAATACATGAATGAATGCTCTTTATTGACTTCTGACAGTGTTACCAATAGCTGCAAAATCTTGGAAACTCTTCCAATTGAGAAGCAGAATGTCTCTCCATTCCTCTTTAATCTGGGCTGGATTTATGACTTACTTGTAACTAAGAGAACAAAGTGGAATAGGTGCTGTGTGGCTCTAAGGCTAGATCAGAAGAGGTCGTGCAGCCCTCACCTGATTATCCTGGTAGACTTCCTCTCAGACTGCTTCCTGTCAATACACACTTTCTGGGAACACAGCTGCCATTTTGTGAGGAAGCCCAAGCAATGTGGAAAGACCATGGGTGGGTGTTGTAGTCAACAGCCTATCCTCAAACCCAAGAATCAGATATCTGACTAGGAAAACCACCATAGAAGCTAACCCTCAGTCCCAGCTGCCCAACCCCCACATGTTCAAGTCACACCCAGCTGAGTCTTCAGTCATCACGAAGGCAGGGAAAAGTCCTTCATTTTGCCAAGTTTGAATTCCTGGCCAATAGAATACGTGAGCAAAGAAGAGTTATTGATTTACATGACCAACTTTGAGAGGGTTGGGCCAGCAATAGTACCTGGAGCACAATTTAACCCTAAAACCAACATGATTGGGAGGCCTGGTGGAAAGCATATTCTGAAGAATAAGGATAATAAGAATAAGGAAGTAGACAAAAAAATCTATCTTAACCACCAGGGGAAACAGAAAGACTGCAATTCTGGGAGTCACAACCCTGACACAAATCTGTGTGTCTCCTATGTAAATTCATCATCAGTGTCATGTTTTATGTTTGAAACAGCTAATCATGGATATTTAGGTTCTGAAAGGGGCAGTATTGAAAAGCAGTTCAGAGCAAAAAGTTTGGGAGTCAGATTCATCCGAGTTCAAATCACAGCACTATTATCACCTTAATAATTCTCTCGTCTCTAAAATAGGAAGGAGATCTCACTCCAAGGCTGTGGGAGGACTAACAAACATAAGGGATATCATGTGCTCAGCAGGGTGACTAGCAAGTAGTACTCAGTTATCTGTTACTGTTATTGTTCATGCTCATATTATTATTATTATTATATTATGTTTTATTATTGTTGGAGTTGTTCCAGCCTAGCAGAGGAGGAAGGATGATCATTTTGGTTGGAGAAAGAGAAAACACAACAGAGAATACATTATTGCATCTCCGATCCAGGGACCATTTTATGATTCTAGGGAGAGTTTATGGAGTGAACTTTCCCTCTTTAAGGGAAAGAGATGAGGTGATGATTTGCAGTCCATGTAGAATATTAGGTTAGAGTCGTAAGAGATTTACATTTAATTCAGAAAGCCAGAGGGTTTGAGTATGTTCCCTTTCTTTACTGCGTTAGTGAGATTTAAAGTTCGCTCATTCAATCACCCATTCATTTAGCAGATACTTGTTAAGTATCATTATGTGCTGCAATCTATGCTAAGCAGTGACGACTCAGAAAAATTAACAATAAACAGGACCCAGTGTGTGTTGTGTCAATGGAACTCCATCAGCTGCATGGCTTTGTTGTCACATGGGTGCAAAGACATTAAGCCCTCACTGAAGGCTACCTGTGCTTTGAAGCCTCCCTGAGGATTCTGAGCTACAGCAACTTGAATGCTTCTGTGCTCAAACAGTTGAAAGCCAGTGTGCCTCCATCCATCACTGCTCTCTTCCTTTTGGAAAGTACCATGAAGACAATGTGTTGAATTGGCAGAGCCTCTAGTGGAAATAGCCTGGGTATCTGAGTCTCTGTGTGGAGGAGACCCTCTGCCAATCTTGCACAAGAAAGAGAAATCATTCCTTGTTGTGAAGCCTCTGAGATTTCAGGGCTTACTTGTCACCCAGCAGAGCCTCTCCTACCTGACAAATACAATTACCCAATCATTATGTTTCTGGCAGTATGCTGGGTTCTGAGGGTAGATGGAATTGTAAACCATTTTCTGCCTTTGAGGAACCAACAAAGTTACTGAGCCATTACTCAAAGTGAAGGTTTTCCAAAGATGGCCAGGTTGAACTAGCAACCCAAGACCTATAAATACCACTGAGAGGCCCTATTGTCACATTTGAGAAGAGTTGTTACCTAGGCATTTTGGGTGATAGCTGCCAAATATTTTTAAGATGTTGCAAGTGACCCAGAGGGGCAGCACTGAATCTAGACTCTTAGAATCAGCCCTTGGGATCAAGTTGCCTGTGTCTCCTCCTGGAGCCCAGAAGTTATCTTTGCTGATTCATGGTTTTGTTCCATTTCAGGTTGGTCATTGTGACATCCCTCTTGGTACCTTTTGTCCAGAAACCTGGTCAGTGGCCTTGGCTTCATTTCCTAACTTTATACTTGCCTCTTGTCTTGGAGCCAAAGATTTCCCATGATGGCTGGTTTCAATCATGCCATACCCTCTTTCTTGGTAACAAAGTAAAGGCACTATGTTCAACATTCTGTTGAAGATAAGGTTTGTCTCATCTCAGCCAATGCCTTGTGCGGAAACTTTAGAGAGCCACTTAAAGATTCTGGGTCTCAGTTTGCTCATCTGCAAAGTGAGACATTTGGACAAGATGGACACCAAGATTCCTTACAGTTGAAAAAAACAATCTCCAAAGTCACATAACTATAATCAGTGTCAGAGAAGGGATTAGAACTCTAATTTGGGTCCTTTTCTATCTGACATCTAGTAAGGCTCAAGGATTACATCTCATGTGACATGTGGGAATTTCTCAGGATGGCCACTCAAAACGTGAGACAATGCTTATCACCTCCATAATCAGTGTTTTGAAATCCTGATTGCAGGTTGAAAAAACATGCCCTCCAGCCTTGCCTCTTATCAGCCTTGTTTCTTGCTGTTTTCTCTCAACTCTGTGAGAATTTTCTCCTTTATTTATTCACTTAATAAAGACTTACTGAGCATCAGTGTCTTTCAGTGCTGTGGTAGAGCTGGAAACATGAAGTTTTAAAAAAATAATAAAGTGATCCCTGTTTTGGGGGAACTGAAGCATTTTTCAGAAAATAGACCCATACTCGGGCATTATGGGAGTTACAAGATTGAGCCCTCAGTCAGGGCCATGTAGACAGGGAACTTGGAGTTGAGTCTTAAACCATAAGTAAGAGTCACCAACTCTCATAACTTTGTGAATATTTTACCCAATACACTCTCCAAGGAAAAACGGTCCAGTCTTTTGTGCCGAAAAAACAAACAGCATATTCCTTTCCTTTCTCAGCTGCCTGGTTTTTTCACTTGACTTTTGAGATTTGTCTCACCATAGACTCAAGAGAAGTCCCAAAAGCCAAGAATGCAACCTTTGGCTTACTTTAAGTAGTTTTGTATCCTCCTTTCTCTGGGGCAAACTCAATTTCTCTGATTTTAAAAAGTGCAATCCCTGTAAGGAAAATAAAGTCCAAAAGAATAATTACAAGGGGAAATATTTCAAAATATAATCCCTGTTACAGAGTTAGGACCAAAGATCCATGAAGTAGATGTGGTCTTTTAGTGAGACAAGGAAGCCAATCCCATATGCTGTGGACTGGTACAAGGCCAAAAATTGAATCTCATTTGCTATGAGGGTGTTATGCAGATAAAAGTCCCGTAGGGAGAGAGGCATGGCCGGGCCTCCAACATGTCACCAGTGGGCTTTGTGCCTCTCTCCTCCTCGTATAAGCACTAATCTTCATTATGGGTCTTGAAGAAGCCATTTACATTTTCAGTAACTTACTGATTTCTCGGGGGATATCCCTCCAAGAAGCTGCCCTCCCCTCCCTGACCTCCCATATACAGCACCAAAAGCTCCTCTGCAATAGAGTATATTATATCCCTTGATTCTTAGTTAATTTATCAAGGGGAATTTCTCCATTTTTACTCACTACCAAGTCCTCATGCTCAATATAGCAGTGACTAGAACATCATAGGGACTCAAAAAACTATTTTTTGAGTGATTAACATTTGCAAATAGAAGGATATATAAAATCTTTAAGGAAAGTCTAGAATTTGTCTCCTCCCCCATTGGCCTGCCACTGGATGCCATCCTTAGGGCAATACTTGAAAACACCAGCAAAAATGCAAATGTGTTTTCTGAGAGGATTAAGAGAGAAAGCTATTATCCATAAAACCCCGACCATTATAGGAAATACCTAAGACAGTCTACATCCAAAACGACCCACAGAAAGTCAAGGAGCTTATGGGATCTTACTTATTCTTCACAAGGAAAACCAGGGATAAGCTGGGTAATACCCAAGGGACCAGACCCATGGTTCTAGGGATGGGAACAAAGGCCCTCATTCGAGAAAATAGGAAGTGGGAAGGCGGGGCAAAGGGGAGAAGTAAGTCCAAAATAAATACTTGAGAGCCGGCGTGAGGAGTCAGGAAGGTTGTTAAATCCCAGGGTAGCAGTCCAAAATTATACATCAAAGTCTGACCATGAATCTGAGAGTCAGTATCTAGGAGGCAAGAGCAATCAAAACAAGGTAAAAGTTGTGTGGGAGTGGGTGGGGCTGGGAGGAAAGGAGAGAACTATCTTGAGCATTATCACTGTGATACCATTACATCCGGATGACAGGGTCCACTGCCCTGCACCCCATGCTTTAGGGAAGCACTGTCTGAGAAAGCCATAGATGGGAGCCACGTAGGTAATTAAAGGTTTTCTGTATCTTCATTTTAAAAACTTAGAAAAGTGAAAGAAACTACTGCAATACATTTAATGAGAAATTTTACATTCTTTTTATTTTGTTTGTACTGCATTTTTAATATGCTATATGCATTTTACAATCAACCCATTCACTGCATCTCAATTCGGAACAGCCACATTGCACGTGCTCAAAAGCCACATGTAGTTAGTGGCTGCCATATTGGATAGCACCGCCTTGAAGGGCTCCACTCTGGGTACACCATAGAGTGAGGCATCTATGAGGCCAAAGTGTTCTATATACCTAGATCCCCAACACCTCCTTCTAGATCACACACCAGATATCTGAGACTTTCAGATTCCCTGCCGGAAAGGTCCACGGTCCACTTTCAGGGTTTGCATGAACACTTTCCCTGGGTCCATCATAAGGAAGGGTCCACCCTTCTGAGGGTGAATTATGCTGCTGCTCTGTGCACTCCCAGACTTGAGAGGGTCCAAAGGGATGGCTGCCTATGGGGACATATGGACAGAGCGTGGGCATGTGGGTTGAGATTCCCATGTAAGACAGAGCTGGGAGTGGGGAAGAGAGGAAAGAAAGGTCATCCTCTAAAACAGGGAGCCTGGCCATCTCTCCCCACACTGCCATATGCCAGTAGAGATTTCTGAAATGTCTAAGAATCTTGCATTTGAGGTTAAATTTGACAAGGTAGGAGAATAGAATATATTTTATTTAAGAGTTTATTATCCTAACTTGTAACTTGAAAATATTTAGCCATTGTATGTGAGCCTCCATTTTTACTTCTGCCCTGGACCCCAGGAATGCTGGAAGCAAACCTGATCCTGGGTTTCCTTACTTACTGTACTATCTGAATTTTATTTATTTAAATTCTTATTTGTCTTTGCAGGGGAAGTGTGAGGAAATTGGCCCATTTTAAAGATCAAGGGTACAATGAACTCTATATAACACAAGAGGAGAAACAAATTATTTGGCATAGATTCCAGGCTGCTTTACTGAAGGTGGTCTCAAGGAGACAAAGTTATATCACCTCTACTGTGGAGACCACCCCAATTTTAATTAGTATAATTAATAATTTCTTTGTCTTTGTTCCTGCAGAGCACTCAATTCAAAATGTCTTTTTTGTAGAATATACCATGTGTCTGTATTTTCCTCTGAAACGCTTATTATTTATTTGCAGGAATCACAGATCCTTTTGAGAATAGTATAGTGAAAGCCATAGTCCTCTCTCCAGCGGGGAGATGGGGAAATATACACACATATATATTATACAAAAGTGGGAATATGATTTCAAGGAGCTCATGAACTTGAGGTTAAAATCCCTGAGTTTGACTAGACTACATGAAGGAAGGCACTGATTCCATTCTGTGCCATCTGAAACACAGTAAGCTCTTAAATCAGATAAGATGAATAAGCAGCATGTTTCAGGTGTCTATCACAGTTACAACAAACCATCTCAAAAGTCAGTGGCTTAAAAGAAGGGCCACCATTTATTCCTCAGGAATCTACCATTCAGGCAGGGCACAGTGGGGATGCCTCTACCCCATGTGCAGTGGGCCGGAGGGGCTTGACTGGGGAATGGAAGAGCTAAGATGGTATCATTTGCATGCCTTAGCTAGAACTACTGGGGGCTGGCTCAACTTTTCTTTCTTTCACCCTCCCTAATGTCTCATAGCCTGCAAGGCATCTCTCCACACAAACTTCTTCATGGTGGTCCAAGGTTTCAAGAGGGAGCCTCTGCTTGGGTCCTGCTTGCTAATTTCCCATTGGCCAAAACAAGTCACATGACCAAGACCAATTACTGTGGGAAGGGACTATGAAAAGGTATGAACACCAAAATATGTGGTTTATTGGGGGGCACAAAGTAAGCAGTGTACAACACAGACTCCCCCCCTTAATGGGCAATTACTGAGAGAGCAAATAACCCCTTAAAGATATTCCCCAGTGAGGATGGGGTATCTACTTAATTCCTCCCATTATTTAGGCCTCAGGCCAAAGGTCTGTTTCTCACAGTACCTGCAGTCATATCTTCCCGTTAGGCACTATCCAAGAATCCCATGCCTTTCTTCCTCCATACATATCACAGCTTGTAATGATGTATTAGTGTGAATATCTGATTTCTTATTATGCAAATGAAATTATGTACTCATTGAGGAAAGGGACCATAACTGTTTTTGCTTACTATTACACCCCAGCTTCTGGTACAAGACCAAGCACATGATAGACTTCCATAAGTATTTGAGGAAGGAAGGAAGGAAGGAAGGAAGGAAGGAAGGAAGGAAGGAAGGGAGGGAGGGAGGAAGAGAAGGAGGGAAGGAAAGAGAAAGGGAGGAAGTCTGACCTCAGAGCTTACATTCTTAATCATTCTTAACCATTAGGTCAGCTCTAAGGACAAATTAATATTTAGAGGCAAAGAGAATACTTAAGAATGCAAACTAACTTGTATGTCCCCTCAAGGACTTTCTGAGAAAAGATGAACACACAGGCAAAAGAAAACTAAAGAAATGCTTGTTACTTTGTGGGGTCAGGGGGGTGTTTCAAAAGAATGGTGGAGTTCAAGCAGGAAAATGGAGTGAAAAATGGAAGCATCAGGGAGATAATGAGGCAGAAAGGACTGATAGAGAGGGACACTCAGGTGGGTGGACCCATATTTCATTAGAGAGGGGGTGATGCAAACACCTCCCAGGTGGGAAGGAGGATTAGCTAGTTAAGGTATTCAGATTGGCTTTGCAAAAGGCAGTCCTCAGAATGAGTCATAATTTCAAAGATTATGGACAAAAATGTGCAAAATAGAAAATTTAATAGCAGATGCAAAATTTTATTAATCACAAAATTCTCATATGAGACTGCTGGTTTTCTGCTGCAAAAAGAGATAAAATATATAAATCTTTCTCTATAGGAGAATCAAAAAGGCAGAGCCCACACCCACCAGACTAGCTAAAATGAGAAGAGATGGATAAAACCAAGCATTAGAAAGGATATAGAACAATGGAACTCTCATACCCTGTTGGTGGGGGTGCAGTCCAGTAAACCCACTACTGAAAGCTGTCAGCATCCAGCAAAGCTGAACATACATGCATCTTCTGTGACCCAACAATGTCACTCCTGAGCTATACCCAGTGGTATAGCTGGAAATACACCCATGTATTCCTCAAAAGATATTCTAGAATGTTCACAGCAGCACTATTCATAATGAGCTCCACTAGAAACCACTCAACTGCCCATCAACAGTAGAACAGATAGGGGTATCTGGCTGGCTTAGTCCTTAGAACGTGCAACTTGATCTCAGAGTCTTGAGTTCAAGCTCCATGTTGGGGGTGGAGATCACATAAAAAAAAAAAAACCAGTAGAGCAGATAAATCATGGTTACTCACACATTGGAATACTACACAGTAATGAGCACGAACAATTAACAGTTAAGTACAGAACTATGGTTGAACCTCACAGACATGAACATTTAAAGTAAAAAAAAGAAAAGTTAAACCACACTGGGGAAGTCAGGATAGTGATTACCCTTGTGGGAATAGGGAGGAGCTTCTGCAGGGGGTCTGAGGTACAGACTTCTTGGGTGACACAGGCACTTTTCTGCATGAATGTTTTGTTTCAATCAAACATTTCAAAGAAGCTACAGCCATGCTCAAAAACAGGGTAAACATCTTTAAGAACTCAAAACGGAGTTGTCCAATCACTATGCTGTACACTTGAAACCAATGTAGCATTGTGTGTCAACTAGACTTCAGTTAAAAAAGAAAAGTGAACAGGGGCGCCTGGGTGGCTCAGTTGGTTAAGCGACTGCCTTTGGCTCAGGTCATGATCCTGGAGTCCCGAGATCGAGTCCCTCATCGGGCTCCCTGCTCAGCGGGTAGCCTGCTTCTCCCCCTAACCCTCCCCCATCTCATGTACTCTCTCTCTCTCTCTCTCTCATTCTCACTCTCTCAAATAAATAAATAAATCTTAAAAAAAAAAAAAAAGAAAAGTGAACAGAGACACAGAGATAAGACTGAGAAAAAGCAGTGGGCAGAGAAAAAGTCAACAAAGTTGTGTAACAACTTCCTATTCATGATCTGTTTAGAGGGCACAGGGGGATCATTCTGGGGCCTCCTGGAGGAACTGTTAGGCTGAAGAACTTGGGAGAATTCACATGCCTCTCTTTATGATGTCTTGTCTTAAGCTACTTCTAAGAAATAGGAAGGTCCAGGCCTCTCTTTCATTCCTCAGCTCCCAGCATTGTACCTCACACACGGTGGGTTTGCAGTAAAAGTATGGTGAATGAGTGATAGATACAGTTAAGTGTCTCTTTGTAAAGGCTGTGTCTTTAGTTGGGTTTCTCTAGTGGCAGATCCTGAGACAGGAGTATGAGTTTGTTTGGGTGCTGCCCCTAGGAAGTACCTGTAGCAGAGTAGGCAAGGAGCCAATACTGAATGAGGTAATGAATAGACTTCCACTCTAGGCAACTGGGGCTTAATCCCGCTGGGGAGCTCACAGTATAAAACATACCTCAGAGCGGTCCCACCCAAGCTGTGAGAAAATGGGGGCATTGACCCTCTGGCTTGCATACATCCTTGGCCAGAAGCTGCTCCCAGAAGGTTAACTCCCTGACATGTCTTGAGAGTCACAGGTCCTTCCAGGGGGGTGGGGATGCTGAGAGGAAGAGCGGGGTGGGGGATTGGAGAGCGTCTGCCACAGCTGGCCATGAGAAATCTTCATGGGAAACATAATTTTGTTTTCCTCCAATGATGCATCCATCATTGTGGGCCATGGCCTGAAAATGGGAACTGGGGTTAAGAGCTAAAAGTAAAAATCATAAAAATCTCAATAGAAAAGCACTGTAAGACTTTCCTCTCTGACCACCCGTTGATGTTTAAATCCCTCTTTACATGGTTCATTCAATGAATACCCCTGAAGCAACTTACCTGAGGAGCTTTAAGAAAAACAGCACTGAATTCCTTGTGTTCCATGTCCCTTTATCCATCTGCCTGGAGCCTCACACTTTTAAACAGTTCTCTCTTGGAAGGGATATGGCCTCTCTGATCCATGTTATTATATGACTTACAATGTGAGCTTCAATATAGTTTTCAGCGATGAAGCACTGTGCAAATTGGCTTTCTATCGTGTTTCCACTACAGAATCCATTAGAGGCTGGAAAGCACACAAGATTCATTTTGAAATCTCCAAAAAAGTCATTCAGATGCCAGATTTTAAGGTCAATGTTTAGAGGATCTAAGTCCCAGCTACTTTAGAAGCAAAGACACGCCTGCCTTATTTTCACCCAAACCCTTTGGTCTCATTAGAATTCTTCCCAACCAGGGCTGTGAATTCTAATTCCATAACGCCAGTGGAGCATTGACGTAAAATGTAACAGTTCCTCAGTTAATCATCAAAATTAGCCTATCATGGTAAAGAGAGGAACTTCTACTGTTTCAGTGCCATGTAATTGCAGATAATAAGTGAGATAATGAAAGAGGATTTTTAATGGATTATAAAGCCCATAGAGGCATTGAGCTTCCTTGCATAGAAGTTTTGAAATTCCAGAGAAGAGAGAAAAAATAACAGCGACAAAAACCTAGCTCCAAACCAAGTCCAGTTTCCAGGGATGAAGGCATCAAGGGCTTGAAGATCTGGCAAGGAAAAGTTATTTGGAGATGCTTTCTTATAACTGCTCCTCGGAAAAAAGCAAAGTCCTTGAGCAGAATTTTGGCTCATGATACGGTGATAACTTAAAGCCACCACAGCTAAGATCAAATCTCTATGTTGAAAATATTTATCACTGATTGTGAATCTAAAAAAAAATTATAGTATAAAGAATATCAGCTTCTTAAGGGGATCAACCTTACCTAAGTAGCAGTGTTATTGTTTATTAATTATTATTATCTGCAATGGTGTCCAGCTCAGTAGTGGGTACTTAATAGGCTCTCAATAAACTACTGATTATAATGAATATCTTAAGGTATTTTCCATGGAGGGGCATTTTAAAAAATTTTTATCTGGAAATAATTTCCAAACTTACAAAGTTTGCAAAATGAACTACATCTTTTTGAAAATCAAAATAGTGTGGTCTAACTGGGAAGCGTACTGACAGCTACAAAATCTAGAAACACATTTGTAAAGCCACGGTTAAGAGCTGCTCTCCCATCCTACCTAGACAAGATGGTGGGACTGGAAGGAAATGGTTGAAAACACATGACTTCCCTTCTTTGTCCTGTGTCCTATCATGTGGGATGCTGCAAATGAAAGCATCCCAACTGTGAGCAACATCTCCTTTCTTTTATTTTTCTTTTATATTGAGCTTTTGCACTAGCTGAGTGACGTTTCCCTAGTGTCTATAATCCCAGGGTTTTTAGAAGTTCTATAAACATTAAATCAGTTCCACACAAAATATCTGAACAATATGTGAGACAATGGTGTGTGCGGGGTGGGTTTGGTCTGGATGGCCTCCCTCAGCAAACTTCCTCTTCATGAAAGTTGGATTCAAGCCTGTTCTGATGAATGTTTTTGTTCTTTGTAGGTTTGTTTTTTAACTGTAATTTTTTTTTTTTTTTTTACCCCAGTGTTCTTCAGACTTCTGAATTTCCTTGCCTATTAAATAAAGCAGAGCTACTCAGTGAACAGCTAAAACCCCTTTGGTCCTAGATGACTTATTTCACCTTTGCCCTGGCTGTCACATGGGTTTTTTATGCTTCATTTTGTAACCAGCTTATTGTATCTGGACACTGATGGAGGCAGGTAGTTGGGGAAAATGAAGCAAGTGTTAGGGGAGCCTGGGTGGCTCAGTCAGTTGAGCATCTGCCTTTGGCTCAGGTGGTGATCCTGCGGTCCTGGGATCGAGCCCCACGTCGGGCTCCCAGCTCTGTGGGGAGCCTACTTCTCCCTCTCCCACTCCCTCTGCTTGTGCGTGTGTTCTCTGTCTCGTCAAATAAATCAAATCTTTTTTAAAAAAAGAACCCAAATGATAACACTGTGTCAATTATATTAAATTACTTTTGTTCAGTCTGCTATACATTCATGAATATGGTAAAATGTTATATAACTGATTTTTCAACCGGGAATTATCCCCAGGGTTTGTTTTTGGTTTTGTTTTTGTTTTTTTAAGATTTACCTATTTATTTAGAGAGGGTGAGGGGCAGAGGGAGAGAGAGAATCTCAAGCAGACTCCCCGCTGAGTGCAGAGCCCAATGCGGGCTTGCACCCAGGACCCTGAGATCACAACCAAAACCAAGAGTTGGCTGCTCAACCAACTGAGCCACCCAGGTGTCCCTTCCCAGTTTTGATAGTCTGAGCTTACAAACCGCTAACTCAACAGGGACTTGGTTTACCTGAGTCGGATGTACTTGGCTCAGCTGCTAGCTTAGGTCAGGTAACACAGGGGTCTCAGATTCCAGGAGCAGCAAGAGAGAGCAAACCCCAGAGCACAAGTTCCCTTCAAGCCTCTGCTAATGCCCCATGGAACAAAACAAAGCCCATGTCTGAGCCCAGCTTAAAGGGGTGAAGTACAGTCTCCACCTCTTAATGAGGAGAGGGACGAAGTTAACATTGCAAAGAGGCGTGCATTCAGGAAAGGGAGGAATTGGGGGCCATTTTTGCAATCTGCCCTAGAGAGTTGTTCATCGCCGTGCCATGAACCTAGAGCAAAAATCTGAGAACTGCCCCTTTCGCTTCGTTCAGGAAGAGCTATCTCAAGAGGACACAAGAAGTAAACAAACAATCTCGCCACCCTTTCCAGACCTCTGATAGCCTGTCATCTTCCAAAAAGGGCCAGAATACTTAGTTCTGGTAGTTAGCTCTGAGACACAGAGCACAATATTTTTTTCAACACATAATGATACTGATTCAATATAACAGCTGTGGAAAGATCATAAAAGGAGAAGTTAGGGCAAGGCCCATCGGAAATAAGATTAGAGATGATGTTTCAGCTTTGCAGCTTTCACTGGGCCCTAGGAAAAGAAACACAGCAAAAAAGGTTAGTTAACTTTCTCCCTCCTAATGAACATTATGAGGACAAATATTCTGTTCACATGTACCCTTTTGGCAGCCTGGTTAATTTGTTAAGCCCAACTGGACACGTAAAGAGAGCCCCTTTATCTTCATTAAACCCAATGAGAATGAATGGCAAACAGCGGCATCATTAGTCTGGCCTGATAGGTTTCATCAAAGGGCCTGAAAAGCTCTTAAAAACCCAGATGCCTTTAAGGTTGGCTGGGTTAAGGCTTGTTCTTCTCTTCTAACAAACACCGACTGCTCTTACCTTCATCCATAGACTCAGGCAAGCCATGATTGGCTTTCAAATATACACGGCAGAGAAAAACCAGGGTGCACAAGCTCACAAATGCACATGTGCACACACTCACTCACACACACACACCACACACACATTGATCAACCAGCAAGACAACTGGGAAGGAGGGATAAGAGAGACAAGGAAGGTGGAGGAGATATTGTGGCCTCTGTTCTCTCCCTGGCCACATTGACTGGATGTGAGCCGCTAAGGACCCATGAGAGACCATGGTTAAAAGCATGGGCTTTTGACTCAGTTGGTTAAGTGTCCGACTCTTGGTTTTGGCTCAGGTCATGATCTCAGGATCATGAGATTGAGCCCCGCATCGGGCTCCACTCTCAGCAGGGAGTCTGCTTGAGATTCTCTTCCCTACCCCTCTGTACCTCCCCCAACTCATGTGTGCTCTCTCGCTCTCTCTTTCAAGTAAATGAATAAATCTTAAAAAAAAAAAAAAAAAGCATGGACTTTTGAGTAAACTGCCTGGATTTGAACCCTGGTTCTATCACTTCCAGGCTGAGTGACCCTGGGGAAATTCCTCCAACTCAGTATCTTCACCTGTTAAAATAAAACCACAAAATTCATGGAGCTATTCTGAAGGTTAAGTAAGTTAATATTCTTGAAGTGGTTAGAATAGTCCTACCCCATAGTAAATACTCTGTAAGGGCTATTGAAGAAGTAATGGCAACCAGGGCTGGTGTGAAACTAATAAAGAGGGGCTTTGTGTCACCCTGAGCTGCTCTGGAGCCCTGGTGACAAAGTGTGACCAAATATTAGAGACACAGGTCTCTTCATGCCCAGCACTGAGCCTTCACCAGCCTTGGAATTACCATGTACTAGAAGCTTTAGAATCATTCTTCTTCAACAAGGACTTTGAAATGAGAGTGGAGGGAGGGCAGAGGCAGGGATGGGGAATCTCAGGCAGCATCACAAACAAGAGAAGAAAGACAGTGACAAGGATGGATCGTGTGACGACAGCAGAGACAGAAGGCAGAGACCAGTTTGTGAGTACATGTGAGAGACCCTTTGCAGACCTCCCAGAAATAATATGCTGAGGTTGACTTGATGGGGCTTGGCATCATCACAATGGGTCTTCATCCATGTGTCTGGTAATTGATGCTGATTTCCATCTGGGATCATCTCTTGAACTATGAACTCAAGGACCCACACATGGTCTCTCCATTGACCCGAGTCTCCTCACAGTATGGTGGCCACAGGGTATTCAGACTTACTTCATGGTGGGTCAGTGCTCAAAAAAAAAAAGTGTCCCAGCTAGCAAGGCAAGAGCAACATTGATTTTATGACCTAGCCTCAGAAGTCACACTGCCTCACTTCTGCCGCTTTCTATCCATTACTAATGAGACACAAGGTTGCTCAGGTCCAAAGGAAGGGAACACGGACTGCCCATCTTGATGGAGGAAGTGTCAAGATCACATTGTAGAAGGACATATGGGATGGGAGATATTGATGCGGCTAAAATGCAATCAGCAACAGGAGATATCAAGCCAGAAGATATTTGCATTATATATATTTTATTTATATATACTTCAACTTTATATGGATGAGTTAATAATCTATTCAGCCTACACAGTCTTTATATTTCTCTATGGCAATATTGCAAAGGATAATCGCAATATTATGCAGCCATTATGTGCTTCCTTATGGAGTGGAAATAAAAACCCAGGAGTCAACAGTGTTCTTTGAAACATAGCAATTCTATATGGTGAAAGGTTGACAAAACTTGGTAGATTAGTAAAATTGGGTTAGCAAGCACAAAGGGAAGGTACTGGTTTTTGTAGCAAGGAAAGGTGTTAAATGGCTTACAGAACCGAAGACCTTCACGACTCAGGATCTACAGGACAACAACTGGGGTCTCAGTCCTGACACCAACTCTTTCTCTGCCATCTCTCATCTCTGCTTGTCTCTTTCCTTTTGGTATATTGTCCTTGTTGTCTCCTACTGTAGACATGGGACCTTCTCTGTAAGACTGGAAAAGGATCTACCAGCAACCACACGGCAAGTCAGAGCTTCTTTTTTCCTGTGTCAAGACTAATTTGCTCCGTGTTAGTCACATGACTTCTCCTTGGAATCACTCTTGCTGGGGGACAATTCCCTCTACTAAGCCAGGTCACATATTCACTCGTTGGCCCAGGGGTCAAGATCTGTGTCATCTACTGAGTTTCGTTCTTTGTCTAAACATATCTGTGTATGCATGGGCTTTCTCATGAAAATAAACAGCCCTAAAGAAGTCAAAATGTTCCTACAAATTTGCACATACTCCAATGTATTCTGTTTTCCACAGCAATCTTGGTTAGGAGGAACAGCTGATTATCATAGCTGTAAGAACAGACCAGTATTCCTGTCTGGCGAGGGCTGGAAAACACCGAAAGACATTACTTGCTGCTGCCTGGGACTCATAGGCAAAGGAATTAGATGATGCACAAGTCCTCAATTCTAGTACCTCGGACTCGCAGTGTCCCTTGTCCTTTGGAAAGTTAATTGTGGGTGCAACATCATCCCCTCCTGCTAGGGACACAGGTAGCTCCTGGCTTCAGCTAGCTTGTTGGTAAGCAACCATGGAAGATCTCCCAGGGTCATTCATTGGCAATAAGAGGGAGTGATACTGGGAAATGATAGCAGGGCTAAAAAAAACAGTTTGCCTAAAGGAAACTAATAATAATTTTTTAAGGTTTTTTTTTAAAAAAATGACATGGATGTGTCCAACACAAGGTGATGAAACAATGCCTCAATATTTACACAGCAAGACAGTTCCTTAGAGTCTTTCTGGAAGATATTAAGACACTGACTTCAGCTCCATTATTGTTTGGCTTCAATAATGTAAATTTGGTTTTAATCAGTTGCCTCTTTGAGAGATACCTTTAAACCAGACAGATGAGTGTGGAAACCAGATGATCAGTGAGGACCTTGACCTCTCCATGGCATCACCTTGTAACCATATTGGCTTATCCAGGTGTCCATAGCATATGTGACAACCAAACTTTGGAAAGTGGGGTTGCTGGGGGACAGGCAACATGCTTGGGCTCAGTTTCCCTAACTTCAGGGCTCAGAGATAAAAAGGCACAGCAATGACTTCCAAGACTGGCTGAACATTCACAAGTGATTATAGTCTCACCGCCCATGGTAGATTATCTCCTAAGATCGCCACATCAATCCCTCCTGTTCCTCATGCTATTCGCAGTGTGAATGTGCTGCTCTCTCTCCCCAGAGGTGGGGTCTATTCCCCTTCTCGCTGAGCCTCTGTTGGCCCTGTGACTTGCACTGACCAAAAGAATGTGACAGAAGGGAAGTTGTGGGGCCTCGGAGGCTAAGTGTGAGGAGGCATGGCACCTTCCTTTTCTGTCCTCTTGCCAAGTAATGAAGTCCAATATCCTGACAGACTGGGAGGTCATGGGGAGCAAGGAACCCTGCAGAAGAAGAAAGGACACGGGGAGGAGAACTGAGGCGCCCGGGCGCCTGGGTGGCTCAGTTGGTTAAGCGACTGCCTTCGGCTCGGGTCATGATCCCGGAGTCCCGGGATCGAGTCCCGCATCGGGCTCCCTGCTCAGCGGGGAGTCTGCTGCTTCCTGTGACCTTCTTCCCTCTCGTGCTCTCTCTCTACCGTTCTCTCTCTCTCAATAAATAAATAAATTAATAAATAAAATCTTTAAAAAAAAAAAAAAAAGAACTGAGGCGCCCCAGCTGACAGGCATTACCAAAACCCCCGCTGTGTGAGTGGGGCCGTCATGGCTCCTCCATCCCCAGTCAAGAGGCCCCCCTCGCAACGTATGGAGCAGAGATGAGCTATCACCCTTCCCCTACCTGCCCTCCCCAAATCCCTGACCTACAGAATAGTGAACAATAGAACAGTTGTTGTCTAAAGCTACCAAGTTATGCATCAACAGAAACTCATCCACCCTCTTGTTCTATTTGGAGAAATCGGTCCCCCAAATTGGGAAGGCCTGCCAAAAATTGGGCTATTGAAAAGATCAGAATATGTTTTACATTATTATCATCACTGGATACGGAGCATTTCTCTCCAAAGATTAAAGCCAAAACTAAATGAGTTGCTTTGCTGCAGAGCTGGGCCATGCCATTCAAATCCAACCATTTTATTTGGTCCTCCAATCTTTTCCAATGGCCTGTGTGAGGTCAGTGAGCATCCCCCCCCCCCAGTTTTCCAAGAGCCGCTGGGTGCCCTTTTAGCAACCCTGAATCTCTTCAGCCTTTTTCAGTCTTCTTACTAAGCTTGACAAAAGGCTGTTGACAGAAATTTTTTTTTAAATTGAGATTTGATCTCCCACTGAGTATAACTGCAACAAAGTTTCTATTAGATATCAATGGGACCGCACAGATGGCTGAACTGATCATTTCCCATGTTAGCACATACACCCTGAAAGTGATCAATTCTGCCTATCGGTCTCTGTGGACTGAGGAGAACTTTCCAGCAGCTTAGGCATATTCCCTCATTATCATACAGTCAATAAATTATTTGCCTAGGTGCATTTTATGGTTGCCCGGTACACCTGCATAATAAAAGTTTGCATTAGGTAATGCTCCTTTTTATTATCAGAAATGAATTACCTCACGGAGCCAGCAGATACACAAATGCAGTGTGCCCTTCCACTAATTGGAAGGCTTTTTTCAATCTGCTTCTGATGAATGCAGAAGAAAAAACAAAATAACCACATCTCAAGATTGTTCAATATCAATATTATAGATTTATTTTATTGGCCTCATTGTTGCTCTTCATTTAATAATAAACAATACCATCATTTCCATAGCAACCATGGCATACCATTAGGGCAATGCTAAAGATAAATTCCAAACTTTTCAGTGTTTCCTCTGAGCCCAGAATGGGAGGCTTTCTGCAGGGCATGGTGAAATGTTCATCCTGGAGAAAAGTTCAATTTGTGTTCCCACTAGACCTCAGATGCTGGCCAAACAGCATATTATGCTAATAAATACATGTAATAACACTGGCATTTATGTTCATCATAAAGGTAATATCGTGCTTTGGTATATGAGTGATGGCATATTCCTATGACTCTAAAAGCTCATGTTTCATTTTTAACTTTTAAATTAAATTCATCACATAATGATTAAGTGCTCGCTGTATACAAGGGACGGTCTCTCGACTTTCTCACTCTTTGCAGTTCATGAACTAGGAGCATGACACTTGGGAATCCAGTCTGTGTACTCCTTGAGGGTGAAGGCTGAGTCTTTACCTTGGCTCTGTTTCTAACACCTGGCATGCAGTAGGCAATCAGTAAACGCTTATAAATGAACAAACACTTTTGCCGACACTGAGGAGATAGAAGGAGAAAATAGGAGGACATGGGACATGAGAAACAATGAGGAAGGTGAGGAAGGGGGCTGGGCGGGAAAAGCGGGAGCTTGCAGACTCTGAGGACTTTGGAGACCCATGTCTGCAGTAGGCTGAGGGCAGAAGTGAAGCCAGGGAGGGAGAGACCAGGCTGGTCATAAAGTGCCATAGAGCAGGCTTGAGTCGGTGCATCACGAGGAGTATTGAAGACTATGAAGCAGAGACGGGGCTTGGTTGGGTTTCTGGTTTAGAAAGATTATTCAGGCTTAGGACAGAAGTGGATACCCACGAGATAGAGCAAGAGAGAAGGAGACAGTTTAGGAGTCCAGCAGAGTTTTGGCCACCCTGACGCCCCTTCATTGCCGCCACGGGTACATAGCACAAGTGAGCTCTAGCACTGTTTCCATACCAGTGCCACCTGAGATTCTCAACAAGCCCCAACAAAGTAGCTCAGGGCCCCAGCTCTTGAAGCATCCTAAGTCTTGGGTACTGTGTTTCGAGGGAGCATTTTGCTCCAGAGTAAAGTGCTACCTCCTCACGCCTTCTCTCCGCCCTGACCTGTTCCCATTCGTGGGCACTTCCAGGAGGATGGGCAGGGAAGAGAAAAGGGATGAGGTGTTGCCATCTCTTGCTTAGTTTCCGCATTTATGAGGACAATCCTTTCTCAGGAGACAGAGTCCTGGTCTTGAGCCAGCATTGAGAGGACAAGCTGCATTTGCCAACAAAGAGCTTTCCACCAAGGGGGGGGGGATGAAGCCCCTTTATTCCCTGATGATTTCCATTAGAAACAGACCCAAAACCACAGGCATTCTGGTTCACAGACTTTCCCAGACCAAAGCACACCATGAACCCACTTGAGCACCAGGCTTTCCTTTCAAGCTGCTTTCCACAACCCTGTAGGTTTTAAAAGAGAAGAGCCCAAACCTTGTACTGTTTTGTAAACATCAAAAACTGCCTGCCTAATGTGGGCCTTTTCCAGAATAGTTTGTGAAAATAGTAAAAAGCTTCTAAAGAAATATTCAAGAAATGAAGATTACTCAGAGTAGATGAGAAAAGAAGTGTCAGCAAAGACTCCCTGAATCCTTTGAATCCAGGTTACTGTTCTTAAAGGCAACGGGAACCTAATTGGCTTGCCAGTTGCATCAAAAACCCAGACAAGGAAATGCTTGCTTTGTAGCAGAAGAATTTAATTTGAACAGAGGGAAAACTTACTGATAGGGAAGGTTGTTAGGGACTGTAATGGATTACGAAGAAAAACCCTTTCAAATTCATTCCTTCTGCAAATATTTATTGAGCACCCTCTATGGGCTAAGTGCTGCTCTGTATTAAGGGAATTAATTTATGAATAAAACTGAGACTCCTTGCCCAAATGGAGCTTATGTTCCAGTACAGGGTCTAAGGAAGCCCCAACAAATGAGGTTCAGAATGAGAGCTGCCAGACACCTGAGCCCAGAGTGGTACAGTCAAGTGTGGGTACCATGGGTATGGTCCAGTGAGGGACTGCCCTGGGTGGGACAGTGCAGGGTAGAAGATGCCAGTGTGGGACAGCCCGGTGTGGGTACCATGGCCAACGCCAGGTAAAATGGGAGGAGGGCATGGTTTACCTACAGGAGCATCAGGATGTGAATAAAGGCATTTGGATGAGCTAGGAGGCAGGGAGGAGTATGAGCCTGGAGAGGAAGTTCCCAGTTAGGGCAGAACATGAAGGAGCTAACCCCCGCGCCAAGGAATTGGGACTGTCCTTGAGAGAACAGCGCTGGTGGTGGGCAGGAGCAGGGGGCTGACTGGGGCGAGGAGTCAAGGATAGAGAAAGGCAAGACAAGAAACAAAGCGGGTCTCTTTAGAGATGGATGACACCCGTGAGAAACGACAAGACCCCAGACAAGTGGTTAAAAGAATAGGATTCAGTTGCCATTAGATGGAATCTGTGAGAAGCAGGGGCCAGGTCTTGTGCCTGGGTGATGGAAATCAGGTGGCGGCAGGAACACCTGTGGGAAAGAGGGCAGGAGAGCGTGCTGGGCCAAGTTCAGTACCACCTCTGAAGTGCCTCCCTAGAGGGTTGAGCAGCAACGCCCAGCGTGAGAAAGTCATTTGCCAGTTACAGGTACGTGCCACATAGGGCCCCGGGTCAGGCAGCTCCAGGTATGTGAGGCCCATGGATATGGGTAAATGAGATGACACAGCCTAGACTGTGGGCAGATCAGTGAAATGCAGAAGTCCCACTGCCTGCCGCCTAGCCGATGCCAGCTCAGTCCTGCAGTGCAGTGTCATTCACTAATCAGAACCCCTTAGAAATTCATTCTCCTAACTCTGTACCTGCAGTACGACTCAAAACTCCAGGCTCTGACCTTCCCTGGATGATTAACAGTTTGTCCAGCCCAGGTCCTCAGAGAGACTGAAGGGGAGCCTATCTGAGTAGAGGAGGCTCATCCACATCCCTGCTAGTTCCCCCCTGCAAGTGATTGGGTTAAGCTCTCTTGACCCCCAAGCTCTCCAAACAGATACCTGGTTTCAGGGGCACAGCAGAGAAAATAGAAGCACAGTATGCCTTATAAGGTCTTTAGCCCCCATCCCGCAGTTTTCAAGGTGGGGTGAATGCTAGCCAGGGCTCCCTGCCCTGTGGTCCCCCTGGAGCAGAAGCAGTGGCCGCACTCAGGCGAATTCTTCTCCAACTGGCCTGGCAGCCTGGCCCCTGCTGGACTTCACCCTTGCTCGTGCTGCAGTAAGACCACGTGGAGTAGGGTTGATCTCTACATGTTTCTCCAAGGCTGGTCAAGAAACAGCCTTATTCACCATCGCCCTCCAGCTTGGCTCCTTGACACTGCGGTTTTAATTCCTTACTTCTTTTTTGTTCCCCCAAAGATTTTATATATTTATTTGAGAGAAAGAGAGAGAGCACACACATGAGCAGGTGAGAAGGGCAGAGGGAGAGGGAGAAGCAGACTCCCCAATGAGCAGGGAGCCCAATGCAGGACTCAATCCCAGGACCCCAAGATCATGACCTGAGCTGAAGGTGGACGCCCAACTGACTGAGCCACCCACACACCTCTAATTCCATGCTTCTTAATGTCAGAGATGCCGGAATAGTCCCAGGCTGGTCAGCAATTCCATTCTCCAGAATCAGAAACTCTCCTATTCTTCGTGAATTCCTAATAGAGCCCAGTGAGGTGTCATTGTTAACCTTTCATACACATCCACTCACCAAGTGGATATGTTGACACCCCGTATGAGACATCCCACAGCATCATTCCCCATGAGATGCTTCATGAGCTTTTCACAGTAAGCAGGACATGCTCCTATTTGAAACACCATGTAATTTCAAATAATAGCAGACATCAAAAGATGAGACGCAGAATGCAACTATGAGGCACTGCAGAGCCCTTTTCTCCTTCTATAAAGGGGAACAGAGAAGATATTTTAGGCTTTGTGGACCAGAAGATCTCTGTTGAAACTGTTCTAATCTGCTATTACAGCAGCCACTGACAAGCCAGAAACAACTGGGTGTGGCTGTGTTTCTATAAAACTTTATCTAAAAAATAGGCAGTAAGCCACATGTGGTCTGCAAGCATCCGGTAGTCACCTGATAAAGTGTAAAGAGGCAGAGTGGGAGGAAAGAGAAGACAACACCTCTCCTAACAGCAAAGTGTCAAGGGTGGGCAGTGTGGAAGGGCTGAAAGCCAGATCACGGTGGGTTAGAGAGTCATGATTACCTTTGTGTGTGTAGATATACACATCTGTACATATATGAAAACACGTGTGTACAGAGATGTATAGATGTACACACACACATATATTCCTTGTGTGTATGCATCACACACATCGACTTGAAGATTTTTGTTTCTGGCAGTTTAGAAGATTGGATATACTGAATAAGCCCCCTGTTGTGAAAATAATTCTGGGGGCGCCTGGGTGGCTCAGTCAGTTAAGCATCTGCCTTTGACTCAGGTCATGATCTCGGGGTCCTGGGATTGAGTCTTCTGCTTGTGTTCTCTCTTGCTCAAATAAATAAATAAAATCTTAAAAAAAAAAAAAAAGAATTGTGGATAAAACACATCTGTGACCTCGATTGGAAGTAAGGAGTCCTCAGAGGAATCCAGAAGCAGAGTGAAGGGAGGAGCCCTGTGTGTTTGCAGCAAACCACGAAAGACATTGAGATTTCCCTTCCTCGGCTGCACGGAGCTCTGGGAAAAGACAGTGAAGCTTAGCCTGAACAAGGTGGGGAGCCCAAGAGGAGCCTCCAGTGTGTTTATTACACATCAATCCCCTCCGGGCGTCCCACTGCTGGAAAAACTCACAAGATTCAGTTGAAATTCACAGAGCAGCTGCAGCAAAAGGATGTGCAAGGAAAGGGGTCCGGAGACTGCACGCCTTAGCTTTTTTGTCCTTCCGTGGCTGAATCTCACAGGAGAGTTTTGCCTCCAGGTTGTAACAGGAACTGGTGTGTGTGCACATGTGTACGTGTGTGCTTATGGATGGGAGGCCAGGTGGGTGAGGCACCTTGGTACCTTGGTACTAGGAACTGCTCATGGTGGGGGTCTCTAATAGATAAATTCTAGCTACATGACCAGTCTTAACCACTGAAACCCAACCCTCCTCCCCAGATTCCACCAAAATCAGGGACAAATCATAAATCCAAATATTGTTACTCAACAATACCGATAGGCTGCTACGTTTTGGACTGAAATGACTCACTGATCTACAATTACAGAACATCATTTACTGTTAATGAACAGATGCCAAAGCCTTGGCCAAGGGTCAGTAGCTCAGGAGATGAGCAGGTGTCAATATAGCCCAGTAGAGGTGACCCCCATGCTACCTACCACATCCAGCTGGGACACCTCTGTGTCGGGAAAACATCTGTGGTTCAAGAAACTCAAAAAACCTTAAAGTGGTCCCA
The DNA here is from genome assembly GCF_003265705.2 of Callorhinus ursinus. Lineage (NCBI taxonomy): Eukaryota > Metazoa > Chordata > Mammalia > Carnivora > Otariidae > Callorhinus > Callorhinus ursinus. The sequence goes on from NW_027397091.1 coordinate 13,310,821, forward strand.
AATTGGGGGTGCCCCAGGTGGTAGGCAGGAACAGATGTAAGTCTTTTAGGGAGAAAGTCAACTTCAACCAGAGCCCCAAAGAGATCACACAGGTCAAGCTGCTGCGAGCAGGGACAAATCAGGGCAGGCACAGAATCACAACATCTTCAGATATTGTAGTCATCAGGCTCACAGGGTAAAATAACTATTTTTCATATGCTTTAAGGAATTAAAAATATGAAAACATAAGAAAAAAAGAATCAGATACTACAAAGAATGGTCAAAATGGTCAAGAATTTGAAAAAGAACTAAATATAGTTTCTCAAAATGATAACTATGATAATGGAAAAAAATTTTAATGAATTAAACAAAAGATTTAACACACATGAAAAGAGAAGAAATGAGGAAGATGGGATAGAATTATCCAATTTTGGTTCAAGGTACAAAGGATGGACCAAGTGTAGGAAGAAGGTGGGGTGGTTCATCTTTGGGAACAGGTTAAACTCTCTCCAAGCATTCCTGCCATGTTGGCCCAAGTCACTAGATCTTCTCTTTTGTCTTGCTTGCGTTTCAATGAAAAAAAAAATATATATATATATATATGACTTTTCTGTGAAATCTGATCTTAAATGTTGGGCACTAATTCAATTAAAATGAACAGGTTTGTGGGCACTGCAGCTAATCTGTGACCAATTCGTGCCTTTAGAGTATTGAGGACAGCAAGGCGGGAGTTGAATTCTAGGTAAAGAGAGAGAGAAGCCACAGTGGGAGATCACTAGAGGCCAGGTGGGATGTGATCTTGAGCATGGAATCCTATTGAGTCATGGGCATTGAGGGTAGCTGGCTGTCCTCTAAGACAGGAAGGCCAGAGCGGCACATAGATACGAGTTAAGCTTAGTATATGCCGCCCAGCTTAAGGAGTTTAACCTAAAATCCTGATATCCTGAGAACAAGCTGCCCTTGACTTTTAGCCAAGGACATTAGAGGCATGGCTTCTCTGAAAAAACACCAACGGAATCTCATGTCACAGTACTGGGACAATAAATGTACTAAGGAGATAAAACACTGGGACACTGGATCTTACGTTGCTATAACCATATCAGAATTGCCAGAAAGAATCTCAGAAACATCGTCTTTTCTGCTGCCAGGCAAGCGGACAGAAATTCCCTACAGGAAAAGCATCCTTAAATACTCACCAAAGGATTAATGGAATCTATGTAAACAGGAAAAACCTTTTCTGATACCGATTGCTAAAAGAGGATTGCCAAAAAGCCACAGAACAAGGAGCAGCAAAGAAGGTAAAAAGAAAGAAAGGAGAAGAAAGGGAGAGAATGGATAAAATACCACCCTGATGTTTTGAAAGACACAGAAAATTGACAAGGTAGATTATGGGCCTCAAGGAAAATGGCTATACTGTTCACTGAGGTCCTCAAGACCTTCCCAATGACCTGGCATCACAGAAGTAGAAGCAAAGAGGTCTGGTTTCATGTCCACTTCCACTCTTGAAGCAAGAAGCTCACCTTCGGAGGCTCAATCAGCTTGCCGCCCTCTGTATGTGGAGCACCCAGCATGGTGGCCAGCAAATGAGGTCTCACAGAAGGCAACTGCTCTCTTCAGCCTAGACCTCCCCGTGTCTGAATGTTTATTTTTTGCGTGTGTGCTCATTCTCAGCAGCTACTGACCTCTCTTTTCTGCTATTTCAAAAAACCAACACTCTATGTAAAAAGGCTGTGTGCTGTGCGGAAGTCTTAAACTTAGGATAGAGAACACATATTTGATCAAGAGCTATGTAAATTCCACCCAACACCAGTGTGAATATTTTCTTCTGCTTTGAAAATACAGTTCACTTCTCTGTGTGCGTTTGTGTTTCTACAAGTGGCAAAGTCCCCTTTCATTGTTTTCAATCGCCCTTTTATATTCAACCTCTCCCTTGAAAAAGTAATGTTTCCCCCGGGGGATACAAATTTGCACCCCCCCCCAAAAATCACAAAATAATTTTTCGTACCTTGTGTCCTATATATTTGTGTGAGTGGCTTTTAAGAGCATCACTAAGCCAAACAAAGCCCAATGCTTGCCATTTATGGTAAATATTGTCTTGACTATAATTTTGAATCACATTTTGCCTGCAAATTTATCAGGCAGGCTCCTCTAGAGTCCAAGTACAATTTTTAATTTTAAGTATTTAAGTGTTTTTTTAGCACATTAAAAGGTGTGTGATAATATGGGACTTATTTTCACTCTAATCTGTCACATTAAGACCAAAAATATGGGGGTGTGTGGATGATTCAGTCAGTTAAGTGTCGTCTTCGGCTCAGGTCATGGTCCCAGGATCCCAGGATCCAACCCCTTGTCGGGCTACCTGCTCAGCAAGGAGTCTGCTTCTCCCTCTCCCACTCCCCCTACTTGTGTGTGTGTGTGTGTGTGTGTGTCTCTCTCTCTCCTTCCCTCTCTCTGTCAAATAAAATCTAAAAAAAAAAAAAAAGACAAAAAATATGGATTCCTCTATTATCTGAGAAGCTTTGTTAAGAGATTGTCCAAAGGGACAATAGGAACTATATGTGGATCTTGTTAAAATGCAGATTCTGACTCAGTAGATCTTGGGTAGATCCAAGATTTTGCATTTCAGACAAGCTCCCAGGGGAGGCCAATGCTGCCAATCCACGGACCACATTTGGAGAAGCAATGCAACCAGATCAGTGGCTCTCAGTTTTGACTCCATATGTGAATCCCCCATGGAGTTATAAAAGCAATTGCCCAGGTCTCACCCCAGAGATCCCAATTTAATTGATCTAGAGGGTGGCCTGGCTCTCATAAGTATGCAAAAGTGTCTTGGGTGATTCCAAAGTGCAGCTTAGGTTGTGAATCAATGGTTTAAGGTGGGATCCAGCTGATGGACACTCTGTATCATTGACTGTGAGCCCCTGCAGGGCAGAGTTTGGGGCTCTGACATCTTTTCCTCCTTGAGGACCTTATATCTAGATCATTATGAAATTACAGCATTGTTCACAATGTCATCAGTGTGCTTAGCATTAAACATGACCCCATGAGGTGAATGATTAGGGTCCATTTACCACTTATATGAAAAACCAGTACATTTGAATCAGTCGCTGCCATGCCTCAAGATGAGAGGTTTTGGAACCTTGTATCTTAGACCTCATTTAAGCATCACACACAAAAAATCCGGGTGTAAGATAGAGTCTTCTAGGTTAGAAACACTGAGGTCAAGGTAAATTAAATATTTGGATAATTAGTGGCTAGTCTGAGGCTGTGTTTCCTGAAAAAAAGCAGTATTCTATCTCTACCTTACAGAACAACATAAGCATGCTAAATACTTTGGCAAAGACTGGGCGCCTGGGTGGCTCAGTTGGTTAAGCAACTGCCTTCGGCTCAGGTCATGATCCTGGAGTCCTGGGATTGAGTCCCACATCGGGCTCCCTGCTCGGCAAGGGGCCTGCTTCTCCCTCTAACCCTCCCCACTCTCATGTACTCTTTCTCTCTCTCTCATTCTCACTCTCTCAAAAAAAAATAATAAATAAATCTTTAAAAAAAATACTTTGGCAAAGACTTAAGGTAAGGAACTTAGGTCCCTGAGGACATCACCATCAACCTGTGATTTTCAAAGAGCCCAGGCTATAGCCCAGCTGATATTGAAGATGGGCAGTCTGGGTTATGCCCCCTGCCTGGCTTAATGACCCACCAGGGTGTCCTCACACATGCAGAGACCCCATCTGTGAAGATAGATACTCTGTGACTATCAAGGCTCCAACATATGTTGAAAGGAAGACAGATAAAATAAAAGCCATGCATTGTGAAAAACAGATTTGGCAGAGGACACAGGTGGAAAAAGAGATGTTAGATTCAAAACATTCCCTGGACAAATTTAAAAAGTCTCCAGGCTTCTGTTCCCCTGGTTTGGCATTGGTGATAGTGATACTCCTTCACTGATTCACTTTTAGAAACCTATCTCAGGTCTACAGTTATAACTCATAACTCACTATTGGCAATAGGAGCCTAGGCTCTGGTGACTTTTTCTAATGTAGTTATACTTCTATATGAAAGGTCATCATTTCCTCTGGGTTTTTTTTTTCTCCTTTCTATGACCTCTAAAAAATAACCCTTAAATACTACTAAATAATGAGATGACCTTGAGGATACCAAATGAGCACAGCAGGGGCCAGATTCTGCTGGATCAGAGAGGATTCAGAGGTGACAGTCATGGCAAGGTTTCTACCACACATATCCCTATTCTGCCATATTGGTGTGTTGCAGAACAAACCACTGAAAAGGGATTGTTTCAGTAGAGAGTACAAGTATACAGTTCATGGTGAAGGCCAAGTGTAACTGAACAGTAGCAGCACGTGAGTGAGTGCAGATGGGTGTCACAAGGTCGGGATAACCACTGGCATGCGTTAAGACTTCAGCAAATCTCTCCATGTATTTCTGAGTCTCCCGAGGGTTCTGATATGTGTTCAAAAGTCCTAAGGCACTGCTGTCCTACCAGGTCCCATTCCTCTGACATTGAGCCACTAAGCACTGCTGGTCTGCAGTCTTGCCCACAGGGTACCGGGGCAATTGCACATGGAAGGGGTCCCTAGGCAGAGCTGCTTGTATCCCAACCTGTTCCAGTATTTCAGTCTGTGCATCCAGAACCCAGACATCCAACAGTCTCTCTGAAACAAACTAAATTTGAGTCCTAGCCACCACATCTATTCACAATGTCTCTTCTCCTCCCATGTTGTCTAAGACTCTCCCTACAGCCTTTTTTTGATGATGACTTCTCTTCCAGCAGATGCTGAGCAAATAAATGTCAGTCATGCCCACCAGTCATGCCCAAACCTTCTGGGCACAAGCAATGAGCACAACAGAGACTAACCAAGAATAGGAAAAGCAGAAAGGTATTTGGCTGGAGATCCAAAGAATAAATGGAGGAAATGCCATTTTTACTTACAGTCCCTTTTTCAAAACCAACAAGCACATGTTTTGGCTGGAAAATGATGGGTGGTTCGCTGCATGTGACATTTGAAATGAAGACCAAAATTTCCAGAACAATAGGAATCAACCATGTGGTCTCGTTATAGATGTTCCTGAGATCAGAATAAACTTGCCAAATGGGAAAACCCAAATCAAATTATTATTCAAGTAAACAGATTGAATAGGAAGGCATTCCCAGATGCTTTTGACAAAGGGCAAATGGACTACTAAATCAAACATTTCATAAATAAATTAGGAAGATGCATTATGTAACACTAACATTAATGACACACACCAGATTGCCAAGGTTTCAAATCAAATCTTTTCAATCTAGGCCCTTATATTGGGAAAGGGTCGGTTCTTAAGATAGCTCATAACACAAAGCAAGTCTCTCCAATGACGTTTCTGCCATCACCAAATGTTTTCCTTCTGATCTGTCTCCAGGCCTGACATTTTTGCAAATTAAACTGGATTACATTATCCATGATGGCTTAAATTCAATTATCCAAATAACTAAACAGCCAGCTCCATGACTAAATTACCCACCTGCTGCCTGAACTTTTTGGGTTTTGACAACAGGCTGGTTTCATTTCTATTTTGAAAAGTAGTAGACCTGTATTTCTCCTGGGAAAAACCTCAATGTGGTCTTTCCTTTTTATTCATTCATTCATTCATTCATTCATTCAGAGGTGGGGGTCTTCCCTTTTTAAATTACTTTAGAGATCATGTAAAATTCACTGTAAAACATTCAACAATACAGAAGTGATCAGATGTCCCCATTCCCCCTCTCCTCCCAATGTTATTATATGTGCTACATTAGCCATTTATTTTCCAATTTTACACAATCTCAAACAATGCCAGAATGGATATCTTTACCTTTGTGCACATATCTGGGTCCAAGGGAGCTCACATTTTTATTTATGAAAATACTGTCGCATTTCCTTTCCAGGAGACTTTGTAGATTTACACACCCTCTTAGCAATGTGTAAAATCACATGTTTCCCTTCATGCTCATCAATACATCATATGATACATCATTTAAGTTTGCTGTCTGACAGGTCAAAACAACTCATTATTTGTATACATTTCCGTGGTTACTTGATATTGTACATCTTTTCAAGTTACTTGCCCCTCTTCCACCAGGTTTAGTTTTTAAACCTGGTATAGGGAGTTAGAACAGTCTTTTAAAGGTGTAAACAAAAAAATCACATGACTAAAAACTGCCAAGATATCAGTTGGTACAAAATTTTTAGCTAATGAATGAAGATAATAGAGTCAAATTTCCAGCAAATACTGAATGAAAGTTAGAAACCATAAGAAAAATATATTTTTAAGGTCATGTTTGAATAAGAGAATAGAAATAAAGGAAGAAGCCTTAGATTGGGAGGCAGCTCTGAAAAAAATAATGTTTAAAGATGTGCAGAGAATGGACTGTCTGGGCCTCTGCATTTTGATTATCATAATAGTTTCCTTTTGCTGCCATCACAGATTACCACAAATTTACTAGCTTAAAGCAACACAAATTTGTTATCTTACAGTTCTGTAGATCACAGTCTGGCAGGTGTCTCACCATGCAAAAATCCAGATATCAGTAGGCTGCACGTCTTTCTGGAGTCCCTGGTTTACAGCGGAGCATCAGCTTCCTGCCCACTTGGGTTGTTGGCAGAATTCAGTTCCTTGAAGTTATAGGACTGAAGTCCCATTTTCTGGCTATCCGAAAACTGAAGGCTGTTCCCAGCTTCTAGAAGCTGCCATATTCCTCAGCTCATGGCCCCCTTCCTACATCATCAAAGTCAGCAATGGCACCTTGAGTCCTCCTCATGAGACATCTCTTGAGCCCACTCTTAGCCTCCTTCTTCCCCTATAAAGAGGTCATTTGATGAGATTGGATTCACTCAGATAATCCAGGCTAATCTTGCTATTGTAAGGTCAGCTGATTAACAAGCTTAATTTCATCTGCAACCATAATCCCCTTTTGCCATAGAATATAACATAACCACGGGTTACCACAATTAACTTTAATGGAATGTTCACGGAAGCCCCAAGAATGATAAACCTTGTGTCTGACTGGCTTTTGTCCCTAACTGCTGAGCTAAAAGCAAAAACCAAAACTCTGACTCTCCTTAAAGCTTATTTGTGGAAGCCTTGGATTCAATCAGCTGCCACATTGGGACTGCAGTCTCTCTTTTCCTCTTCCTCTTGATCTCCTCTCTGACTGCCAGGCACTGGACACCATTGTGACTTTCTAGGGGTCTTCCAGCATGCCAGAGCTATGCCCTGTTTCAACAGAAAGTAAGGGTCATAGTTTCTCCCACAATGTGTGGCCTATTTCACTACCTGGGTACTCCAGCAGCACTGCTTCCCTGCCAGGTCTCCCCAGATCTCTTGCAAAAATGGCTTCTCCTGCTTCTTATGAATCTTGGGAGGAGCCGGGTGACATAAAGGGAACCCCTTTTACTTCCTTTCCTCTCCTCTTTGGTTGGAGGGGACATTCAGGCACATTGACACTTGGTAGGTCACCAGATATGCACAGAGGGGTTTGATTCATATATGTGTGTATACATACATATATGAGTCAGATACACACACAATGAAACAAATAATTCACTTTTCTCCCAAGGAGTTCAAAACAATGTTTTTAATATACTAATTTTTAATATATAAAGGTCTTTGTAGGGTATATATAAGACAATAAATAGTCTCATTTGCCAGATTGCAACAGTTAGATCTGAGAATAAGTACTTCTGTCAACCTCATCAGGACAAGTCTAGTCATCAGCCCTGGCATGGGGAGTCTGACCAGAGTGGACCATTATTATGCTTTACTCAAAGAGTTTATGTTCCAAGGAGACAACCTACATTATGCACTATGCTCTAAGGAGACTTGGTTAAAATGGCTCTATTTTAGAATTCTTCCTAATGACCTTTCCAAAGTGGAGCCAGGAAAAAGCCTTGGGAATAACAAAGCACATAGAGCCATGGCTAACTAACTGTTGGCTTCCTAATAAACATTATCATCCCAAAAGATGGCATATACTTCAATGCAGCAGAACTGCTAGGACTTTCTGTCTGAGGATGAACCTAAGGATTTGGGCACCATGGTCAGAAACCTACTGTGACCCTTGTGTGCACTGGTGTAGAAAGCTAAGTAAGATGGTATTTTTCTACCAAAAATTCTTTAATCCAATATGCTAAGAAAATGGAGTTGGTGTGATCAACTCAGAATATTGGAAAATTTAGGGGCATCTGGGTGGCTCAGTCGGTTAAGCATCTGCCTTCAGCTCAGGTCATGATCCCAGGGTCCTGGGATCGAGCCCCACATTGGGCTTTCTGCTCAGCAGGGAGCCTGCTTCTCTCTCTGCTTATACTCACTCTCACTCTCTCTCTCTCTGTCAAATAAATAAATAAAATCTTTAAAAAAAAGAATTGTGGGAAATTGAGATATCATGTAGAATCATTGATGAGGCTTTCACGTTTATCTAATCCAATGCCTTACTTCACAGAAAGTAAAACTCAACAAGAACCAATGATTTACTCAAGGTCATGCAGCTAGTTCATATCAAAGCTGGGTCACCAAATCCTCTCTGTATTGTGCTATCTTTTTTTTTAAGATTTATTTATTTTTTAGTGAGAGAGAAAGAGAAGGGGGGGAAGGGCAGAGGCAGAGGGAGAGAGAGAATCCCAAGCAGAATCCTGCTGAATGTGGAACCAGATGTTGGGTTTGATCACACGACCCTGAGATCATGCCCTACCCTGAAACCAAGATTCAGATGCTCAACTAACTGAGCCACCCAAGCACCCTTATTGTGCTGTCTTTCTGTCACTCATGGGTTCCTGCTATTCTAAGAATGAAATTAACAGGCTTTGATTAAAGATGATACATGGAGTACACTCTTAGATTCTCTTCCTCCCCAAACTCCAATGAAGCGTCAGTAAGAAAATAGAAGACAACAGGAACAAAATATTGGAATTTAAAAAGCAGATGTATCAGTGTTAATTAACTCTAGAAATCTCTTCCCCCAAGGAGAACCTGAAACACATCACAGAATTCCCCAAAGTTTCAGGAATTGTTTGTACCAAGTACTTTTGGAATTGAAAGTGTAGGTGGAGCA
>NW_027397091.1:13319891-13427561 GCF_003265705.2 Callorhinus ursinus
AAAGTCTACCTAAGAGAAGATTAGAACCCAGATCTCTTCTGTATGTCCATGCAGCAAAGCCACCAGGCTTCCCTTACTGCAATGGAAGAATGAGAGCTGCTAAGTGATAGTTACGATTTATACAGGTTGAATACCAGTTTTAACTGCAGAACCAAGGGCTGATGAACCTGACATGATCAGATGTCCAATGACTATTACTAATTATATTAACAATTATTTACTTAAATACTTGCTAGGTATCAATTCCCAAATTAAGAACAAGACACAGAAGCAGTGAAGACCAGAGCTACCCCTGCTAGGGACCCATACTGGGTAAGATGGCAACAAAATCCCTAGGTCATCCCCTCTTCTGGTGACTTTGAGTTCATCAAAAGGAGGTTACCCTGGGTGAGCCCGACTTAATCAGAGGAGCATATGGGGCCATGTGTCCAGAAACTATGAGTGGACTCTAAAGAAGTTCTAGTCAACAGCTAAAAGAAGGGGGCCTCAGTCCTATAACCACAAGGAAATGAATTCTGCCCACAACCAGTGAGCTGGCAAAGGACCTAAGCCTCAGATGAGAATCACAACCCTAGGCAACACCTTAACTTCAGGTCAATAAAACCTTGAACAGAGGACCCAGCCAACCCATACCCAGATTCTTGAACCATGGAAACTGAAAAAGTGGATTTGTGTTATTTTAAGTCACTAGGTTCATGGTAATTTATTATGCAGCAATAGGAAGCCAATACCTCTGGGTAGTCTCAGTGGAAAAAGATGGCCAAGAAAGAATAAGGCAGAAGTAGGCCATGGGCCAAGTCCACTGCTACTTTAGCAGGAGTGAATTTTTCATCACATTTATACCCCACCCATACTTCTAATTGGAAAGCTGACTACATTTCCCATTTTCCTGACTCAAATTGGAAATAGGTTTTGAAACTGCTCTTCTCAAAGGAGGTGGGGAAGATTCAGACCAAGCTATCATCACATTGACTCTGGGTGGAGTTGGTCTCATTCAAAAGTAACCAGACCCATAAATACAGAGAACAAACTGATGGTTGCCAGAGGGGAGGGAGGTGGAGGGATGGGCAAAATGAGGGAAGATGACTGGGAGATACAGGTTTCCAGTTATGAAATGAAGAAGTCCCAGGAATAAAAGACATAGCATGAGGAATATAGTCAATGATATTGTAATAGTATTGTATGGTGACAGATAGTTAACTACACTTGTGGTGAGCATAGCATAATGTATAAAGAGGTTAAATCACTGTTGTACACCTGAAACTAATGTAACACTGTATGTCAACTATACTAAAAAATGTTTTTAAATTAAAAAAAAAATTTAAGTGACCAAACTAAAAGCAGAGTGCTCTAGACAATATAATCTTAAAATGAAGGTGGTCAGAAACATGAGTTAGAATCAGTACCCCAAGAGAGAAAAAGCTAAGGTAGAAAGAACAAAACCTGGAGTCCTAATTATAGCTAGACCAAAGCCAATATTTGGAAATAGCAATCCAAAGCAAAGGAGGCCTTATGCCAGAAATGGCATAATGATATTGATAATATGCAAAGTGGGCATAGTGGGCATGCCCAGAATCATGGCAGGTGAGTGGTGTGGAGTGTACCAGGCTACTGTGAAAGTCCAGAGTTAAGAGATGCACAGTTACTATGAGCCTTTATCAACTGCTCTCACACAGTTTGGGAAGGCTCTAAGGCAAGCTCTCATTAGCTTCTCTGGAAAGCTTGTACAGTCTACTTGGAAATCTGTATGGGGGGAAGCAAGCCAAAAAGGACCCATACACCATGGCTGGGGTCAGTTTTGTGTAGGAAACTTCCCCCCAGAAGCCACCCAGCTTAAGGCAGGCCTTGCTAGGAACACCCTGATGGAAGTCTCAGTGGATGTCCAATGGAGGCCTCAGATGGAATCATTGTAAAGACAATTCATCATCTTCGCTGTGTCTCATGTGGTAAGTCAATTCATCCTATCCTAAGAACAGTAAAATAGAAGGTCCAGAACATTTTGGCACAGGCTCACCCTTTCACAGCTCATCCAAGAATCTAAAAGTTGGAAGGAACTATAGTGAGCATGTGTCTCAACATTCTTCACAGGTAGGGAAAGTTCAAAGAGAGTATGTGACTCTGGAAGAACCCCATAATCATCTTCAAATATCCGAACACTACTCTCGGACAAAAGGAGGTTTTTTGCACTGAGGTAGAATCCCAACTCTGCCTTCATGAGTGCTGTGATCTCAAGCAAGCCAGTTCACTTCTCTGAACCTGAGTTTTTTTATTCACAAAAATGGATAAAGGGATGACCAGGGAAATTTAAAAGCCAATTGTGGAGAAAGCCACAGCATAGTGCATGGCACATTAACTTTTCTTTTTTTTTTTCAAGATTTTTAAAAAATTTATTTATTTGAGAGAGAAAGAGAGCACAAGCAGGGGGGAGGAGGAGAGGGAGAAGAAGAAGCAGACTCCACACTGAGCAGGGAGCCCAACACAGGGCTCAATCTCAGGACCCTGAGATCATGACCTGAGCCAAAGGCAGAGGTTTAACCGGCTGAGCCACCCAGGTTGCCCTGGCAAATAACTTTTCTATACATTTCCTATGGGTCTTAGGACCAACCGTTCTTCCCTCTCTACTCTTTGTACTCATTCCCCAGAATCATCTTGGAAGAAACCAAAAGTACTGAGTTTTTGAATCTGCAGTCCTAAATCTTGAACATTAGAACAAACCCACCACACCCTAAGGCCCAGAATTAAAATACGGCTGGTATTTCCAGAGTCCCACAACAGTTTTCTGGCTTTGTGGAAAAAACCCAGAGCCTGGTCTGCAGAGGGGAGGCAGGAAAGCTCAAAGTCCCAAGTCCCAGTCCTGAACACAGTGAAAGACAAGCTGTCTTGATTTTTTTTTTTTAAAGATTTTATTTAGTCATTTGACAGAGAGAGACACAGCGAGAGAGGGAACACAAGCAGGGGGAATGGGAGAGGGAGAAGCAGGCTTCCCACTGAGCAGGGAGCCCAGTGTGGGGCTTGATCCCAGGACCCTGGGATCATGACCTGAGCTGAAGGCAGACGCGTAACCACTGAGCCACCCAGGTGCCCCGAGACAAGCTGTCTTGAAAGGATCAGCTTGCTCAATTGTGGATGCTTCCAACATGCTAAACAGGACCTGAATAGCAACAATGGAAACAAGACTCAGGGCAACAAAAGTACAACCATTAAATGTTCATGATTTCAGAGCTCAGAACATGTGTGCTCATCACTGTGGTGCTTTTTACGCTGGTGAATTTATAAGGAACATAACTTGAAAATCAGCACTATTCACGGCAACAATTTAGTGCATAATGCTGGCATTTTAGAAATTGTTATCAAGGCTATTTCACTATAAAAACTACAGACACCTTTAATAAGCAAAGGAACTTAAATGGTCCAGCACCACTACCATTTTCAATAGGCTAAAAAAGGAACATGGCTGTCAGCTAATGCTTGCTTCTCATGGTTCCTTGGTGAGGTCAACAGGAACTTTTTTTTTTTCCAGAAAGGAGCTTAATACAGAAAGTTTAGAGATTTGTTTAGTTCATGGAGACTGAAATATAGGCAGGCTTCTAGCTCATATGCCTCAGTCCAGAGTCATTTTCACAATATTTAAATCCCCAACCCACCATTATAAACACAGACACACACACACACACACACACACACACACACACACAGTTTAATAAGAGGAATTCCTCAAGGAGCCAACTTGTGTTTTGAAATTTTTGCTGCTGTTTTTCTATCCTAGGAGCATTGCTGTGACTTACCTCCTATTGGCTCTGCAGCTAGAGGACCTTCTTTTCAGGTTAGGTTCCCCTAGACAACAGATCCTGAGATAAGGATTTGAGAGTAAGTTGTTTACTGGGGTGAAAGGTGACCTCAAGAACCACTGGTAGAGAGTGAGGAATGAGACAGGAATGGGAAAGCAGCCAAAAAGGTGTTTTGATGAGCACATTACGTCTGTGGGCAACTGGAGTTCCATCCCACTGGGGACCTCTGTGAAACTGCATAGAACACGTCCTACAGAAATTCCCCCTCCAATGGGTAAGACAGGTATTTATCCACCAACTTCTTTTTGTCATTGGTTCAAGGCTGCTCCACATAAATTCCTGTGCACTTCTGGCCTGCTCCCATGCACAGACCAAGCACACTCCTGCAGCCAGCAAAAGCCCTCAGGCTTTTCCAAGTGCTAGCAATAGGAAGCCAACAGTATCACATACACAAGAATGTTGAGTGGCAAGCGAAGATGGGCTCTAACAAGGTCCACTTTATGGGCTCTAACAAGGTCCACTTTATGCTACAGATAAACTTCTTCAATTTTAGTCTCTCTCAAGTGACCCTTATATTCTTTATCTTCTCCCTCCTAATAATCAGGCTACTCAGAGATGGACCCTGGACATTCTCTCTACAGACCAGCCCTTGTGTGCAGTCCTCATCAAGACCAACACTGGAAAATCAGAAAGGGGCAGATGCAAACAGGCACTCAATGAGAGGCAGCATATGCAGTGGTTAAGAGCATGGATGCTGGTGCCCCACAGCCTGGGACTGGAATTCTCATGCTTCACAGATCTTCTATTTCCCACTCCAAAAGTATGTCAACACTGGACCCCAATATTTTCCATGAACCAACCCTGTCAGCCAGATTTCTAAAAGACCCTTCAAAAAACAACACCAAAGATGTGTTATATTAATTCTAGACTCACACGAACACTACCACAAACCTAGCAGGAGAGGCATGGTGCTCAGAGAGCTGAGCCATCCAACAAGAAAAGGCCATTGTTTTCTGGAAGAGCCTGTAGACATTCTGGGAGGGAGCTATAAAGGATAAGCCCCAGCTTGGCAGACTAAAAGCAATGGCGAAGACTTACAGATTTATTATAATCCCAAAGACCAGCAGCCATGGAAGGAGAACCATGTGGAACTGATTCGGCATAAGCAAGGCCAAGAAGATTTTAATTTAAAAACAATTTAATTATGAAAAGAAAAGAAGCAGACCCTGCAGGGAAAAAATGGTGGTGGGTGCATGTGTGAGAAAGTTCTCTTGTGTGTATGTCTATGAAAAGAGACAGCAAGAGAAACACAGAGAACTAAGTAGAAAGACAGAACTAATTTTGGGGGGGGGATAAATGAGAGGAAAAAAGTAAAAGGGGGAAAGGGAGGGAAATAATTTGTTAGCTGAGATTTTTAGTTCCAGATAACGGAAAGTAATTCTGGGTGACTCAAATTTAAAATTACCTGTTGGAAGAATAGTTCAGAAAGCAGATAGAATGGAAAAGAATTAAATAAGCAGGCCTCAAAACAGAATGAGGGAGCTCCTTAGATGCAGACAGAGGAGAAAATGGGTCACTTATTCAGGGGTCTGTGCTTAGTAATCACCACTTTCTATCGATACCCTACTGAAGTCTTAAATTCCCTGGAGAAAGATTCTGGCCTATTGTTGACCACATGACCTACGTTTGGTTGAGGATTTGGGGAAAGGGTCTTGACTGACAGTCAAGATCACATAAATGAGGGAGAGGTATCTCCATGATGGCACTAAGACAAAGAGCAAGAGATGCCCGGCAGGCAGGAGGGTCAGGGGTCCACTACAGAAAGGGAACCCAGAGGAAAGGAAGGCAGTGGGACTCAAAGGGTAGAGGAGAACCAGCTACAAACCTGGGAAGACTGAGGTACAGGAAAGGGAAAAGAATAATGAAGAGGGGAAAAAAGGGTAAGAATGTAAAAAAATGGCGCAGAGGAAAGAAACTAGATAAAAAAGGGAGAAACTCAGTTTCCATAGGAAAAGTAGGAGCCAGACAATGGGTAGGGAGAGAAGAAAGTGGTATAGCAATGGAAATGATAGCAACGAATCACGCAGGGCTCGCTCATGACTTCTTGAGTCTATGACTTCCTATGACTGTGAAGTGGATGGCAAGTAGGAGGAGTCCCAGACCACCTCAAGAGAATGAGATTTAGCATCCATTCCACTTGACTGGCATGAACATCCACTAAGTGGTTTGGTATCCATGATTGGTATTGTTCTGGTTCTCTATTCCTCCACATCAAACCATCCCAAAACTTAGTAGCTTGAAACTACTTATTATTATCTCCCAAGGTTATTTGGTTCTAATGGACTCAGCTGAATAGTTTTCACTTGGTGTATCTCATGCAATTCAGCCAGGAGTCAGCTTGGGCTGCAGTCATCTGAAAGGTCAACTGGACTGGAATGTTCAAGTTGATCCATTCACATGACAGGCAGTTAATACTGTAGCTCAGCTAAGGCTGTCAACTGAAATATCTCCATGTGGCTTGGGAGTTCCACAGCATGGCAGCCAGGTTCTTAAAGGGAGTGTCCCAAAAGTGAGCATTCCAGGAGGCTGAAAAAGGAAGTTGTCAATCAAATTAAACTAAGTCTGAAACTGGCAGAGCATCATGTCTGTCATATACTCTTGATCAAGGTAGTTACAGAGAACACCCAGACTCAAGGGAGTGGAAAATGGATTCCTAATCTTCTTGGTAAAACACATTTCTTGATGTGTTTGGCAAAGTTACATTACAGAAGAGCATTTGGGATGAACAGCCATCTATAGAAAATGTAATCTGCCCTAGGTATCTAGCCTCTTGACCATGAAGAATAATGTATTGTCTTTTTACACCTTTTTGAGTCAATAGTTTGAAATTGAGCATACGAATTTTGAACTTTCAATCCCATCTGACCTTTCAGGATATCCTCACTTCAAATGCAAGTTGATTGGTCAGTGAAAATGTTATCTTTTTCAAGAATCTAAGTGTCACATTCTTCTTGAATATAATGTCCAATTGAGGGCATACCCAGTCTGTACAAAGCCCCTATAAGATGGGTGTTTGCAGTACCATCCTCTTTTCATTCATCATTCATTCATTTGTTCCACAAATATTTTACTGCCAGGTACCATGTTAAGTGTTAAGGATATAGAGAAAGGCATAGTCTCTACCCTCATGAGTTGAGTGCTATGAGAGAGGTTCATTCACAACTCATTTTATAAAAGTCTTAGGGGTTAGAGTTTATATTTACCAAATAAAATTGCATATTATCAAAATTACTCTTAAAAATCTCTTAGGAAGTCATTGCTTTGTATACTATCTTGCAACAAGCCCAGTACAGGTATTTTTCAACCACTATTGGAAACTAATCATTGTTTTATTTTGTTGAACATCACATAAAATAGCAGGTTGCTATTTAGAGGCCACTTTTCTCTTCCTCCACTCTTACCATCCTAGACCTTTGAATTGAAATGACCTCTCAGTTGATCTTCCTGCTTTCAACCTTGCCCACATATAGCCAGAGCAGTCTTGCTTAAGCAAAAGTCAAACCATGTTACTCCTCTGCTCAAAAACATCCACTGATGCAAGTCACTCAAAATACTATCTGAAGTCCTTTCCATGGCCATTAAGGCCCTACATGATATGGCCCCTGTCTACCTCTTCAACATTTCTCCCCACATTCCCCTCCACACCCTATACTCCAGCCACTTGGACAACTTCCTCCTTCATGTGAAACTCATGTATGCCTCAGGATTTTTGAACTTGCTGCTCTTTCTGCTTGGAACAATTCTTCCCCAATTAGTTTCATTGGCTCCTCCACCTCAATCAGATTACTGCTTAAAAGGAATTTGGGCAGAAAGCTCTTTCCTGAACACAGTAGATAAAATAGCATCCTCTGTCATTTTCTGACCCCTTACTGCTTTATGCTTCTTTCTAACCTTTATCACTACCTGAAATTGGGCATCTGTTCCCTCACTGGAATGTAGCCTCCATGAGGGTAGCTCTGCACTCTGGTGCACCCTCAAGGAGAGTGACCACCACATGGTTCTCAATGAATATGTGTTAAGTGAGTGGAATTGTGGATAGATGGTGGATATATGAATGGGAGGATAGATAAAGAGATATATGCAGTAGAGATTATACCAAAATCCCTTTTTTCAGGACTAAGGCACCTGTTTCCCCAACTGCCAGAAATATTACTTGCTCTTGGCCCCCAGCTGTTTTTCCAAGGTTATGCCCCTTTCCTGGAAGCAGCTGCATCCTCTGACTGGTTGACATGGAGGTATGTAAGCCTGGCTCTCTTGACTCAATTCAGGACAATTCTGAAGGCTTGGTTGTGAATGCACCAGTTTAACTTCTCCATGCCCAACTCTGCTCCCCTGTCTCTACATATGTAGTTCCCAAGATGTCTCTCCAATATATGTCCTAGCCACAAATTTCCATCTCAGAGTTTGTTTCCTAAAGAGCCAATCTAAGAAAGTGTGGTACCAAAAATACCCACATTCAAGCACTGGAATCACATGCAGTTCACATAGGAAGTGAGAAAAACCAAGGAGCTCAGACTCAAATCACCCACTTTACTCATCCCAAGACAGTTGCTCACAAGTAGAAATGCTGGCAAATCACAGGTTTTCCCTTTTCCCCTCCCTCTGTCTCTTTTTATTTCTCTCTCCACATAGCTTATTTAGTTGAGTTCAGTCATTATGCAGAAACAATGCAATTCCAGTGTCCACTTTGACCAGAAAAGGCATCTAACCCAAGGTAGCCAGACCGAGGCTTATCATATAGTCTGGAAATAAAATCTCTCCCCAAAAAGGGGTGAGAGAGGCTCTGACATCCCTGAACTCTGAACTGCTAATTGCAGAAAAGTCAGCAAGAACTGAAAAGATGCTCTGACAGCTGTTAGAAGTGAGAGAACAAGGAAGATAAAAGAAGACAAATATAAATGGAAAGGGGTCAGGTTAATAAGGAAATTCCAGATTAGAGAGCCACAGGCTCTGACTGCTGATATCCAGAGCTTTCTTGGATGCTGAGTGATGATCCAGCTCCATACTCTGCAAGGCTCAGACATGCTGGGGTTCCCTGGCCCTGCTTGTTGACCTCCCTCCTTTTCATTTGTACCAATATGGCTAGGATTCCTGTTTTTCTAATTCCTATATATATATTTGTGTGTGTGTGTGTGTGTATATATATATATATATATATATATATATATATATATATATATATATATACTCTTCAATAAATACATTGCTTAAAGCTAATGGAGTTATTTAAATTCCAAAATATATTACTGACAAATATAATTATTGAAAAATAATAATAATAGTGATGATTAAAGAGTGCTTACTCCATACCAAGCATTCACTGTCTTGTAAATCCTCACAACTGTTTGAAAGAATTTACAAGTGAGGAAACTGAGTGTTTGAAGAGAATGGCCAAAACTAGGGAGTTGGTAGGATACATTATTCAAAGTCAGGTCAAAGTGGTTGAACTGAATCCAAAACTAGGTCTATCACATTCTAAGTCCCCAGTCAGTCAGATTCTTCAACACCCCTTTTAGTGGCTAAAGCCTATTCTGCAGTAACATGTACCATCTTCACCAGCGATCAAAGTCAGGAGTTAGTTTAAGTGCCCTACAGTGTCATTAATACCGCATTTTGCTCTTGGTTCTGAGTTGGAAGCCACTGGCTGATCATCAGAGGATTTCCAAAGGCCAACATTCAAGACACTTTGCCTCCCAATGAACTCCTTCTGGTCTGAAAGAAAAATAAGAGAACTACTGTGCAGGCCAACCCTGAGGAAGCTCAGGTGTGGATTCTTAAGGAAAACCAGAGAAAAAAACCACAAAGAAAAGCCATCCTGTGACTTGGTCTGCTAGGCCATATGGATTAACAAAAACCATCTCACAGCAAAGTTCTTCCCTCTCATAGGCAATCCAAACATCTACTTACCTAATTGTGTTTTCTTTTATGCACACATGCATGTATATTTTACAGCTGTGCCATCTGTGTTACTATAGTTATGGTCCTATTAGCATTTTTATAAAAATGATAGTAAATCTTTGTTTTCTGAGGTTCAGAAATAGCCTATAAAACTGGTTCTAGAGGCTAAATCTCATTCCTGGCAAGTTCCAGCCAAGAAACTAATAGAATTTGTTGAGCAATTAAACAAATATCAATTTACTCAGTGAGCTAAAAAAGTACAAAAGTTTACTATTTCCAGAGGCAAATATGCATTCATAAAGGAGAAAAAAACTAAATCCCAGTATAAAAAAGATTATAGGCTTAACCTTAATTGTGGTGTCTATAAGTCATTCCTTTGATTAATTTAAAATGTTAAAAAGTCAGGTAAGTACATACAATCTACAAATGTTCCCTGATTGCATTTACTATAGAGATCTTCTGATAATAAGCAGCAGAAATGGGCAATGTCTACTTTAGGCAAGAAGGAAATTCATCAGAAAGATTTGTAGAATCTCACAGGATTACAGGGAGGAAAAGAAGGGGATGCTGAATAATCATGGTTGAAATGGATGGAAGCAGATTGGAAAGTCTTTATAGCATTTACTGCTTGATAGCACCATGTCTAGAATGAAGGCACTATAATACTTTCATCCTTCTCTGTATCCTTTTGGTCTAGATTCAGAAGTCCAGAAAAGGGTTTGGTTAGCTAAACCTGCCATGTGGCTGTGCCTTGTTTCTACTACACTTGCTCCTTGGGACAACCACAGTGGTGAGGGAAGCATCCAGCAACATCATTTATAACTGCCAAGGAAGGAAGGAAGGAAGGAAGGAAGGAAGGAAGGAAGGAAGGAAGGAAGGAAGGAAGGAAGGAAGGAAGGAAGGAAGGGAGGAAAGAGGGAAGAAAGAAAGGAAGGAAGGGAGGGAGAGGGAGAGAAAGAGAGAGAATGAGTTGGGTAGGTTGGAGAGAGAAGGAGGGAAGGAAGGAAAGAAGAGAAGAGAGAAAGAAAAAAAGTGAGAAAGTAAGAGGAAGAGAAAGACTGAAAGTGAGAAAGAAAAACAGAGAGAGAGAGAGAAAGAGAGAAACTACATGAATGTGCATTAGAAACTGGTTGGATAAATTATGCTCCAAATACACAATGGAATATTATACAATCATTAAAAGTTATGAGGAAAATATTGAATGACTTGAAAAGCTGCATTCAATATACTGTTAAGTGAAAAAGTAGGTTAACAACAGTATACTCAGTATAATCCCATTTTTAGAGTGAATACATACATATATACATATATACATACATATATACATATATATACATACATATATAAGAAAATATGTATGCATAGAAAAAATGGTGATGGGATTTCAAATTATTTTAGTGTCTTACTTTAGCTAATCTTTGTGATCTAAGTTTCTAAAAATAGATATATACTGCTTTTGAAAGGATTATTTTAAAACAAAAAACACTTTTCAGGTTTCTAAAGCTCCTCCTGCATCTCTGAAGCAAATACAACAAATATTATTACCTCATTCTATATATGGAGAAGTTGAGGCCCAGAGAGGATATTATCAGGCAGAATCACAAAGCAGAGGTAAGATAAGAACCTAAAGCCTTCATCTCAAAGTCTTGATCCTCCTTTCTTCTGTCTTTTATGAGAGCAGGAGTCACTGAATGTGTACAAAGAGGGTAAAAACTGGCAGTCACCACCCTTCCTGTGAATCAGACCAGCCTCCATTTTTTCTTCAGCTTTAAGAGCTGCCTTTGGAGCATATTCAGCTTGAGCTTTTTCTCCATTTTTGCAAGAGAGAGTCATTACAGTGGTATTGGAAATTCTGTGTGTTGTATTGGAACTGCTGGATGTTATCTGTCACATGCCATTTTGAAATCATCTCTCTATCTGAAAGGTCACTACCACTGGCTAAATGGTATTGAGTTCCAGGCATTTACAGATGTACATGATGACTCCGGCAAGGGGTTTTCATGGATTGAAGAACCCAGCCAATGGGATGAGAATAGTAAACATCTGTCTGAACAGAGTCATTAGAAGACAAGATAAACCTGGAGGTGCAGGTCACCAGCAGACTAGAAATGGAGCCATGCTTTCCCGATATGACTGTTGTCACTACAATATCCTTGGAGCCTAGCCTAGCCCAGGCCACAGCTTGGAAGCTGGCATTTTGCTCACCTCACACCATGGCACCCATGAGAAGCAGCAGCTCCTATTTGCACCTCCTCCCTGCACACATCCAAGAGACTGGTGTTCCATAACAGAAACTCCAATGAGGCTGAGTGGTTTGCAGGAGTGGGACCAAGACACAGGGTCAATGGATGCTGCTTTTCATTGTGAATTCTGAAAGCTCTCGGAAAGAGCAGTCGGAATTCATGCAAATGCTTTTGAGATATTCGGTCAGTATCTAGGGCTCATGGTCATTTCTGATTTCAGCCATGTCCCACCATTTCCTAGCACCAAAAGCAATGGTATAAAATGAGTCTGTATCATACTGCCCCATGTGACTTTGGTGGCCTGAGCCCATGCCCCGCAGTCAAGCACTTGTTGAAAGGTTCAGATGAGGCTGGTGAGGCCAGGTTGACTTCCACCCCAGGGAAGAGACCCGATTGAAAGCCCAAGTGAGGTAGTTTGCGAATTCTCCAAACTACCTCAGTTAGGTATCAAGTTAATCCAAAGAAATTTGCATTCCAATAAAGATGAGTCATGCCTAATATGTGGGTTTCTATTGTTTGTTCTTTTCCAGGGCATCTAGGTAAGGGTAAGAGCCTGGATTCTTTCCTATGAAGTGTGAAATTTTTGATAGAAGTAAAAAGAACATTGGATCTAGTGTCAGATCTGGATTGAAATACCAACTCCACACTTACCAGCCATGTCAGAATAGTTATCTAATGCAGTGGTTCTCAGAGTATGATCCTGTGTCCCCTTTCAGGGTTATGCAAAGTCAAATCTATTTTCTTAAAAATACCAAGATATTCTTTGTCTTTTCACCATCATTCTCTCACAAGTAGAATTTTTGAGAGACTACAAGACATGTGATGTTGTTATTGCACTAATGGATAATAGAATGTGTGTTTGTGTAGTCTTGTGTTTCAAATTTTTGTGTTTTAATTTCTAATAAATACTAATAAAAATAACCCACATAAACAAATTTTAAGAGTATTTGGGAACTGTTGATCTAATCTCTTTGCACCTCTGCCTCCCAAAGTATCAAAGGCTATTATATAAATAAATTAATTAATTAAAAAATTAGAAGAAGTACATGCATTAAGAGCAATACACCAAAATATATCTCTCCCTACTCAAATACAGGTATTGTCCCAACTCCATAGGAGCACTCAATTTCACCCTTTTTGGAATGAGTTTCATTCCTGCTTGAAAACATGCATTGTCCCCTCTCTACAAAACCAGGCCCTTGATAATCTCAGATTGAGTGCTCCAGGGCCTTCCCTTTATTTTTTTTATTATGTTATGTTAATCACCATATATTACATCATTAGTTTTTGATGTAGTGTTCCATGATTCATTGTTTGCATATAACACCCAGTGCTCCATTCAATACATGCCCTCTTTAATACCCATCACCAGGCTAACCCATCCCCCCACCCCACCCCCCCGTAGAACCCTCAATTTGTTTCTCAGAGTCCATAGACTCTCATGGTTCGTCTCCCCCTCCAATTTCCCCCCTTCATTTTTCCCTTCCTACTATCTTCTTTTTTTTTTTAACATAATGTATTATTTGTTTCAGAGATACAGGTCTGTGATTCAACAGTCTTACACAATTCACAGCACTCACCATAGCACATACCCTCCCCCATATCTATCACCTGGCCACCCCATCCCTCCCACCCCTGACCCCTCCAGCAACCCTCCAGGGCCTTCCCTTTAAATCCAATTTCCTGCCTCAACTTTCCATCCCTGGCTTCTCTATGTCATTCCTGCAAATATTAAGTGTTCTGTACCTATTCAAGTATATCTGGTAGAAGCCATAAAACAACATCTTTGTGGAATGAAGGCAGAGTCTTTCTTAAAATGAGTGGTCATATCCAGTGTCAACCGTTCCAGGAAGTGAAGTGCTCTAGGACAGAGTTTGGGGACAAATCCTTCAGTAATATTCCTCTGGGTCTCACTCTTGGGCCAGGATTTGTGTTGCCTCCTAGAAGTAAAGGAAAGAGGACCTCTAGAGCCTGGAGGGGGATGAGGAGCCTGGCAGAAAGAACCCCCATGTTGGCAGGTTTCTTCATACCAGTTTATCCCTAAATTCTCTGTACTAACTCCTCAGGAGCTCATTGGTTCTCAGAATAAAACAACCCATCATTTCTCTACCCTGCCACAGCTGAGATATTTGGCATGCCCATTTCCTCTATAAGAGGTGGACTCTGGACTCCTGTATCAGATGAAATAGAGCAGGAAAAGTTTGGTGGTGGGAAAATGCACCAGAGACAGTGGGGACAGAGAAGAATTTTGAATTGAATAGGTATTTCTCAAGTAAGGACATCAGGATTGATTAGATGTACAAAGTGAGGGAAATACAGCAACTGAGGATAAAACTAAGGATTCTGGCTTAGAACACTGATGGAAGAGAGGCTATTCATTGAGACACAGTAGTGAAGGAGAGCTGAATTGAGAGGGAAGGAGAGTCATGAGAAATTCTGGTCTAAAGCTCAGGCTAGAGGTCATCCTGAAGGTCACAAAATGGCAGCTGAATCCCACGGGGTTTGTGTTATGCCTCTACAGATCTTGCAGCTGTAACAATGAAGCTGGCAAAAAAGCAGCAATCTGTTTTGTAAGATTCTCCAGAGGCCCTGCTGCTGATTCTTATTGTCAATTGCCTTTCCTGACTGCACTTGTGGCCCCTGGCTTGATTTCCCCTTTGGCCTTCAGAACTGCTTTTGTACCCCTAAACCTTGGCTCAATTTAGCACATACCTTCATTCTTTGCATACTCCCAAGACCAGCTCAGAAAACCCTTTATTCTTCCCGTGCTGCTAGCTCTCTTCATTACAAACTAAGGGAAGGAAGGACAAAGAAAGAACATGTAGAGCAAGAAGAGAGAAGGATCCCAGGAGAATTGGAATAAAAAGCAGCCATTAGCAAACTTGAAAAACTCTTCTTTCTCCTATGGTGTGCATTTCCAAGTCTTACTTTCAAGGGAATTATTTTAAATGGCTAATCTGGAGAATTTGTGTCATTTGGGTAAATTTGGATTTAGAGTCAGATCTCTCACCCTCAAAATGATTCAAAAAATTGTAGCAAATGTTATTTCATTCAAAAGTCATTGGTGACAATATAAATAACAATAATAAAAATATATGAAGTCTTCAGAGTGGCTTGTTAATTTCTAACAGTTGTCATATAACCTCTTATATCTTAATATAAGCAGCCCTTTATAATTCACTATGGACTAAAATTTGCCACTTACTAAATATTTTGCAGGAAGATTAGAAATAGTACTAGTTAGAACCAAAAGTTTGTTTAGTTTAAATCACTTGCAGGGTTTTGTCCAGTGATGGATAAACTAATCATCTATAACAGCTAAGTTTCTTCCTAGGTGGTATTACAATGTCATGTCAGAGGTATGGCTTATCTGTCAATTCTGACCTAAGTGACAATAAATTCTCCAAAATGTTAATTTGTCAATAATCTACTCGTAATGGCTGAAGGAAGTTGTTCTAGTCAGGATAGGCTAGGTTATGCTGCAGTGACAAACAATCCCTAGAGCTCAGTGGTGTGAACAGCAGACTTAATTATGCTGCATGTGCATTACTTGTAGATGGAGGGGATTGAGCCACATCACCTTCACTCAGAAACCCAAGCCAGTCACAGTAGCAGGAGGGAGAGAGGGAGGATGAAGACTCATCATTCACTCTTAATCCTAGAAGTAACATATGTCATTCTGCTCGCATTGTTTTAATCTAAAAGTCACATGAGTTGGCTTAAATTCAATAGGGAATTGAAAATAGAAAACTAAGTATTAAGGAACAAGTGCAAATTTTAACAGAACAGGAATAAAGACACCTTCATTTTAAACTCTAAGCTCATTAGCAAAATATTTTGCATGAAGACAAAAGCAAAGAGAATAATAAAATACAATGAACCCAGAATGCACGTTGAAAATTTGAATTATATAACATCAGGAGCAAGATATTTAGGGTGGGGGGAAGATCAGATAATTTGTATCTTATCAGTGAAATTCAAACACATTAAGCAACACATTAACCAAGATCACACAACTAGTTTGCAGTGGCCTTTTTACTTCTGGTTAGTAGTCTTTGAAGTAGGAGCCCTGTGAAGACTGAATTTCAAAACCACAATAGTAATAAAGGCACAGCTAGCATGAGAAGTTTTTTATGTTAAAAATTGTTGATCACATCTTCATTCCATTTGTAAGGAGTAAGGAGCTAATTGCTATTTATTCCAATAAATAAAGTCAAATCACCATTCAGAGACCCCATGCTCTCTGCTTGTAAACCTGGACAATCTAGACAGATAAGGAGTTGCCCATTACTTTCTCCAAGAGCTTATCCTTCAATAAAGCCTCAGGAAAACCATGAACATATGCTTAAGCATGACATCTGAAGTCAAGGAGAAGGATTGGCAAATATTAAAAAGACCTGAGCCTGATTCACCCCAAACAGAGTTCTCCAATAACCATGCACTTTTAGTGTTCCACAGAGGAAATGAAAGATATGGAAAATTAATTGTAGAACAAAATATCTTGACCATAATCTTTGGCATAAATAATTTTCCTTCTGAGCTTGCTTAATAATAAAAAAAATAAAAACATCATGTTGGTGAGCATTCTTTTCTCACAAGAACTTTTTTGTTGTAATCAAGAACTTGTCTCTGAGAATCACAAAGAAACATAGAAACAAAAGTAATAAAGTAACGAGAAGAAATGACAACCCTATTACGGGGTTTGAATGGGCATGTCTGATGGACTTTGCATCATGCTTTGATAACAGAATTGAACTTTGAGGTCTGTAGTTGAGAGAGAACTGTTAAAAAATCATCCATGTCTTTAATAAAGACAATGTGGGTCATCTGGTTGTGAGACTCCTGTAAGGGCAAGTGATAGATTAGTAAACAAGGCATCTTTGAAGTTTTCTGCTCCAAACATGGTCCCAGTATAAGACCTTCTAGATCATCTGTTTGATGGTCACATTACCCCAGGTCCTGTGATGGGGTAGTTCACAGCAACTCAAGCTCTCAAATTTAGCAGGTCTTCCACTAAACTGAGCTGAAATTTTCCCAAGCAAACTTCTAACATTTTTCCTAGCTGTCCCATAAGGTGAGACAGAAAAGGGCTTCCCCTTCTTATTCTTTTAAATATTTTAAATTAGTTTTCATGTCCTCACTCAACATTTCATAACACATAAAGGGAGCAACCTACTAAGAATCTTGTGGCTACCTGAAGCGTATCAACGTACTGAAGTACCTTGAACTACCTTCTGAGGGTACAACCCTCAGAAGAACAACCTTAATCTCCTATATGTTGGGAGTGAAAGTTACCCTTCTGTAACACCAATCAGGAAGCTTTTTACCATGTCATTGTTGTTTGCAGCATTGTTCTTTTGGTTGTATTTGAGGGGGTGAGAGGAACTGACCATTACAGGAACATAGCATACTGTTTCTTGTTTAGATTTTATTTAATAAACAAAATTCAACATGAAATTCATCTCAACTTGGAAGGAGGTAAGGAGTATATGAACCCCAAAGAACTACAACAAATACTTACAGCCCAACTATTACAGGATATGAGAACAACTAGAGGATAGAAAGTGTTCTCTCTAGCTGAAGAAGGAATTGTCTGGTAGTTAAGATAAAACACAAAATCAAATCTATGAGATTTGCCTTTGCTTATCAATAGTAATCTTCCTGTTGTCTATCTAATCTTGGATCCAAAGCATTTCATAGATTCCAAAATATTCATATCAAAGACATATAGTTGCCTTCTGGTCACTGAGTCTTAACAGTGTAGATTTAAAAACCAGGAACCATTTGTATGGGGTTCATCATCTATCTTGGATAAGATCCCAAAATTCATATGGTTCAGTGAGACATTCTCATCAGGAAATGTCTTCCTATGGATGGGCTTGCGACCAGGGCCATTATGGCAGGTGAAGTCTCCACCCTGGCACATAAACTCCCTCACATGAGTGCAGGATGAGTCATGGAATAGTATTTAATGATAGAATGGACTTAGGAATTAAATGTAATAAACATTTTACCATCAGTACATTCACTGTTTTTAAGAATGCCTCTGGGGCACCTGGGTGGCTCAGTTGGTTAAGCGTCTGCCTTCAGCTCAGGTCATGATCCCAGGGTGCTGGGATCAAGTCTTTCATCATGCCCCTTGCTCAGCAGGGAGTCTGCTTATCCCTCCCCCCCCTTCCCCGCTCATTCTCTCTCTCTCTCTCAAATAAATAAATAAATAAAATCTTTATTAAAAAAATAATGCCTTTACTAAATGAGAACTGCTAATCTGAATTTTGTCCTATTTATAAGAAAATAAATGGAGGCATAAAATATTGACCACCGTACTTGATCTGTCAGCAACATTCAAAATGACTGCCCTCTCCCTCCTTCTTGAACTATTCTTTTCTCGTGACCAGAGCACCATGGAAACCATGCAATCCAAATCCTTGTACATACCTAACCATAAGCACTGCATCTGTCTGGGGAAACCTGTTGTTGAGCTTTACCTGCTATGGAGACACCAGAAGATAGAGATCCATGTCCTCCTTGACTTTCATGACTCAACACGGTTTGGGTTTCCTTCCCACCTCCCTGGCCATTCACTATCTCTACTTTAGGCTCACCCTCCTCTCTTTGGCCATTTAATGTTGGAGCTCCAAAACATTTTGGTCTTTTTTCTTCTCCCTCTATACTCTCTTTATGACAACTGTGAAACTGAGTATTCCATGGTAATTCACAGCAATGCAGCACTGTAGTCACCCGTTCCTACTGATTCCAGCCCCATTCTGAGACAAGGCTGGCTTTCTATCCATACATTATCAAGGTCCCATGGTGAACCATGTCATCCCAATCCTTGCACCTGCCTGACCACAAGCACTGTTTCTGAGGGGAAGGCCCACTGTTGACGAACACCTGTTGGAGAGACACTGGGGTAGAGGGAGCCATGTTTTCCATATATCCATAGAACTTGTGCTTCTGACTGATGATTCTTCCTTGCAACATCCATTCCCACACACAGATGATCCCCCAGCCTATCATCTTCATTAGCTTATTTCCCTTCCCTGCCACGCTGCTATGGTGCTTCAGGGGAGTTGAGACATGAAATTTCTCTTCTTTGAGACTTATTTCTATTTAATGCCTTTTTATTAGTATAAATCATGTTTTCCTCTTTGTGTCTAGTAATTTTAGATTGTGTTCTGAGCATTGTGTATGTTATGTTATAAAGACACTGGATTCTGTTATGTTCTTCCAAAGAGTTTTGTTTTTGCCTTGTTTTATTATTTTTGTTTTGTTTTAGTAGGCATTCTACTTAGCTGTATTCAAACTCAAAGTTCTATGCTTCCTGCAGTGGGTAGCAGTTGAAATCTCAGATAAGTTCTTTTCACCTTAGTGGGATACTTGGATTCTTCTCCATGTATTCATGGTTGACAAGTCAGCAAGAGAATGGGGTGAGTTTATACATAGAATTTGGGGCTCTGCATTTTTGGTTCTCACCTTTTTAGGATTCCCCCTCCCCTTGCAGTGGCTATGTGGGTTTCATCAAGTTTTAGTCTACCCATCTGCTACTGAGTGGGGTCTTTCCTCAGGTTAATAGTTGTAAAAAATAAAAAATAAAAAACTCACCCAGTCCTGGTCCTTTCTTCAAAGGATAGAAGTTTCTGCCTGCTTTTGGTCACTTTCCAGTGTCTTCAGGATATGCATTGCTCAGAGTTGCTGCATTCATGTTACACTCCCTTAGAACCAGCTCCAAGACAACTCCAGGGTTCAAACCTCTAATTCACTAGTTGTGTTAGTTGTGTGACTCTAGGACACTTTTCTGAAGTACAAAAGGAATATAATAATCTCTATCCTATGAAATCATTATGCATAATAAGAGAGTGAATGTACCAGTCGTACAATCAATATATTGTATTCTTTTATATTTTTTTGTATTCTTACCACCTTAGCTACCAAATGAGCTCATAATTGTCAAATATAGACTTTGAGTCTATCTGAATCACATAAGGAGTTTTTTTGTTTGTGCTTTTGTTTTTTAATGGAGCTTTGCAAGATTAACAGAGGAGGTTGTGAAGTTGTTTGGGATGGGGTTTATATTTTTAAAGACATGGTATATGTTTGCTAATGGCTGCTTTATTGTTCCCTTTTTCCTGAGATCCTTCTCTTTTCCTGCTCTACATGTTTTTCCTTTGTCTTTCCCTTCCTCAGGTTCCAATAAAGAGAACAGGAAGACTGAAGAGTTTCCTGGACCAGTCCTGAGAGTGTACAAAGAATAACAGTGTATGCACGGTGTATGTATGGATTTTTCTTAGACAGTTAAGCTACTTTGCCAAAAAAATGATGATGATGTACTTTTCTTTTCTCTGCTGAAAATATTCAAGCATTTCCTGAACAACAGTTATATTCTATGAGTGAGTAATTTGCTATAGAAGTTCCAATGTCTATTTAAGGAAAGAAAATAAAAACAGTCATGGTAACACCAATAAATGCAGTAGCATATACCTTATTTTTTAAAGTTTCCACAGGGCTGAAATACAAAACTATAATAATATGTAGAAAAATAACTTGAAGTTTAGAGTACATAAACAAAAGTTTATGAACAAAGACCAAACTAATGTACAATTGGGCATGAGAACCAAATTATAAATAGAT
The DNA here is from genome assembly GCF_003265705.2 of Callorhinus ursinus. Taxonomy (NCBI): domain Eukaryota; kingdom Metazoa; phylum Chordata; class Mammalia; order Carnivora; family Otariidae; genus Callorhinus; species Callorhinus ursinus. The sequence continues at coordinate 13,340,512 of NW_027397091.1, forward strand.
TCTTAATTTCTTAATATCATTTGCTTACCAAAAACTGCTTATATCATGTACATAACCCCCTAATGAAGACACAGCCATGAGTTAAGCAGAGTATAATGGATTAACTTGGGGTTGCTTGGTAGCCATTGGACATGAGGGATATATACAAAACAGTATCTATTCCATGAGTGGGTATTTCCTAGAAATGGTCTCCCTCTTGTGCCTGTTCTCTTGAAAGTCCCATTAGTATCTATGTACCTTGGCTGCCAATAAGTGGATTAGTGGTGCCTTTCAAGGTAGATTAGTGTTCCCTCTGCATTTAATTAAAGTAGAGTTCATTCTATCATCCTTAAGAGCAAAATTATGCAGAGAGAAATTCCTTATGTGCAGACATTGACTCCAAATATGTCTCCCATTTGGGTCCTTAAAGTGATCCAGTTGACTGCACAGTTCAGAATTTCTGGAATAACATACAAATTCAGTGCTTTTTCTCCTGAGAACAGAAGTGTCAGCTCCACAAGTGGGAAGGAAGTGGGCAGGGTTCTGTCCCTGACATGATTTGGATCTCACACTTTCTAATAAGATCCCACGTGCAAATCATTTTGTTAAATTGTAAAAACATTAATGTCCTCCTCAAGCTGATAAACTTGCCAAAAGAGAAGTCAAATCAGGGTGTTTCTCTAGCTCATAGATGGACTCAGGTTACTAAACACATTCTCACTAGATAGTACCATCTAAGGATTTGTTAGTGCCATAAACATCAAAATAAATTGTTTCATAAATGGAGTGACAATGCTCTGGTCTGCAGCTGGGTTGCCATTTTATGTAGCTTCTCTCACAATAGTAAATATTTCAGCCCTGAACCATTTTATGCCCCCGAATACATTAACTGCCTGATTCTTTTCATATGGACTATAACAAATGACCACAAAATGTCTATCATAGTGGTTTGCAACTATGGCTACCCATTAGAAACACTTAGGAAACATTTAAATTGCACGCCTGAGCCCTACTCTTAGAAATTCTATACTCTGGAGTGGGGCCCAGGCATATCATTTTTTTAAAGGACCCTAGGTAATTCTGCAGTCAAGGTGGAGAACCGCTCTCTGTTCTCTCCAATTCCCTCTCTGTCTGGGGCTTGCAAAACTGAGACTTTGCAAATTCCAAGAAGATAAAATATTTCTTTCTTGCCTTTTTGGGTTAACCCCCTAAAGAATATTTTTATTTAGACTAAAGAGAATATCCATCTCTGGCATCTGTCTTTGCCTTTATCCCTTGGCTTTCAAAATGGTGACGGACAATGTGTGAGGAAAGGAAGAAGGGGGCAGAGCACTTGGGAAGGGAGTCCAGGCTCGCCTCTTTGAGATGTACATATGCCATATATGTTAAAGTAATGACAGCAGACAGGGAAAGCAATAACACAGAATGTTACTGTCCTAATGGGCATGAAAGGAGACCACAAATGATTTGAGGGCTGGTCAGGATCTTGTTGGGAGGGGAAATTCCAACCATAAGAATGATCAAGTGGAATATCTATGGCTGTGGCCATAGGTAACCACACCCACTGTGTGAAACAGGTGACCAAAGAATCCTCCCAAGAGCCGGCTCTAACTTGTTGCTTCTTTGATTGTAACAGTCAATAAAGGCATTTTCTTTCTACCCCCGTTGAAGCTTGCAGCTTCAACCCAGCTTTAAAGGCTTTAAGATACTGTTTTGTAGAGTCTGCGTTTGTCTTTATCATTTGTTTATATCTCACACATGCACAAAATCTTTACCCTAAAGACTGGATTGGGTCTTATGGATGCTTCCTTAGTGATGCCCAAAACGATGTGATGACAATGCCTTATCTGTGAGGAAGCACAGAAACTAAACAAATGAGACTCAACTCAAACTATTGATGACACCCAGTACCAAATTTGTTTCTGATTTAAAGTTTACTGGAAATAGCCAGACACAGCCAAACTTTGTTCCTTCAGGAAGATCTAAGATTGTCAACACAACTCCCCAGTTGTCTGTTCTCTTCTGCACTAGGACTGCTTTGGCTAAGATTTCACATGTGAGGTTTAAGCACTGCATCTAATATATTGCTTGAACAGAGGAGTCCTTTCAGTTATGAAATACCTCCTTTTTATACCTGTCCTTTCATACCTTACTTCTGATGGCACCTAACATAACACAAAATAATGCAAATGAGATTCAATGTAAATCACTGATCAGACCTAGCATCAAGTTTACTTCTGACTCAGTTTACAAGCAATAGTAAGACATAGCAATTGGCAAATAAATTACATAGCTTATGAAACATTTTCCAATGAGCCATGTCCCATAAATACATAAATTTCAGGTTTATTTACAATAAGCAGCTGACACAGACTAGGTTTATCCTGCTATAATAGCTCATAGACAAAGATTCTCCCTTATCTTTCTGCTAGTAAATATCATTTACTAAATGGTATTACCAAATGGTAAATCACCATTTGTGTTTTCCGGGAAATCTGGTTACTAGTGAGCTGGCAAGGGAACTTGTCTGGTTTATCTTTTTCTTTCCCAGATATCCCAAATAAAAGGTTGCAGGCCTACTGCTAACCTTTTTTTTTTTTTAAGCACTTATAAATTAAAACAAAAACAAAAAACTTTCATACCCATTGCCATCTTGAAACCCCATGGAACCTTCGGAGCAAGCAGAGCAAGATTCTTCCCCCTTGTAGAGTGGGGGAAAATCAAATTCAGAAAAATTGAGTAAGTCATCCAGAACCCTAAAGCAAGGTGAGAATGAAGCAACTTGAGAAATTCAGTCCTTGACCCTGTAATATTCTGTCTTATACTCTCCCTTCTGGATCATGATTTTTCATCAAGAACAACACGTGAGTTGCCCCTGAAACTCACATATATATATAAAGGCAGAAAAAAATTTAGAAGCACTGTTTTAAACAATGACCATTTGATAATGTCTTATGTGCTCTGTAACTACCAAGAGCAACAAATTCTAGAGCTCTGAGCTGTGTGGGTGATGGAAGTGTCAACAGGTATCTTTCTAGTCACTGCTTCCAGGGAGGAGGGAGCAACTCTCAAGGTGGTCATCATAATAATGATTTGTTCTCTTATGCACACAGGTGTTCCATCCATTAGCATATGTAGCATGTTTTTGCAATGCTCATCTATGAATCTCTAGTGCCTGTAGGTCCATAGTAGGTGCACAGTAAATGTTTTTGTTGGACTAAATCATCTGCATTTGGAAACTCACGATAACCTTTCAAAGCAGGAAGCTAAAAATAATTACCTTTACTTTGCAAATGAGGGGAAACAGTGCTTAAGGAAATTTAACGGCATTTTCAAGTTTACAGCTGGAAAGTATCTAAATCAGGGCTTATCCTCTGATCTCAATGAACTCAAAGAAGACTCCCCTCCCCTCCTTCTGGGTTATATGAATACTACTGCAGTACCTTCTTTTCTCTTTTCACTACCAAGGTCAGCATTGTTTCTCAATAATCTCTTCATTGATATGTAACCTTTGCCCCTATTATCTACAGTTCAATTCTTGTTATTCAAAATGCAGACACCGAAAACCTCCTAGACTCTTGTAATCAGCGAGTTTGCAAGGTAAGGAATGAATGAAAACAGGACAGTTAGTGCAAAGGTCCTTGGCACTAAATACCCATGTGCCACGAATAGTCCCTTAACTTAATAAGCCTCTGTTTCATTAACTGTAAAAGAAAGGAGCTAGCAGAGTCTGTTCCTGCGTCTACTGAGTTCTAAAAGTCTCTGATAACTCCCCTTTGCTATTTTATTCCTGCAGTATGCACTTATTTAGGTGGGTCTTAAGGAACAGGAATTATATTTTATTTCCTATTCTAATAGTGAGGCAGTTTAATTTCACTACCTGTAAGATGCCCAAGGTGAGATGCATGGCCACCATCTTCAACCACCAGCTGGATGAATCCAAAGAAGAACAGTGAACTTTATCTTGACTAACTCAGTGCTGAACCACTTTTGTGTCTTTTAGATATGTCTCCTTCAATCCAGAAATTGTGGGGGACCAGAAGACACACTCAATATAACTTTCACTTCAGGATAAGCCAGAATAACCCAGGGCTCCCACTGACAAGCAAAAACCTATTTAAAGTTTACATAAGAGATAAAATAAATATCAAGGCATCACGAAAGAAAGAGGAAAAAGGAGAGGAATGAGAAACAGGAAAGAGAAAAGGGAAAGCAAGAAAAAAGGAAACAAGACAAGAAAGAGAAACTGAGTCCATGAGGTGCTAACCCATGCCAGGCATGCTGTCCACATGGTTGCGTTAGATTTTCCCCACGACCCCGTGGAACAGACCCCATTTACACTGGGCCATTGAGGAAGACGAGGCTCAGGACTGTCACAGGCTTCCATCGCTCCAAGGACTGTCAGATAACAGACACCAATCCAGTGGGCAGGGGACAGCAAGGCGACAGTGAGGGTCTGCTGCATGGAAGGGACAAGTCCACAGTCTCACCTGGCACAGCAAATATGTCGGCTGGCCAAGTTCCACCTCGGGCTGCCAGTCTTGACCTCTGGGACATAGGGGGCCCACACTTCCAGCGTGTGCTTTGGTCACATCATGCCCCATTTTTCATCAGCAGAGGCCAAGATCCATTTCATCAAGGTTTATTTTGTCTGTCCCTGTTCTTAGAAGTTCTGTCGAGTCAGCAGCCTTCCATCGGGAACTTACCCAGACAGTCAGTGAGAGGGAAGGTGTATTTTTGAGGACCTTTAAGCATGGGCTCAAACATGGCTGGGATAAGAAACCCAGAAGCCTTTTAGGGGTTCTCCCCCTGCCCACTTAGCTCGATCCTTAGGTGGGCAGGGGGTGGCTCCCCCAGGAACCCCATTGCGTACAGTGATGGCTATTTCTCATAGTTCCCATGACATCATACTTTGGGAAGGACAGGAGGACGATACACCCCATTCAGCCCTGACTCCTGCCAGGTACCCTCATTGGCCAAGAGCTCTGGAGCCTGGTGATATGCCCTTGACTATTTTAATTTTTCAAAAATGCATGCAACTCAGTGATATGTGTTTACAGGAATGCTTTGCTTAGCTAAAAGGCAAACAGAGCCACTTGCAAAGAATTCAAGTGACAAAAACCAACAAGCAAAAACCTGCATAAAAAATCCTACACAGCTCAAGAAATTGTGATTGTTATCTTAAAATTCTATTCAAACAAGAATCTGTCAGTTTCTCTTGCTACCAACCCTCCCCACCCCCCTACCGCCAAGTTTAGCCATAGTAGTGACTATCTACCTGGAGGTATCATTTATGTATCACTAATTTACAATATATACATGTGTGTATTTATTTTTATCTGTTTACTTATAATCATCAGCAAGTCGGGATAGAAAAGAGAGACCTTTGGGTGTCCTTTGGGGTAATTTCAGTGTTCTTTGTCCTGACTGCATAGCAGATGCTCAGAGCATTAGTGCTAACATTGATCTCTCTTTGATTGTCTCTGTCTTTTGTCCTAGTTCTGGGCACAGTGTGATGTCTCATTATTCTTGCGTGGTAGATTGGATTATTGTTAGACTCTTTCATTCCCTCTCTCGCTATGAAATTATTCATCCACAAGCTTTGTCATGGGACTTTGGAGACCCTCCCCTACTCTAGACAGAATATGTTTCCTCATCTACTTGGTGTGTGACTTGGCCCAGTGATTACTTTGGTCAATGTAACCTTAGCCAATGTAACACATGCAGAGACTTTACATGTGCTGGCATGGTTTGGCCTGTGACCACCATGAGCAGAGTGTGTCCAGGGAGCCACTGTCCCTTCAGCCTGAGCCCCAGAAGGCAGACACATGAGCAGACCTGACCAAAACCATAGCTTGAAGCAGAGCTTCCATCTGACCTGAAATAGTAAGTCTGGAGGTTACCGAACTCCACCAGAATATAAAACTTCACAGCCATAGGTTCCCTCTTTTGTGCTATGATCATTGAGCAGGCCGTGGAAGGCACTGCTCCTATGAGAAAATGGAACTTTTATAATACAAGTCTTCCCCTCCCTCACCCTGATCACAGGCACAAGAACTGGTTAATGAGCAGGCAGTTTGCTAGAGTTTGAGATACACTGACACGCCAGCTATATCTGATACAGTCTCCTGACCATTCCCTTCTACTTAAAATAAGCAAAAATTATTTGCCATTAAGCTATTAATTAAAGCACAAGTACCATGATTCAATACTTACCATGTACCAATCCTTACAATAGGTCCTTTGCATGCCTTAGTTCATTCAAAAGTCACAGTGATTCTATAAACTAGGGACATTTAAGATGCCCAGTTTGCAGATGAGGACATGAGGCCCAAAGAAGTTAAATAATTTGTCTGAAGCTTCACAGCTAGTTTCTAAGCTAGAATTTCAATCTAGGTCTTTCTAAGTCCGGAGCAATCCTGGTCTCTAGCCTCTGCCTCTCTTTTTGCCATCCTGTTCATACCTCGCCAATTTTAGGTAATTGCTCTGGCACCAAGGCCAGTGCTTGGGCTCTATCAGGTTCCCAAGTTTATCTCCCCTGGGACCTGGCTAGCTCTTCTGTAGGCAGATAGCAATGATGGGATCACGACTGCTTTGGCTGAAGCTAGCTTTCAAAGGAAATGAACACGGAACCATGATATCTCACCGTGATATTTCCCACATGTCGGCACCATGTTGGCACAGAAGATAATCTGGGTGTAGAAGAAGCTACAAATCCACTTACAAGGATGCTGCTATTAGAGGTGTCTTGACCAACTCTTCGTCCCACGGGCAAGAAACACGCCTAGCAGGGAACTAAGGTATGCTAATAAGCGTGAGGTTTTCTCCAAGTTTTTCCTACACAAACACTTGCCCTTTGGAAACGGGCTGTTGAGAGTGATGTGAAGAACATGGACTCTGGAGTCCGACAGGACTGATCCTAAACCAGTCATTTACTTGTGTGACCATGCTCAAGCTAGTGACTTCACCTTACCATAAGCTTCAGCTTCTAACTTACACATCAGGGATAATGCCTTAAGTTAGGTTTCCCAGAAACAGATCCCAAGATGAGGATTTGTACTATTCAGGAAGCACTCCTGGGGAAAATGGAAACTGATGAGTGGGAGAAGCAGGAGAGACAAAATGGAGGAAGCCAAGCAGGAGTGTAATCTCAGGCAAAAGTCCTACAAAGGGCAGGGGTTCCTGGGTGGCTCAGTTGGTTAAGCAACAGACTTTTGATTTTGGCTCACGTCATGATCTCGGAGTTGTGGGATCGAGCCCCACATTGGGATCCACACCCAGCACAGAGTCTACTTCCCTCTCTCTCTCTCTCTCTCTCCCCAACCCCCCCACCTCCCCTGCCCCCACTCTCTCTCTCTTTGAAATAAATAAATAAATCTTAAAAAAAAAAAAAAGTCCTGCACAGGGTATCCTCAGCCTAATTCTGAAGAGCACTCTGGGTGGCAAATTATGCCCCACCTGTTGGCCTTCCCCAGAGGTGTGTCACTGCACCTGTTAGTCACCAGTTAAGGGCTGTGGGAAGAGAATGGATATAAATGCTGAGGCACTTCCATGTCTGCAAACAAGCTCCATGAGCCCAGGAGAAACCCTACGAACAGTAGTACAGGTGCTTACTGTCAGAAGCAAGAGCACACCCAAAATGGGGGAAAAGGGACCCAAGGTGATCTTGGTGGAGTACCAACATTTTTCACCACAAATAACACTTATCTTGCTGGACTTTTACTTATCTATATCCAGATCTCTCTACAGAGAGTTAGATAGGATGTGTTAGTGCCATCATCATTATCATTATTAGTGCTCTGCTATTGCCCATAAAATCTTGCCAGGTCCACAGCAGGAGTTCTGTTCGCTCTGCCTGGCGATACCCATTTGCTCCATCCACCAGCAGGGTTGGTGCCTACATGCTGATTTCACATCATTGGCTTTCTCCAGTTGGTACCATGATTGTCACCCAATGTCATGACCATTGTCCTCTTGGGATCTCCTCCACTAGGGTCAGAAAGGCCCCACTTCTGGTCAGGCAGGATGTTTTTGAGGGGGGCAGGTGGCTGAGGGCTCCAGTCTGTGTGCTATTCTGTCTCTCAGCAGTGCCACTGGGACTCCAGCAGTACTAGCCAGCCCCAAATCCTCCTTTCTCATTAAATAAACCCCTAGCCTTTTTCAGTTTTGCCTATTCATCTTCTCCCACTAAGGGCTAGGGATTGCTTGGAATGAACCAAAGTCCACAAAAGGGCTTCTTTTCCCTTTATGTCTAAGATCATACCCCGAGAGACCTGGTGCAGCCCTCTCTCCCGAGGGGGCCTAGGACACCCACAGGAACAATATGATGTGGGCTTTATTTAATTAATCTTTTTAACAATCAGCCTTTTCCCTGTGCCAGCCAGGCAAGCTCATCTATGAAGGAGCCTCCCCTCTGTGACTAATCCTCTATGTTAAAAGATTGTGCTTTGCTATAAAGCCTTTACCTACAACAGCTCCTAAGAGCTAGATCTTCTCACAACTGCCAGACAGCCCCCTTGGCCACACAACTCTGGGACCTCATTTTCTAGGCTGCCATCATGCCTGAAATTAATCTAAGATGGGCTCCTTTTACAAGAGCTGCAGCAAATATCCAATTCAATTTGCTTTCACCCAAGATTTCCCAGGAGTCATGCCGAATGAGATAATCAATGATGATTATAGGGCTTGGCCTGCCTCGCTGAGCCAAAGTGTTAAAAGGAGGGAGAATTTCTGCTCCGGTGCTCACCCAAGTCAGGCAGATCCATTACTATTCGCAGTGGCTTGAAACCATATGTGCTGTAGTAGTCGTGTGGGGTAGGTCCAGAAGATGTACCTACCTCAGAAAAGAAAATTAATTTTTGCTTCCCCTCCCATCTCAGAATAACAGAAACAAAAATGTATAGAGCATCTGGAGCAAAGATAAGCAGGCTGTTCAAACAAATGATGCTAAAGAGATTTAATTTAGACAGCTAAACTTTCCTTGTCTCAGCTAGAGACTAGTCAATGTCTTTGCTACTAACCGAATCAAAAGGAAGTATTAAATTACTTGTTGCTACCCTCTTAACCCTGAGAGGACTGTTTTCTGCTTGGATGATTATTCTGAAAGACCACAGCACCCAGCGAAGGGAAGTCGGGGCAAATGGTTCCAGGGGGCCAAAGAAAGCCTCCCAACTCCCACGCCCTCCCTGTCATCCCTCCTTCTTGCCTCAGCTAGTCTTGTACTCACTGTCTGGAGGTGGGGGTGGGTGTCCTGAGCTCTGCACATTTTCACAAGGGCTGTGTCCCAAAGTGAGGATATGATTGTGTATTAGTTACCTGTTGCTGTGTAACAAATTGCCCCAAAATGTAGCCGCTGGAAAAAACAAACACACGTAGTCTCAAAGTTCCTGTGAGTTGGGGGTCCAGGAGCATGTTTGCTATGTGGTTCTGATCTGGGCTCTCTCACAGGCTTCACTAAGGGTGTCAGCCAGGGCCACGGTCATCTCAAGAATTGGCCTGGGGAGGATAAGCTCTGAGCTCACTCATGCACATAGCTGTTGGTAAGAGGCCTCAGAAGATCAGCTTTCAGGCTCACTGATGTGGGTCTCTCCACAGGGCTGCCTCACCACCCCAGGGCCATATTCTTCTAGAGTAAGGGACCCAAGAGAGTGCAGGAGAGCACCCATGATGGAGGCCACAGCCTTTTTATAACCTATTCTCAGAGTGAAGTCATCTCATTTTATTCTGTTGTCAGTAAGCCCAGCTCCTGCTCAAGTGAAGAGGATCACACAGGGCATGAAGACCAGGAGTGAGGGTCTTTAGAGACCATCTTAGAGATGGCCATGACAGATAAGAGACCTGTTCGCTAGAGAGATCATCTGAGCATGAAAGTGGAGGGGCATTGTCCCATTAGACACTGAGCTCATACATGTCTGAGGAAAACTCCAATGGGGGTTGCTTTTTCGGATGTAGAGTGCTATCCCTGACTCCAGGGAAAGAAGAAGGGGTATCTGCATGTACCCAGAATTGGTCTGGGTGCTCAGGGTCAGAATCAGAGCTGGAGTCAGGGCTTGCCTTTCTAACAACTTCACTGAAGGTAATGGGCTAAGGATATATGTGTTGGCTTAGGTACTGCCTGGTCCCATCAGCTAGCAGCATGGTCAGCAACACACACAAGTCTGTAGGTGGGAACCATAACACATCAGAAGGCAGAAGAGAAGAGACACAGGACCTGGATTAGGAAGACCTGGTTGGTGATCTCTTCTTTCCTTTTGTGTAAGATGGTTACAGTCATAGCCCAACGAACCATACCTCCCAGTATCCATGCCCCTGGGTATTGTTCCTCTCCCCCACTGACTCTGGGCTTGCCCATGTGACTCATTTGGGCCAAGTCAACAAGATGTAAGCCCTTGGTAAGTGTTATATGCATGGGGGCTTGCCTTGTGGGGCTGCTATCCTGGGACCATGATGCTAGGAAGACTCCACTGTGAAGAAACAGGAATGAAGTTCCAGCCATCCCAGCTGAGCCCAGCCCCAGCCAACTTACCCTTACGTCCCAGGAAGCAGTCAGGTCATCCTTCTTTCTGTTGAAAAGAACATGTTATCTGAGCAACATGACTATCACAATTAATTCCTTATCCCTATTTCTCTGGTGCCACACTTGCCCTCTGAATCGGTATGCAGAGTGAAAACCCACGGAGACGTGAGGGACAGCTTGGCCATCCTGTTCCACTGCCTGGTAAAATTTCACTCGCTCAACACGTTCCAGCCCCAGCATCGCCTGCTCTGGGGAAACCTCGCCTGTTCTCATCCCAGCGTAGAAGAAGAGAGGATTCAGGCTGCCCCCTTACCCCTGCTATGCCTCATTACTGTGTCCCACTAGGGTTGGCTGTGCCTCCATCCCCAAAACTCAGGTCATGTTAAGAGGAAAATCTTGCTGTGGACATCTTGATGTACTTAGTATGCACCTGACACCTGCTAACATTTGGTGAAGAGCTGCAGAATTCATTCAGCCAGAAAATCTTCACTGAATCCCCACTTTATGCCAGATACCTGTTCTGAGATCACAGCAGGGAGCAAAGACACACATTCCTACCTTCAGAGAGCTCATACTCTACTCAGAGGAGACAATAAACAGAAAATAAGTAAGATATAGAGTATATGAGAAGGTGCTGGATGCTATGCAGAAAAATAAAACCAGGGAAAGGAACAGGGAGTAGCAGTTTCATAGAAGCTGACATTTAAGCAAAGACTTGAAGGCAGAGAGGGATTTAGCCAGGCGGATCTGGGGGAAGAGCGTTCTGGGCACATGAAACAGCCAGCGCAAAGGTCCTGAGGCAGGGGTATGCCTGGTTTATTTGAGGAATGGCAAGAGGGGCAGAATGGTTGTAGCCATGTGAACGAGGGAGTGTCTTTAGAAGATGAGATTGAGATGGTACTGGGGGTGACTGAAGTTTGTGTGGGGCTTTGCAGGGCAGAATAAGGATTTCAGGTTTTAGTCTGAAGAAAGATGGGAAACTGCTTTGGGAATTTTGAGCAGAGGAATGACACAGCCTGACTTAGGCTTTTAAAGGATGGATTTGACTCTTCAGTGAAAAAAAGACTGTAGGCAGGTACAGGTGGAAGGAATTAGGAGGCAGTAATAATACTAAGAGGCCCCATGAGAGACCCTGGGGGCTTGAAGCAGGTAATGGCAAGGGTCAGATGGTGATGTACTCTGAATAGTGTTTTCTCACAGATTCGAAGTGATACGTGAAGGAAGAAGTGAGGAGTCCCAAGGAACTCCAAGATTTGGGGTCTGAGTCACTGGCAGGGAAGACTTGCTGTTGGCTGAGTGGGAGGACGGGGCTGCTCAGGGGCCCTGCCCGGACACGCCGAGTCTGGTATTTCTGTCGGTGGAGATGTCAAGGAAGCCGTGGGGTATTCGAGTCTGGACTCCACAGAGGGCTTGTGGGCCAGAGACAGGAATTTGAAGGAGTTCATAAACTTGAGCACCTGATTTTACTCTACTCAACAGTAAATTGGGTGCAGGGAGAGGCTCTCAGGTGACATATTGGACTCAGTGATTTTCTACCTCGATTTCTTTTCCGGTGCTTACACCAGTCATTTATCTAGAAGACAGTTCACGTCCCATGCTGTTCACCTCTTTGGCATTCTGCCTTTGTGGGCCTCTCCGCTGCTGATTCCATGTTTCAGGCTCCTGCAAGACATCACTTTTCCAAACAGAGATCCCAAGTGCAACAGGAAAGCCAGCCTATGGCCATGGGTGAGTAACCCAGCTCTTGGGGACCGCGGCTTCTGGCTAAGGAGAGGACACAGCGGGCAGAGAGAGGCACAACTGTCCAATCACCGGACAGCAGTGGGCTGCAAAGGGCAGACCTGCAAAAGAAACAAGAGCTGCCCACCAGGCAGAAGCACAGATGACTTCATTCTTTCCAACGCTGAGCTACGGGGTCTTTGCATGTTTATCTTAGAAGCAGAGTGAATGTGTGTCCTGCTTTGCCCAGAACAGCCTGGGTTGGTGTCTTTCATTCCAGCATAATTATAACAGCATCCCCTTTAACTTACAAAATTACTCCAGCTTGAATAATAAATCACATGTTCACCCATTTTTATAAGCTTACCTCTCGACATCTTTTGCCTAAAAAGCCTCCAGCATCGTCTTTCCCTGATAACCCAGAACTTTCTGACTCTTGAGCAGTTATGAATTAACTGAATCTCCATGCACCAACCCTGGAAACAGCAAAAGCATTAAGTTCTCTTCTCCCTGCCACCCCCACTTAGAGGGACTAGGACCAAGGATCTATGCATATGACTCTCCACTTGGGAATCACTGGGGTCACTGTAGCATTCAAGGTCCCTGGACTTAATCTGCTTTGAGTCCAACTCTCCTAAGAGTCCCGGAGCTGACAGTATGGTAAATGGCTCGGGTCACCTATGCAGAACCACACTCCCTGGTTTTATATCTATTCATACCATTGTTCATTAATGAGCTTTCTTTCCAGTGTGCCTGGGTGGCTCAATCAGTTGTGTCTGACTCTTGATTTCAGCACAGGTCATGATCTCAGGGTCACAGGATCGAGCCCCGCACTGGGCTCTGTGCTCAGTGGGGAGTGTGTTTGAGATTCTTTCCTTCCCCCACCCAATGCCTCCCACTCCTGCTCTGTCTCAAATAAGTCAATAAATCTTTAAAAAAAATAACCTTTCTACTCATGCAACAAATACTTATCAGATGCTTGCCCAAAGCATAATAAGGGATACGGAAAAGCTTTATATATGAATCCCACCCTTGGATCTAGCACAGAACATAAACATGTGCAGAAATCATGAAAACCTGATGTAGAAAACGAAATGACAAAAAGGTCCCACTGGGCTGAAGGCAATCCGATGATATAAAACCCTCCGGTCCTTCAACCAACATCTTGTGCGTTGATTATTCGCTCTGCAAACATTTGGTGAAGTGCCATTTACCAAGTGCCAGCCACATGACATATCTCATTTCATCTCCGCAGCCCTACTTCAAGGTCAATATCATTTCAGCGTCTCAGATGGGAAGCCCGAGGCTCAGAGAAACTGGGATGATTTTGGAAGGTCACACAGCTGTGGAACAAGAATTGAAACCAGGGTCTGTCTTCACGCTCTTTCCAGATGCCATCTCCACACAGGGCACTGCGGATCTTTCTTCCCCAGGTCTGCTAAGTGGGATAGTCGTTTCCTCGAAACACACAGGCGAGCCCCTGTAGAAGGACCCACATCCACCGCCTCTCTGGCTAAAAGGCAGAGCTGGGACCAGGGTGAGGAGAATGAGTCACTGGCCTCAGGCACAGGATTTAAGGGGGTGCCAAAAACCTCAGTAGTCAAGATTAAATAATATTTTAATGCAACACTTAAAAAAAATCAAATTGACAAACTACAGTGCTTGGGCCAGCTGCCTGTTTTCATAAGTAAGGATTTATTATACTTCACATGTCAAGACAGGCCCCATCCACCGGCCCCACATGCAGGCTTTCGCTTGCAGAAGAGACTTGTTCTGCTTTTTTAGCCTAGAGGACAGTGTGCTTGTCCATAAATAAAGGTCACATGGGGCCACCCCCGGACAGTCACAGAGGGTGACACCAGAAGGCAGACTGCTCTCTCATTCCCCTTCAGAGCCAGAGCAATCCCGATGTGATTCGTAGGCACGGCCTGGGAAAAGCAGCCAGCACCTGCAGAGCCGGGAGGAGAATAACCAGGAGGCTGGATGCGCCTGGCGTCCCCATTCCCCTGAGGGATGACCTCGCCATGGGCGATGCGCCTAGAGGGACCCGGGGTCGCGTCCCCTCCCCATCAATGTGAAGGGAGCTGTAGCTATTCGTAACACACATATCCTGCAGCTGCCTGGCCCCCCCACACGTGCAATGACTCCAGCACCAGCGCCAAAGCCATTATTAATGGGAAAAGAGAGTGCTGGGGCCCCCAACAACCATTTTTAACTGTGGACATTATTGCTCAATTTTGAGCTTCACCCAGGGACTCGTAAGAGGAAGACATAATGCTTGTTTGTGGAACTTTTATAGCTAATTGACATTTTTTCAGTGCTCCCTCGACAGCTGTAGTTGCTCCTGATTGGAAGGGCAGTGGAAAGCGTCAAGTTGTGTACTGTCTCCAGACGGGGCCATATTTCTGATGTACCGCTGGAAAAAAAAAAAGAATAAATAAAAAGCCATCAAAATAAACATACTCGAAAGCAATAAAGAGGAGCTGAAGTGATTGTCAAAAGTAGTTCTCTTTGTGCAAAACTAATGCATGCTATTTTCATGCTAATTGAGGATGTTGGACCACCTGAGGCTGTCAGATTTCCTCCCCTCTTGGGAACGTTTTCCTCCCTTCTAGATCTGCTCTTTGCTCTCCAGAGACAGGGGAACACAGAAGCAAATTTCCCCTTTCCCCGTCTATGTGCCTCTTCCTGCTTACAGGCTCCCAGACTCCTCATTTGGTGCTAGAGGTACAAGTCAGTGCATCAGGTCCTGGCTGCTCTAAGTCAAGTTCACGAGACAAACACAATTGGAATCAAGCTGAGACATCAACTTAATGCTAGAAATTCCACTTTCATCTCTGGACATGTACAGATTACCCAGGAAGATTAGTAACCAGGATAGCACACCATACACCCATAGAAGTGAAAAATCACTGGGCATACAAGCTAGTTGGGTTTGTATGCATGTATGTATGGACTCATTTACTGTAGGCTTCATTCTAGTTTTCTCGACTCAAAAAGTCACCGATTCACATGGAACGTATTCATTTGAGAACATCATTTTCAGGATAGAACAATATTCCAGATGGAGGCTACCCTCTACCAACCAAGTTTTCTGATTGCATGGATGAATATCACATCTTGCCTATATGGAAGTCTCCTGGCCCATACATTTTCTGATTGGAAACCTATATCATGACAAGTATAAAAATCATAAAATGCAACTGAATGTCCAATGTCCACATATCAAAACTTTACACACTTAAAGCACAGGAGAGCCTATCAGGCATTTATTTGCTCAAAACCTCTGTTCACTTACTTTACACACAGTTCAAATAAACTCAGAGATCAGATTTCTAAGTCAAAACTGCAATCAAGGAGGAGGAGATGGGTTCCTAGAAGCACTGATAGTGGCAGCAGAGAGAAGTGGCAGAGAACAACACCCTGGCAGTAATGGGAAAGATTTTTCCGGGGGGGGGGGGGAGGAGGGTACAGAGGGAGAGGGAGAGAGAGAATCTTAAGCAGGCTCCACGCCCAGCACAGAGCCCAATGTGGGGTTTGATCTCACAACCCTGAGATCATGACCTGAGCCAAAATCAAGAGTCGGTGGCTTAACCACTGAGCCACCCCAGCGCCCCAGTAACGGAAGAGATTTTTAATTCGAAGTAATTAGACATGACAACTCAGTAAGCCCTTGTATCTTACAGATACAAGGCCCCAGGTAGCCCTGTGGGCATTAGTGTAAGATGCCAGAAGTATGACAAGGAATGTCCCAGAGGCATCCAGGAAAAAAGTTGAGTTCTGGAGCTCTGTTTAAGAAGCAGGAAAGGATACATCTCGGAAAAAAGTTTAACTCGAAATGTTCGTTATTCTTGTTTTATTATTATAATTATTAACTGAGGGCAATTAAAAGATAAGCCCTCTGAATCCGACAGGATTCTCTTGGTCTCAAATAAGAGAAACCCACTCAAATGAGCTTAAGCAAATAAGAGAATGCATTAACTCCCCAAGTGAAACTTTATAATTGATCTGGGTTGAGAAATAGGTGGATTCACCTGGTGAAATGATGTCATCAAGGCATCTTTTCATCCAGCTCTCTTCTGAAATTTTCTTTCAGCCAGTCAGTTCGGCACTCCAGTACAAAGAGGGCTTTTTCATCCCGCTGGTTGAAGCATAAATCCTAGCAAGGGTTCTTCTTGGCCTAGCTGTGGTCATGTGCCATCCCCAACCAATCACAGTGGCCAAGGGAATTGGCTGCTCTGATTGGCTAGGCCTAAGTCACAAAGCCCCTCGGGGGGCTGGGGATTGGGGTGGGCTCAGCTCCACTGTAGCATGGGCAGAGAGGAAGGGTTGTGGGCATAATTTGAGGCTGATATGAGAAGAGGGGTAAGGATGCTGTGCTGGTAAAAACAACTGATGTTCGTTGCACTATTAGCTACCATGGAAGCAGTTTTCTAGAATGACTCGATGTCTGAGAGTTTTACAGTCCTGCGTTCCCTAGGCAAGAGACTCTGAGATGGGGAATTAGGTGCCGGTGGTTGCTGCAGGGGTCTCTTGGGACAGCATCGGGGAGGGAGGGAGGGAGGGAAGCTGAGTTGGGCAGAGGGAGGAGTTGGGCTGTCGTGAAGTCACAACCATAGCCTCATCCCAGCCCACAAAGCACTCTAGAGTGCAGAAAGATTTTCCAAGTTACGGGAAACTGAATGAGGCAAGGGGCCAGCCATTTGTACTTCTGGACGAAGTAGTAATTGGACTGCCCCAACAGAAGGGTTTTAGTCAGTCAAGTGCAATTCTTGGGGGAGGGATGCAGCTGAGTGGTTTTTTGTCTTTTTTTCTCCTATGGGATTCTATGAGTATTGGATAATGAGAATAAAGAGTCTCTCTAATTACTCTATAATTTTACAAAGGTAGGAGGAATTTTTTATTTATTTTTAGTGGGAGGAATTTAAATGCTGGTTCTTGGGGCTTCGTTTTAAGAAACTTTTTTCCAAATTTGGGTTACAGTGAGCATACTAATAGCAAAGTAAAGAGGGACACAAGGCTTATATTAAATGAGTTCAAGGACAGGAAAAAGAACAGTTGTTCCAAAGTGAGCCCCAGGGGTGAGCAAAAGTGTGTTTCTGAAAGTGTGTCAAGGGGAAATCAATTTCCAAGAAGAGGTAGGAAATTAAGGGGAAGTCTATTTAAAAACATAATCACAGAACTTGTATAATTTTTTAAGGCTTCTTTTTAAAGGAGAATCACAAAGAAATCCAGAAAATTAGGTATAAAGGAGGGTGGGTGTTCTAAAACAAAGAACAATGAGATAAACATTGTGGGAGAGTTTCTAAGATGGAAAGACAAGAGAAATAGAGACATAAGATCCTCTCCTTTGCCTTCCATTGTTTACCTGCTTTTTGTTTGTTTGTTTGTTTTTAAGATTTTATTTATTTATTCGACTGAGAGAGTCACAGCAAGAGAGGGAACACAAGCAGGGGGAGTGGGAGAGGGAGAAGCAGGCCTCCCGCTGAGCAGGGAGCCTGATGTGGGGCTCGATCCCAGAACCCTGGGATCATGACCTGGAGCCAAAGGCAGATGCTTAACGACTGAGACACCCAGTCACCCCTATTTTTGTTTTTTTTTAATAGGAGTTATTAACCTGGAGTTTGTAACTGAGCTGAAGAGGTTCATGGATACCCTGGGATTGAATATGAAATTGTGTACATTCTTCATCCATGGATCTCAGCAGATCTGTAAAAGTGACCATAATTCCCAAAATGTTCAAGAACCAAGGTCCCAGTCCAAATAATGACTCTAGTTGAGTAAATAGTTGTAACAGAAAGATAAGAGGTTTAGGAAATACTTTTATTTCCTTTTTGAGTAGATTTCTTATTTTTTGGTTCAAAATTAGAAATATATATTCTGTGAAAAGTTTCCATCCTTCCTCTGCCCACATCTACCTAATTTTCCTCCATATAGCAAAGAATGTGACCAGTTTCTGCACAACTTCCCAAATATATCCTCTATGAATCTGTGTGTGTGTATGTGTGTATATATATGTGTGGGCATATGTATATATAGTGTTTAATATATATTGTGTATATATTATATGGGCAAATATACATATAAATGCACAATCATATATATAGTATATGACCATGTATATGCACCTATTACATTATATTATATTACCACATATATTTATGTATGTATGTTTTTACCCAAAGAATAGTGTACTAGACACTATTCTCTACTTTTTTTTTTCACTTAATATATCCCTATCTGGGCATAAGGCTCTAAATAGTCCTATTCTTGGACATACCATAATTTGGCCTCAATGATAACCTCTTGGTTATATAGACATATTTTACAATTATGGCAACTGCAATAAATAAGTTTGACCATGCATAAGTTTGTACCCATAAAAGTATCTGTAAGATAACTTCCTATAAATTGATTAGCTAGGCAAAATGTGAAGTGCATTTGCAGTTTTGTTAGATATTGCCAAGTTGCTCTTTGAACATGTACTAATTTACACTCCCTACAGCTCTATATGAGGGTGCCTATGTCCCCACACTCTTGTCAATAGTGTATTATTAATATACTCTTTATCTTTTCCAGGGTAATAGTTGAAAAAATATCTCAATCAAATTTTATTCACATTTCTCTTATTTTAGTAAAGTAGTACTTTTTCATGTAAGTCCTATTTGTATTTACTTTTTCTGTGAAGCACCTATTTATATACTTTTCCCATTTTTCTATTGCTTTGTAGGAGATCTTTTTTTTGAAGATTTTATTTATTTATTTGACAGAGAGAGAGCACAAGCAGGGGAAGCAGTGGGTAGAGGGAGAAGCAGGCTCCCTACTAACTAAGGGCCCCGATGTGGGGCTCGATCCCAGGACCCTGGGATCATGACCTGAGCTGAAGGCAGATGCTTAACCGACTGAGCCACTCAGGCTCCCCAAGGAGATCTTTATATATTAAGGTAATCATTCATTAGACAGCTGCATCACAATGGGGTTTAGGGGCTCCTGGGTCGCTCAGTTGGTTGAGTTTCTGCCTTCGGTTCAGGTCATGATCCCAAGGTCCTGGGATGGAGCCCTGCATCGGGCTCCCTGCTGAGCAGGGAGTCTGCTTCTCCCTCTCCCTCTGGGCTCCTCCCCCTGGCTCATGTGCTCTCTCTCTCTCTTTAATAAAACAAATAAAATCTTTTTTTAAAAAAAAGAATGGGGTTTAAGTAACTGTCAGAATTATGACCAAAAAAAAAAAAAAAGAAGAAACATAATGTAAAATGTCCCAAGAGGAGTAGAAACATACAACAACAACAAAATGCAGAAAGAATTAGAAGGAATCAGGATAACTAGACTAAAAGGTAGGAAAGAAAAAGGATTCCTGAGAGTTAAAAACGAACTTGGAAGAGAGATACGGAGATATGCTCTCAAATAAAACCTAAGAGATGTGTATTACTTAAAGATGGGCCAAAGACCTGCAACAAATACACCCCCAAATGCAGCAAATAGAGTAGCAATTTACTTATTCACTGGGCAAGTGGCTGTCCTCACTATGGTGATTCAAGGACAAACATCTACACCCTAGGGCTTTGTTGAAAGAAAAGCAAGTATGAGCAGGCACAGCCACTTCTTAAAAGCATTGACCTTGAAATGGTTCACAGCACCTCCACTTACATTCCATTGGCTAGAAGTACTCACAAGTCCACACTGAGCTGGGTTATAAAGAGGCTGGCTGGGTATCCACCTCCCAGCTCCAGCTGCGTTGCTAAGGAGGTGGGGAACAAATTTTCATGGCCAGCTAGCCATCTCCACTACAACTAGTAAGGCAGACACAGGGATAGATCTCCCTGTGATACCCTAAGAAATGGGGACAAAAGGTATTCATAGTCAGCAGAAGCCCTTGCCTGGTTTAGCATCCCAAGATGTAAGTTGTCAGATGCTCATGCCTGACCTGCCGCCGAGAGCAAGGACAGAGCTGTCTGCTGTGTTCCCTGTGATTTCCTCTGTGTCTAGAACAGTGCCTGGAACATTGCAGGAGCTCAATAAAGATCTTTTGAATAAACAATTTTACACCAAACAGAAACAGAAGCTGAGGCCAGAGGGTGGAGAGGTACACTACCTAAGAGTTGTCTTTGCAGGGGCACCTGGGTGGCTCAGTCATTAAGCGTCTGCCTTTGGCTCAGGTCATGGTCCCAGGATCCTGGGATCAAGCCCTGCATCGGGCTCCCTGCTCAGCGGGAAGTCTGCTTCTCCCTCTCCTGCTCCCCCTGCTTGTGTTCCCTCTCGCTTTGTCACTCTCTGTCAAATAAATAAAATGTTTAAAAAAAAAGAGTTGTCTTTGCAGGGAGGATCAGAAGATAGCTCACGGAGGCTCAAACCTCAAGCCTCACCTTGTTCTCCAAGTCCTTTCTTCATCTTGACCCTGGATTTTTTTTTTTTTTTTTTTTTTTTTTAAGCAGGAATCCCACAGCTCTGGCATCTTCTTGCTCAACTTGGAGGACTTCTTAGCATCTGAGCCTGGCTCCACACTTCCAGAGAAATTCAGAGTGGTTTGTTATCAACCTTTCAAACTCCTACTAAGGTCTTCTGTCTAAAAGTCTTGGGTTGTAGTATGAGAAAAAAAAAAATCATCTTAAGTATTTTGTTATTACTTCCCATGCCTTCAGCTACTCCTCCCATTCCTAACCTGCAAAGAATGCAAGACTCACACAGAGCATGTGATTAGGGAGTTGTCATTTGTTTTTTCTAACAGTGTGCACAGCCTTGGGCATGATGGTGTGCTCCAAAGCTATGGCCTCTGACGGAGGGTGCCACTGTCTTGTGCAGGGATCTGCCTCTGAATTTTTAATTTTTCAATTTAAAATGGTATGTTTTACACGGAGGAGATCATTAAAGCTGTATGAAGGAAAACAAAACAAGCCAAGGCATACCTTCTTGTGGGCAGAATTGATGTATGCGGTAATTATGTCAGGGTTTCTGCAGGGGGAGGACCAAATGGAGACATGATCTTGGCTTCTGCTCAGTGCTCTCCTGACGTAGGAAAGCTGAAGCTCAGGGACCACTAAGCATTGATGCTGACCGGATGGGCCTGCTGGGTCAGGCCAGCAGAAAGTGGGAAGAGGGCAGTGGACATTTCGAAGCACATACTGTGTCCAGAGTGTGTTGGATTTCCTGCATGGATCATCACACTTAACCACTGAAACAAACCCAGGAGCCCCTCTCCCCATGTCATAGCCCAGAAAGTGAATCTACCTGGTATGAACAGCTCTACAAATATGAATGCAAAACAGATCTGCAGTTGCTTCTCAAAATGCCTTCCAACCAGCTGAATTCAGAATGTTTCAGATTTGGAAAAGGTACCATGATGCCGTGAGCCTAGATTATGTGACACCCCATCAGGGTCTGAGGGGAAACCCCATCATCATTAACCACAATATTTCTGTAGCAAAACATAGGAATATTCTCACTGGGAGGGCTCAGTAAAGATTATAAATAACCTCATGTCACTTCTGGTCAAGATTTGCCACATAATGAGACTCTACCAATTTGGGGAGGAAAAAAAAACTTTCTGACGTCAGAGCATTCTTGGGTTTGGAATCATAACTTTAAAATCATAGACCTTATTCATTTTCTTTCCTTTTTTAAATTTATTTTTATTTGGGGGGCGTAGAGAGAGAGAGAGAACAATAGGGGGTAGAGGAGAGGGAGAAACAGACTCCCCGCTGAGCAGGGAGCCCAACTCAGGACTCAATCCCAGGACTCTGGGATCATGACCCAAGCCAAAGGCAGACACTTAACCGACTGAGCCACCCAGGCACTCATTCTTTTTTTTCCTATGTCATTTCCTACCTTCCTTCCTTTCTTCATTCCTCCTTCCCTCTCTTCCTTCTGTCCATCCTTTAGTCCATCCACTAGTGTCACTAGTGTGTGTCCTGTGAGATAAAATAGTCTCATTTCTACCAACAATCACTTCCTCTTCCATCCCAAACCAACAGCAACAAACAAAAAGTTTCCACAATTCCATGATCAAATGATTTGAGGAAATTTTTTAAAAGATTTTACTTTTAAGTAATCTCTACATCCAACATGGGGCTCGAACTCACAACCCAGAGATCAAGAGTTGCATGCTCCATCAACTGAGCCAGCCAGGTGTCCTATGATTTCAGGAAATTTTGGACAAAAATACCTCTTTACTGCATCAATCATAGGAAATCTCAATATTGTAAAATGCCTTGAAATTTCCGCAAAAAGAGATACGGTGTGTATTTGAACCACAAACAACCATGGTGGGCTTTTAGAGACAGTTCTCCTCTCTTAAATGATCCACGGTGTGAGTCCCCTGTGTACCTGGGTCCTTCATTGTCTCTTCTCCATCTCCAGAACAGCATGTCCCGTGTATTAGCTTGGGAAAAATTAGCTGAGGCTGCTAACAATCCCTGTTGTAGTGCTGAAAACAAATCCTGAAGCTTGTCCAGAAAGATCCCAGACTGTAGGGATCTTTTAGTGTTAATACTATAAGTTTCTTAATATATAATAAAATAGAGGTTTTTTATTAAGGGAAAAACTTATTTTGTCTACTTATTTTTTATATTTTATGCATCATGAATAACTCAAAAGATTTTTTTAAAATGGTATGTCACATTTCTGTAAGCAATTTATCCCCAGATTTAGGGAAGACAAGATGTTCTAATATGGATTCTACTAGAACGTGCACATTCATTCAATGCTTTGGTAGTAATATGTTTAAATCAATAATACTGGGGCTTATTATCAGTTGTGGGGGCCCCCATTTTTGGAATCATATGCAAGGAACACAGACATGCACACTCACATGCAGTTTAGGGGAACTCTTCATGACATGACAGCTTAAGTAAATTATCAGGAAGTATGGAAAATAGAATACTTTCTTAATTTGCTTTTTAAAATTTAGAAATGGCTATAAGAAATAAAAGATATGGCCCCCCATAAAAATTCTGAAAATGGAAAGAGACTAGAGAAAAAAATGAAATATCTGTTAAATCCCCCATCATATATATATGCTTAATTATAAAATAGATTATGTATATATGTATATATCTTATATACATATATATATATCTATGGCTATTTATTAATATATTAATTATATAGGATATTATATAATAAACTGATATTAATATTATTCTATTAATAATCATATGTTTTAATAATGGGATCATACTCAGAAGCTACCACTAATTGAGCTTCTACTGAGTTAAATTTATACATTAATAAGCTATTAATATACTATACTCTATATAATATACTATTAATCAGCTATTTACTGAATGACCTCATTTAATTCTCATGAATCTCAAACAGGTGCTATGATAAATCTTCGTTTTCCAGATGAGAAAACAGAGAGCTCAGAAAGGCAAAGTGCCTTTCCCAAGGTCACACAGCACACTGATGGTGGAGAGCACTATTCACACTCAGTCTGCTGTCTAGAGCCTGCACATTTCATCACTAAGTTATTCCCACTCTCAGGGGCACCTGGGTGGCTCAGTCATTAAGCGTCTGCCTTTGGCTCAGGTCATGATCCCAGGGTCCTGGGATTGAGCCCCACATCAGGTTCCTTGCCCCACGGGAAGCCTGTTCTCCCTCTCCCACTCCCCCTGCTTGTGTTCCCTCTCTTGCTGTGTCTCTCTCTGTCAAAATAAATAAATAAATAAATAAATCTTAAAAAAAAAAGCTATTCCCACTCTCTCATAACATGCTTTTTTCACTTAACGTATGGCACTTTTATTTCTATATCAATAAATAGAGACTGCATTCTCACTTAATAGCTGCATTACATTTTACTGTAATAGAGGCACCCTTATTTATTCAGCTCTTCCTTTATAGGCATTATTTCCATTTCATCAAAATCATATCAGTGTTTTTGTTGTTACCATAAGTGTTCCTGTACTTTTGTGCATTTGTCTGATTCTTTTTATAGAATTCTAAACATATATGTCAGGTGTCTATCGCTACATCCTAAAATGTAATAATGCCTTATAACGGCAACACTGTATCATTTCTTGCCATTGCGTGGGTGGGCTGGGCTCAGCTGGGCAGTTCTTCTGCTCCATGAAGTGTTGGCTGAGATCGCTCATCGGGCTGCAGTCAGGGGGTCAGCCAGAGCTTTTCTCTCCAAGTGGTCTCTCCAGTTCTGAGCCAGACATCTTTATGTGGTAGCTCAGAGTGCCAAGATGGCAAAGATGGAAATTGCCAGACCTCTTGAGGCCTAGTCTCTGAAGTTGTATGCTTCACTTCTGCAGCCTTCTGTTGGTCAAAGCAAGTCTCCAGGGACCCCCGATAACTGACAGAAGAATGGGAGCTCACATTGCTACAGGGAGTGTGGAATGGGAGGAGCCTTTTCTGGCCATCTTTGCAAACAATCTACACATAAGTCAGAGCACATGAAAATCATAATGGCCTTTGACAAATACTGACCCACAGGGAGATTCATCAGTAACATCCCTCCAGCAGAGAGTCAGCATGTCAGTTTCTCCACTCATTACGGTACCAGAATCTCTTTAAACTTTTATCAGTCTGAGGTGTCTCAAATGATAGCCCAGTGATGACTTCATTTGAATTTTTAATTTCTAGTAAAGTTGAACATCTGTTGGTATGTTCAGTGGCCACTTAAATTTCTCTCGTTGGTCTTAATCGTATGTTCACCTTCTTTGCCATGGTAAAAATCAAAGAGTTTTAAAAAGACATTTAAAAAAAAAAACAGATTGTGAGTTGCTTTTTATTAATTTGAAAGAGTGCTTTTCATGTGTTACTAATACTTTGTCGTGTATGTTGCCAACTATTTTTCCAGGTTGTGATTTGCTTTGTTTATGATATGAACACTGTCTGCATCCTTTCATACCAATATCACTGCCCTGTTCAGGGCCTAGCAAGTCTAGATTCTCCTGTGTCCTTCATCTTTTCAGGCATGTCCTCAGGGTGAGTTCCTGGGCTGACCACCTTGTCTGTGGAGTATCTAAAATGCCAGTTTAGGAAGCTCACTCAGGGCAATGTGCTGGGTGACCTATCTCACCGTGGGCTGCATTTCTGGGGTCAAAAGTTCCCACTAATCATGTTGGAGGGTTTCATGGTTTAGACTGGATCTTGGAAGAGGTATAGCCAGTTTAGGGAGTCTCAGTTGAGTTATCACAGCAAACCGAGATTTCTCATTACCCCACGGGGAACCACATCTAGCTTGTTGCTTAGCCCCTGGAAGAACAGTGTGACTGTTCTCCTCCATGCTTGTAGAGCAGTCCCTGGACACCACCAGCTTCCCCTCCCCATTAGAGCCCAGCCCCGGGCATCTCATAAGAATGTCATTCAGTGGCCGGCAGAGAAGTTATGCCTCTCAGCACTTTTCCAGCTTGGAGCAGATTGAAGCTTGACAGTCCTAGAAACTCTGTATGGAGAGCCAGGCTTCTGTGATGGGTGTGTGATGGTGAGGTTAGAGTCCCCAAGTTAGAAATCAAATGCTACCCTGGGTATTATTGCTGTGAAAGTATTTTGCTGCTGTAGTTAAAAACCCTAATCAGTTGACTTTAAGTAAGGGAGGTCTATTGGATAATTTGGGTGGGGCCTGATTGAACCCATTGGAAGGCTTTAAAACCAGGACTGAGATTTTGGGGGACAGAGAGAGAGGAAATCTGTCTGTGGACGATCACTTCTCCCCATGGCCATGGATGACACTACTTGTGGTCTTCCCTCCATTAATTCAGCCCTAGGGGCCTCAGACTGGCTTAGCCAGCCCACGATGGTTTGAGTGTCCTCTCTGAGAGATGATCTTAGCTCACTGAACCCATCCCAGTCACCAGGATGCTGTAGCGGGTCCTGTACCTGCAGAATCCATGGGCCTGGGTTGTGATTCTGTCCCTGGATGGGACAGCAGAGAGAAAGCTTAGAAGGCAGAAAAGAAGGGCAAGGAAGCAGGCTTCAAGGCTTGGGCCAAACATAAACCTGCTGAGGACTGGTGGAGGAGAGGAGGAAGGATTGGTGGGCTCACTTCGATGTTTGATGGTGGCCCATACACCTGAAGTGACCAAGTGTCCGAGCTGAACTGGGGCCACGGGAAGACCTGGGGTTAAGGCATTCCAGTACACACCTCTGTTTCTCGTTGTTTGTAAACCGAAGCCAGCTCTGCCTGAGATCCCATGCAAACCTCTGGCTGAGAATCCTTCCCCAGGCCTCTGGCAAACCTTCCTCCAAAATCTGATTTCATGCTCCAGTGTGCCATGACAGTCCCCCAGTTTGGGCGTCTGTTGGCTGCAGTTTGCCATTTCTAGACTTCCTGGAAACCTGACCATCTCCCTTCTTCCGTGTCCCATAGACACATGAGAGTATCTGTTGCAACTGGAATGTCCATGAGCCTTTGGTTATTAACCTTCCCTTTGCTATTTGCTCTGGCTCTTTCCTAGAACAAGAAATAGCAACACATTTAGGAGCCTGGAAGCAACACTCCACCTCTGGTGCTTGGGATAGCACTTCCAATCTGTTCGTGCTGACAGAAGGAAGGTTGACCGATCCAAACCTTGACTTTTCCTTTCCTCCCAAATACTGACAGGTGCAGGGATTTCAGCCAGAACACAATCTTAGAAGGCAATGATCTTTCTCTGCAGTTTTGTTTTTTTTTCAAGGACATTGGACGTCCAGCCATCCAATCTGTTGATCCCTCAGGGGCGGATGCCCACCCTGTCTTCTCTCCCCACAGGGGCTTCCCCAGGCAAGGCCCCCTAATGTGTCTCACTTCTTCCACTTTGGCCCCTCCACTCTGTTTCCAAGCAGTGGCCTGAGGAGTATTCTTAAAACATTAGTCATTATTGCCCTCAGCCCCCCAACCCCAAACATACATACCAATTCAGTGGAAGAGCCATGGACCATGCCAGACGCCAAAGTAGGGGAACCAGCAGTGAACAGAAGAATGTGGCCTTGTCCTTCCAGAACTCATCACTTAGGAGGGCATCAAACATGAAAGCTGAAGGTTACCAGACAGTGGCTACCGTCTTGTATTTGTCACTGAGTCCTGAAGTGTAATTCCATCCTAGTGGGGTCAGCGGGTACCCCACACAGCCTCACCACCTGGGTCCCTGCTGGCCCCCAACACGGCAACAACATTCTCATCTTCCAGTTCTGTGCAAATGATGCCCCGTGTGCTTGGAAAGCCCTGCAGTCACTTTCCTGGTGAATTCCGATGTCCCGCCTCAGGAGCCTTCCTAGAGACTTGGAGGGCTAGGAAGAAACCCCTCTGGCTCCATTTTCCTGTAGGAACCATGCTGACCTCATCTGAGCCCAGTCTTTTGGCTGGGAGACAGTGGAAACCCTTAGACACTGGTGAGGGTGGGGCTGGGGCGGGAGCCAGAGGGAGGGGAAATAGGAGAAGGAAGAGGGCTCTGGAGCTGGTGCGCTGGGTGACCCCCCAACCCTATCATCTATTTCACAACTGTTACTGAGCACCTGCTGAGAGCCTCTGAAATAGTTCCTGCCATCTGCAGGCTGACAGGCGACAGGGAGGAGACAGATTTTCAAACAAACCCGTGTGCCCCTCCCAGTCAGGCCCTGGGGCCCAAGCTCCCCAACTGGATTTTGGAGGCTGAAGCTTTATTTTTTAATTTTTCTCCCGCAGGACTATGTTTGCTGACTCTGATACAAAGGAAGAAGCAACAGGCATGGGATGCAATAGAGTCAGAGAGTCAACACACTTTACTGAATCAATTACCGAAAAAAAAAATATACGCATGGAATACTTTATACACAGTAAAGTCCTTTGCAATGTACCATCCTATGAATCTTGCCAAATGCCTACACTTGTGTAACCACCCCCACACTCAAGATCTAGAATAGCCCCTCACCCCAAAACATTCCCACGTGCTGCTCCTTTGAGGTGAATCCACCCCCCCGCCCCCGGTTCCTGGCAAGCACTGATATTTCTTTTCCCTATGGCTTTGCCTTCTCAGGATTGTCCTAGAAATGGAGTCTCCCAGTAATTATATTAAAGAGTTATTATTAATTTATTGCTTGACCCAATTCTATAATAGTTGTTTCCTGCTTCTTTTTGCTACATTTTCTTTGATCACTTCTGCATCAGACAATGATATAACAGCACATTTAGAGAGAACAGAAAATAGGCTTTCCTGGGCGTCACAACTTATACTGGAAATGCCACACTGTGGAGTGGGGGCAGAGCTTCTTGCCTTGGGGCATATTCTGGGCAGTGGAGCTCCCTGACTTCCCTAGCTCTAGCCCTTAGGACCCTGGCCTTGGGGGTGCTGGTCCAGCTCAGTGAGACCCATCCTCCACCCACCCACCCCCAGCCTGAAGCAGACTGCAGGCCCCGCCGCAGTAATGATAGGACCACCAGGTATGGGGGAGGGTGACCCCAAGTAGGGGCACAGGTCCCTCACCCCCATCCCCTCCCATGGATGGCCAGGTTGCTGCTTCCCTGCCAGGTCTTCATGGAAGAACCCGGGGGCCTTGGAAGGAGCCTGAGCATGTGAGAGGCTTACGCCTGTCTTCAAGGTAAGTCTGTCTCTGCCTTTGATGGTCTCTCAGGATAGCAGGGGTTCCAGGAAACAGCAATTCCTCCCAAGCTTCAAAAGATGCATCGCTCTTCACAACCCATTGACACTGGGGGGCCAAGATGGTGCATCAGGCCATTCTGTGTGTGCTCTCTCAGTCCTTCTGAGACATCTCAGCCGGCCCTCAGAGAGGACAAAAATTTCTGAACTAGAGATACTTGTTATAAGGTAGTAGAGAAGAAAGTTCAACCTAAGTGCTTGAACAAATTTTCTGAATTACCTGTATTTTGCCATTCCCTCTTTACCAAGTGGATGATCGGCTAATTATAAAGATTGCTTAAAATAGGTTTTGTCTATTCAGACTTCCCCTTCTGAAAAACCTCACTTTTAATTGAATTCCCTTGCATTCGTAGGTCTGGCTTTGCTTATCACCACTGATAAGCCCCATGACAGCGTATTTCTCAGGTGGCAGGGACTGTTAAAACTCACACTTCTGTACCTTTATAGGATGAGGCTTTCCTTGTGATCGGATGTCCTCTCAACCACTTGTCATCCCCCACGCCCATGAGCTGATCGTCTGTCACAGATACCAGGAAATTTAATGAAAATAAATGAAGTTCTTTGAGTTCCCTTGACAGCATCCATTTTAAGAGAAAGATAAATATCAGCCCCGCCATTGTGGGCCGACTGGAGGGGTAAGATGTGGAAGCAAGCAACTATTAAATGTCCATTTCACTTCTTGAAGATTTCATTTGGATAATTAGAGAAGTTTGAGCCCCAGAGCCAGGAGGCTTACTCTATGTCTGCAGCGTGATTTCTTGTGATCCTAGACTCTTCAGCCAGTTCTCTTCTATAACTCCTTTCTTGCATAACTCCTTCATACCCAATGAGTCCACTCCCCTTTGATCTACCTCCTTGTGTGGGTGAGCAGGAAGTCTCAAATGGGAAGCCAAGCCTTGGATTTCACTGCTTCACAGAACTGGCCTCCGCGTGAGAAAGCAGTCTAGCAGAAAGGCCAACCAGAGCCTGGGATAAACAAGGATGAGAACGCACCGCCAACGTCTTTGTTCGTGGGATGTTACATGTTTTCAGGAAATATCTATTCCCAAGTTCTGAAGTTCACAGCAGCCAAGGAAACAGCCATTTCAGGTCCTTGAAGGCCGGTGTCATGGCCCGGTGCCAGGAATGTTATGGCCGATCTTGCCTCTCGTGGGGATAAAACACAGAGAAGTAATTTCTCAGGTGAGCAGCCCTACAGATTACTTGGGCAGAGGGATGAAGCTGCCCACCTTCAGTGGAGAGAATAGAGGTGATCCCATACAGGCTAGTAAGGGCCCTATGTCGGTTGCAAGATGAACATGAGAAACTACTGCATTTAATGCACCGCATATAAACTCCGGGTCCCCAAGCCCTGGACCACAGAGCTCGCTCCCCTGTTAGATGCCCTAGAAAAGTCCTCATGGATGCCTGCAGGGCCTATTGAGACTGTAGTTCTGCTTTCCATGGTCGTGGGATCAGAGCAGACCCTTCCAAAGTGACTTTCTTGGTTAAGTAAGGGGAGAACAGAGAAAAACCAACTGTCATTTCCGTGCAGGAGTGGGTGTCCTAGGATGCTTGGGTTCCTTGTCTTTTTAAAGCAGTCTTTAAACAGTCCTTTCCACTTCAGGAAACTAGCCTGTGGCAAAGCCTGGGTGAGGCAGGAGATACTCGAGGTATCACTGCCACACGATGAGCATCGCACCAGGCAGGTCCCACGTGGCTGTGGCCACTTTCAGAGACAAGAGTGTCCAGTCTCCTGGGCCATCTGATAAATGTTGGGAACAAAATTTCCCTTTGCAGGTAAGCTCCTAGAGGGCAGAGGACATGCAGATTAAGTCCCAGAGTAGAGTGTCCCCTGCCCGGCAATTGGCATACACAGCACTTCAAGGATGTCCAGTCACGGGGTATGGTGGGGGTCTGGGGGCATGGATTCCAGATTGTTCTCTGAGAATTGATTGGTAGCTGGTGAGTGTTAGGTCCAGGCTTCAGTGGGAACAAAAGCTCAGGGGGCCAGTTAGTGAATGCATATCTCCCAGCCCCAAACCCACACCTCTCTGCTCTGGGAGGCAGGGACCGCGATCTGCAACCCTTATTTCTGCTCTGCCAGCTGATCCCAGTTAGGCTCTGCCAAGACAGGCCCCTGAGGGAGACCACAGGCTCGGGTAGAAGAACGGATGTGTTTCTTTAGTTTTCTGTTCCTGGGAGTGCCATCGCAGCCACGCTTCCGGCCTGTTTCCCCTTCCTGATGAGAGGACTTCCTGTTCCTGTCAGCTTTGCTTCAGCCACACTCCTTCCACCCAGGAACAGCCGCTGAGTCCAGCTTGTAGTTTTCCCAACACGGGCCGACAAGCAGAGACACAAGCACGTCCTCCTCCTCCTCGGAGGCCTGGGTCCCAGCCCCACGGGTCGCTTCCCCCAGCTCAGACACCAGCACCAGCGCTGGTGCCCCCTTCTCCTTGAGCTCTCAATTTCAATTCTGTGGGGCCCTTTCCTCCATGCTGCCGAGTTTTAGTAACTCCAGCCTCCTTCTCGTATTCCCTCAGCCCTGAGGGAGGCCACTGCTTCCTGCAGTTCCTATCTCTGTGATACCTTTGAGTTCTCTGTTTTTCACCTTTTACGTTAACTATGATCATTTTAAATTCTTTTTATGAAAATAAGTGGGGTGCTCTCTATCTCCTGACTCATCCGTGATCGACATACTCAGCGTTTTCCTCTAATCCGGGCAGTGGGAGCGGGCCTGGAGTCAACCCAGGACACTGAGGCTCAGGTCGGGGGCTTGGGTAAGCCACAACCTCCCTCTAGCTGCTTTACTTTTGGTAAACTAAGAGATGGATTGAAATCACAGACTGCAAGTAGTAACCGTGGGCAGAGAGCAGCCTGCTGGTGTGATGGGCTTGCCTGGCACCTGGGAATGCACTTTTGCAACATGATCTCAAGTCCCTTTGGTGGAGGATGTCCCCTCCATCCACCTGTGTACTGTCTTGTCTAGTATCCAAATGGATCCTGGATCCAGATTGTTCCCAAGGCTCCTTCCAGCTTCTTCCAGCTTTACTTCTAGCTCTGACATCCTTTTCTCTTCAGCCAGGTGCACTGCTGTCCTGCTCACAACCTGTAGTTTTGCTGGGAGCTTGAAGAATGTCTCAGAGGTGGTACAACTCAACTGATGCAATTTCGGCCCCATCACAGGCATGGGAAGAAAATCCAAGAAATAACTGGCTCCTCTGTTGGGGCCGCTCTGAGCAACACAGACCTCCATGGAGGTATTAAAAGTATGCTAAAGTTGTATTCTCTGGGGCCTTTGTGGATTGTAACCTATTCCTCATCCACAAGATGCTGCCTTACTGGCAGGCTTTCCAGAACAGATGGAGGCTTTCCTTCTATGCTTTGAATGCTTGGCTTGGCATAAGGACACAAGAGGCTTGGACACTGGTAGCAGAATGTTCATGGATTTTGGGCTCCTGCCATCTCCAAGAGTATTTGAGTATCTGAGACTCTCAGGAGCCCCACCCAGCTCGACGAGGTCAGGGTCACATGTGCAGAGGTTTGCGTGGCACTCAGTAGAGGCGACAGGAAGCTGACATTACCTGATGCCGAAAAGTGGTGTCAGGGGCAACCAGAGGGCCCTGGTTTCTAACTTCAACAGATTTGTTTGCTAAATGGCCCAGTGAATGAATGCATGAAGAGCAATAGTCCTTTTGAATGGCAGCACCAAATTCATACAAACTGGACCAGGCTGAAAGTTTCTGGAGACCCTGGGTTAGGGATGTCAGCCTCCGAGCCACCTGATCCACAGAAACTGACCTGCTTCATTGAACCACAGTCTCAGGCTAGCTGAGAGATGTTTTGCTTTCTATGCCAGCCAAGAGGCTTCTCTGTACATCCAAAGGATGGGTTATAGGCTGTTAGTTTAATCTGAAAACAATCTTTTCTCTCCCAGAGGGAGGCTGGGATGATTGTACTCAGGCTCAGAAGGTGGATAGAGGACTTGAGGTCCACATGGGGCTGCAGGTCATGGCACCCCAGCCTTAAGGAGGATACAGTGTCCCTGTGCCATAGCTGGTCTAAATCATAAACCAAACTCCACAACTAGCTCATCGTTTCTTGACAGCTGTGTCTGCATGGGGCTCCCTATTCTTCTGTTTACAAAGCAAGGATTAGGTAGCAGCCCAAAGACAAGACATGAACTTTACTTGGGTTTGCTGGCTACTGTGGTATGGAGGTTTGGACACACCCCAGCAAGATATCTGAGGCTCGGGGAAGATCATGCTTCTCTAAGGCAAGAGCCCCTGAAATCTCAGAACCTGAAATACACCAACAGTCAGCATTCTAAGAGCAGAACTGCCAGCCTCGAGATGGCATAGAACAGAACTTGCACCCGGATCTTGTCCCTTGGTTGTTAACCTTTAGTCAGGAAGTTTGTTTCTTTTTACATAAGATTTTAAAGGATGAGCCCTAGTTGCTACATGTTCTTCCTCTCCGGGAATATCCTTCCAAAACAGCGGTAGCTGATGGGAAACGTGATCTCATTTACAAAATTTCGGCCAGCAACCTCTCAGGTGCCCTCTCCTCTGGCCTCTGTCTTTCTCTCCAATCTGTCACTGTCCCGGATGTTCCCTTATGTGACAACGATGATGAGTGTTTTCCCTCTTGCACACACTTTCCTCAATTTGGAGCAAACTCTCTGCCTCCTTGGCACTCACTTCTCATTGCTCAGGTGTTAGCTCGGGGAAATGGCAGAGCCTCCGAGATGAGATCACTTGTCTAGTATGTTCTCTCCAGCACCATCTCCTCTTGCTCCATGACATTTATCAGGCTTTGTTGTCATGTGGTCATGCAAGCCCTGGTCGGTTGCTGAGTGGAGTGAGAGCTCCTTGAGGGCAGGCCCTTGGCCGTGCTGCTCACCCTCGTGTGGGGGGCCCAGTCCCGTGGTAGGCTGTGGAAGATGCTCATGAGTATGTGTTGGATGACTGGTGACACGTGCAGTACCAATGATGAGCAGGCCGATTCTCTAACAACCAGGAATGAGTAGAACACGGCCAGTTTGGTCTACATTCTCTGTGCCATGTTCTCTCTCAGCTAAGAACTTGACACTTAGCATGTGGCCGGTGGAATCACAGGAATGGCTGCAGTTTGGTCTGATCCTTCACCATCCCCATGGCAGGAAGGGCCTGGGATGGTGGCCGTGACACGTACACAGATGGCTCCAAGTAGGGCAAGAATTGTCTGTACTTTATGAACTTTCTGAGGCTTACTGGGCTTGCCCATCCTTCCACCCAGCCCTCAAGGGGTACAGAGCAAGAGAGGGGCCAGTGGGGTATGTGAGGCACGGAGGGGAATGGCTTACACAGGGAGCGAAAGAGGTGGGTCCAGGCGGTGGTGTGTGCCGTGGGGCAGGGCCAGCCGGTACCGGTTTCCTGACTAGACAGCACGTACGTGCGACAGAGAGCGGGCCCAGTGGACAGCAAGCTCTTCAGATGCATGCGCCACCCCAGAACACTCCACCTCAGACCCCGAGGGGGGCACCACACTCTCTGGCCACACACTCTGTACGAAAAGTAGCTATACGTGGGTACACTCAGGCTGCTGCCCTTGTACCAGAAGGCAAAGACAATCCTGCATCACGTAAACATGACCTTCCCCATCTGCTTTTAAAGGATAAACAGCCAGTATTTAATATCACTCTGCAACCAAAGAACTGCACCCACTGTGAATCAACTTTACTTATTACATTCATTAAAATCAGGGCTTAAAACACCATACAAAAAAGAGTCATTTATAATGGTTTCTAGCTTGTTTTCAGGAGAAAAGCTAACAGAATTTAGAATCAACAAAAGTGCAAATATTAAAAAAAGCTCTTAATCACCACAAACTGATATGATTGTTCGCTGTGATTCTCTCCTCTAAGAGATTCCCTGACAGCTCTGGAAAAGCAGCTGCCGTCTTCCTCCCTCCCTCCTTCCTTCCTTCCGCGTGACTGAGAAGGAGACTCAGGAATAGCAGACCCTCAGGCTGTAATTTAGTGAGAAGCTCTCAGGCACAACGTTAAGTGCTACTGGAAACACTTCTGCAAATATTAACTGCGCATAAGGATTCGTGACACTTTGAGGAAAATAACTCTGCTTTCAAGCAGTGAAGATATTTAGCCATATTTTTCACATTTCTCTCCCCAGTCTTAAATTCTAGAGAAAGGTTTCTCTCTCTCTGGTGACCTGCCTTAATGGTACCGAACAGCTTTGTATGCTGACCCTATGGGGTTTTTGCCTTCTGCTGATGCATTTCCCTCTACGCATTGCCAATTTTGTACCTTGTGCACTTTCCGTTTTCAATGCATAAAGAGAGATGGCTTGTGTATCTTTTTGCAAACACATTTATTTCTCTCTCCCTGAATGGGGAAGATTCTGCCTTTCCAGCAACGGAGAAGGAGCAAAATCAAATTGATGAACCTCAAATTCCCATAGAAGAATCA
The DNA here is from genome assembly GCF_003265705.2 of Callorhinus ursinus. Taxonomy (NCBI): domain Eukaryota; kingdom Metazoa; phylum Chordata; class Mammalia; order Carnivora; family Otariidae; genus Callorhinus; species Callorhinus ursinus. The sequence goes on from NW_027397091.1 coordinate 13,375,724, forward strand.
GTTTTTGGAGAGGTAACCCTCAGAGGAAAAAAAAAAACTTCATTATTTAATGTTCAAATGAAGGGGTACCAAATGGGCATAGTCAAAGAAAGAACGTTTTCTACTTAGTCATTTTCCAAGAGATACACAAAAGGGAGAACTTTCTAGGAAGGCATGGGGTAACCTCAGGAGACAGTGCCAGAGCCTAGTGTGCAGAATTCTACAGTGATGCGAATTGCTATTTGCAGCGAACAAGGATGAACTCCTATCCTTGAACCCCTTCAGTTCAGCCAAACGTCTCTTTGTCTCTTCTACCATTTCAAAATGTAACAGGGTTCTACTGGGCTGCCAAAATGAAGAAGGCTTCTGAAGGTAACAGCCGGGCCAACACCAACATGGCCCCTAGTTACTCCCAGGTACCACTGTAGGATCAATTTGAAATATGATGTTTTAGAAATTTGTAACAAATGCTGGATTTGTTTCAACTCAGAAATAATTCTGTGTATTGTACAAAATTCAAAATTTCAGCACCACAGAATCATCACCCATGTAATTATCATCAGAAAAAACACTCTAAACAGAAGCAAAAAAGTCAATAACCAGGTCCTCTTCTTGCTTGTGGAAAGAACCCTGCCATTAAAAGGAGGGACTGACAAGGCTTAATTTGCCAAGAATGAGTGCCCTTGGATTAACGGTCTTTAATCAGTTTTCCCAAAACAAAGATTACCTGTCACGATTAATTTAAATAAAACTGACAGTTGATTTTGCCATGGAATTATTTTGCCTAAATTTCTTTACTCATCTTATCCAAAATGAAAAAGAAAATACTTATCCAGTAACAAAGTCCAATCTGAACTACTCTTGCACACGTGTGTAAGAATATGGGAAGACAAAGGCCTCATGTGGCAGAAAAGTTCAACTCTGGACTAATGACACCTCAAGGCATCATTTTAGGTATTTGTGAAGGAGTGTATTAAAAACCTCTTTTCAACACTACTGATTGGAAAGAGGGACGCCACTGAATATTTTCTCATGACTGTCTTGATTGATACCCATGTTCCTTCTAAGGAGATGAGGCTTGCCTTGTGGTAGGCTCAGCATAAGTATTAATGAGCCACATGACAACAGAACACTGCTCTCCATCTCTGAGAGCATGTCTGAGGAAATGATGCAGCAGGCATGGGACTGTGCACTGGTGGAGAGGGATCCAAATCTCATCTTGGAAACCTGGCCCAGAACACCAAAGTGCTTCAGCTCTGAGGCTGGAGACTGAGGCCTTGCAGCAGCTACACATCTTGAGTTCACAGATGCTCTAAGCTGTGAAACTTCTGGTTGCTTCTGCCCAGACTCCACGTATGCTATCTAGAACACTGAGTGGGTAAACAGGGCCAAATTCAGCAGAACTGAATCTTTCTACATAAAATGTAAATAGAAGTGGCCCTGGGGCCTGGATACCCCATTCATGAATCTTCAAGGCATCTCCACATTATGGGCCAGAGAATCTTCTAGATGTCCATCATTAGGGAGCCAGCATGCCTTGGTTACTCCCTATTCAGATGCCCAAATTAATCAAAGTAGCAAGGCCTGGGCGGGATCCAGGCTGAAGGTGCCTATACTACTTGTGATTATAAACAGGTTTGGTGCACATATTTTATTGTGGAAGCAAGACCTAGGACATGCTAAAAGAGCTTAAATAAATTCTAAGTTCCTTAGATTTGTCCAACTGGCTACAAAAATATGTATACATTGACGGCACCTCTATCTGACTTGCCTAAAATGGTCATCTTAGCATTACTTTATTTGATGCACTTGAAGTAATAAAATAAGCATGTGCTAACTGTCTTTTACTCCTTTGCATCAGTCTAAATTAAGAAAACTTCAAGTTTGTCATGCTGACTCCGACGTCTGTTTTGTCTTCACTTCAGAAAGGGATTCCATTATTTGTTTAGGTGAGACTTCTCATTGGCTTTTCAACACTCCCTCATGTTTTATTTAGGTCAGGCTGACTTTGTGTCTGATTAGAAGTTTGTAGTTCACGTCCACACACCAGGGGCTGCCCTGGCCCACCCACCAGGAGCAGCTATTCCCCTGCTCGCGAGCATGGCTAGAATGGGACCTAGAGATCACCCTGTGCAACAGCTTGGTTTTCAGATGGGGAGGCTGAGGCTCAGAGAGGTGAAATGACCCACTTCCGCCACAGCTGGCGTTAGCCGGAGCCAGCTAGTGCTTGAACTGCAAGCTCAACACCGAGGACTTACGATGAGGATTGGAATCAAAGGGTCCTCTGGTTCCCGCACTTCTTACAAACACAGGTCTGTTTACTCTTGCCACGGTATTACTGTATCCTGTGTCATTTCAGTGAAATGTGAGCCTGGCCTCCGGTACAGGTCAAAAAGGGCAGGGGACAGATTGTCTGGTCCGTTGAAGAAAGCCATTTGGTTTACTCAGCAAATGAGGGACAATCCGTATTGTTGTGACTCCTTTTAAATAAATGACCTCTGGTTAATTATTATCTCCCAGCTTTTATCCTTTAATCTCTACGTTTAAATTCTCGGGTGGTAATTGCCTCTAAACCTATGCCTGCAATCACCGCTGCAGACAAAAGCAAGTCTTTCTGTAGCAATTTTTTTAAAGTCGTCATTTTTTTCATGTTAGACTATGACACCTAATTAGTGTAATAATAGTTTTCCCCCTTATTGGGATAACTGCATCTTTAAACATATTTTTCAGGTTGGAGAGCTTAGTTGCACAGGCATATTCTAGAAGACCAAATGCAGACATGTTCTGTTACCCCATTCATTTGTGGCTTCAAATGTTACTCCGAAGGCATCTTCTGCAACACAAATGCTAAATTATACATTACGGGTCTTTCCAAATACATTAGATAAATTTTTAAACAGACCAGTAGGGATGATCATGTCGCAAACTTAAAGTAAACTGAGCTACAGGATAGATTCTATAACTTCATTTAATATTGATAGCAGCTCAATTTAAATTTTGAAAAAGCAAATACCTTTAATAAATTTGGTGTGAACAATTATATATTTTGATACAACTATGGTACAGGCATGTGTACATATATAAATCTATAGGTAGAATTATATACATTTCCATATATACGACATTTATATTTTCTCTACTCACGTTTTTCTCTTTAGTAAAACAAAGCAGTATTTTACTGTACATAGATGTGCAATGCTACATTAAGTCCTGAGTAATTTAAGGGATTAATAACTACTATAAATTCTAGTCTTTCAGCCAAAGATCCAGTAGATTCTGTAACAAAAAATGTGGAAAAAATAATATTTAAAAATAGGCATTCAGCTATGCGCTTGTTTTGTGCTTAGCGGAGAAAGCTCAAGAATGCACAATAGCCATTTACATTTGGGAAATTTCCTCAAATATTCAAGATTAAACAAATATCCTATTTGTACGGACTTACAGAAGTCTTAAGTGATGTCACCTACATCCAATTTGTCAAGCATGGAAGATTCCAGGCATGATTGGACCAAAATTCCCTTTTGCAGAATATGAAATTCTGTGTAAACATCGGTGGTTAGGTATTGTACAAAAGTTCTGACTCAAATGAGGGAAAAAGAAAAAAAAATACAATGAAATCATTTAAAATGCTTCTCTTGGGACGTAGCCAGCCACATGGGAGGAATATAAAAAATAAGATATATATTTTGGTGGAAGAGGAAACCAGATGACAGTCATTTAAGGGAGGTCTGGTGAGCCGCCCGCTCACTTGGGGAGGTCCTGGGCCGGCGGGGCTCAGAGAGCCTGAGACAACCCAGCCACGTCCATTCTGGGGCAGACTCTGCTGTGACGAAAAGGAAGCACTATGGGGAAAAGGCCACATTCAATGGCAATGGGCCAGCAACAGCTGCCCGTCGGGGTCCCCATCAGCAAAGCGAACCGTGCCAGTTCCAGGTTCGGGAACTTGGTAGGCCCTGGCGAGGCGGCCTCGGACCGAGCGTGGGAGGCCGCCCTGCGCTGGGAGGGCCCCTTCGACGAGAAGGCACTGCGTTGGTGGTTCCTCCGTCCCCCATCCCCCACCCCAGCTCTACCCCGTCCCGTAGCTGCTGTAGTCAAAGACTCCCTTCTTGAAGAACGGCGAGAACTCACAGATGGTGTGTTTGGAAAGGGTCAGCCCCACCTTGTTGATGTGCAGGGGGGATGTCGCAGATTGGAGCATCACACTGAAAAAGTCCCTGAGGTATTTCTGAGGAAGAGACAAAAGCCAAAACATGGGTTAGATGTTGTTGGGTGGAATCAAGGAGAGAAGAAATTCCAGAAAACAACTCGCCACCCACTTTGAAAGAGCTGTTGCTGTCATTAGAAACAGCACGTGGGAATGTGTGTGGCCTTGGCTGTGACCAGACCCACCCGAGGGAAGGCAGCCACTGCCTCCATGACGCAGGTGACTTTTCTGGGACTCACAGCGACACGGCCTCGGGTCCACCTGCAGACGATGCCCAGAGAAATGCCAATGCGGTGCCAGGCATGGGGGTGGAGGGTGGGGAAGGGTCTGCTTTCCAGCAACAGCGGCACTAGTTAAGATCCTATTTTTTAACAAGTCATTTCCAACTTGCTTATTTTTTTCCTTCAACTTACTTATTAAATAGAAAGCTGATTAAAAAAAAGGCCAGCCATCTGTACAATGCTAAATGTGCTGCTGACTAGCATTTTTAAATGGTACCATCACTGTCTGCTTTGGATCCTTCTTATAAACCAAAGGAAAATGAAATACTGGGGACAAGCGGGTCAGTTCCAAGTACTAATATTTACAAAGCATTTTGCAAAGCCTATAATCATCAATGAAAAGAGATTCTTACTAAGATTAATTGCTCTGAGCCCCCTGCGCCGCCCCCCTCCCCCCGCCGCACGTGGTGTGTCACAGCATTCGCCACCTTCTCTGGCACCGCAAGCAAAGCATGTCTGGGACGAGGATCCGAGATGCTGGGGATGGAATCAGACACGGCTGCTGGCAGGATGTATTAAAGGAAAACAGGACACACAAAAATAGTTAAAATATTTCAGGTCAGGCAAATGTTATTTATAACAGAATGGGACCGAATGCAGGGGGTGGGGGGCAGGGGTGGGGTGGTTAAGCCTAAATCTTTATTACAGTCTCAGCTTGTTTCAAAAATATAGACAATCCTATCACAAACCTTGAAATTGAACATAATAATTACAGACTTTGAGTAACAAAGAAATTTGTCTGTGAAACATGGCTAAGGCCTTAGAAGGAAGGGTTCCCAATCAGGGGTGATTTGCCCCAGAGAAGATGTCCAGCAGTGTCTGGAGACGTTTTCGGTGGACTGTCCCTCTAGGGACGGGGGTGCATCCTATGATGCACAGGACAACCCACACGCCAGCATTACTGCGTTCCCAGGGTCATCGTGCCACGACAGAGAAACCTTGGCCCAGAGAAGTGGAATTTGGCCTCCTCTCTGAATTGCCAACCTGAAATTTACTTCTGAAACAAGACACTCTGCTGGAGGAAAATTCATCTGTTTTCTTAAGCATAATAATGAGGATTATTAATCATTAACACTTGTATAGTAATTTATGGTTTCTAAAAATCTTCTCATTTCTTGCTGATGCAGTCATTGCACATTCTTCAAACGGACCATCTGTCATGAGTCCTGACACATGCATACCCGTGTGAAGCCGTCCCCAAAGCACGAGAACAAAACCTTGCACCATGCCCCCAAATTTCTGAACTCACCTAATTTTATGCTATCATCATACTCTGCCTAGAATTACCTGCTTTTATTACTGTCAAACCCATTTTTGGGTGAGGACTCTGTTGCAGAAGTTAGCACAAGGCTACTAATCAGGAGAGGGGACTTAAAAACAGGGTTTTTTAACTCAGACTCTATCTTTTTTGTTCAATATACCTAACTTACTAGCCTCACAGTAATCTCTCAGGAAAGGAGCTTGAAAGAGCAATCAGGGGGAGGCAAGAAGGTGCCCAAACCAATTGCTGAAAATTGAAGATCTTACACCAGGACTTATTTGCATCAGAGGCAAAGGGGAACCAGACTTCAACTTTCCTGGGGGAAGGGAAGCTGAGAAGAGCAACTTTAGAGGGAGCTGCGGTCCTTCCAATATGGATACGAGTGCACGTTGGGAGACCACACCCGGCCCACCAGCCAATACTTGCGACGCAATAAATGCATGTGAGGAAATGGCCTGTTGTTGGCAGGTCAAGAGTCAAGTGTTTGGAACAAGGATGATGAGGAGCTTGTGCACTGGAGGGTGGGGCTGCAACTCTCTCACAGTCTAAAGCATGCCCAGAGCCAGGCGGCCATCACCTCTGGAGCTCCCGAGCAGACCCCCTGCTGTAGGTCTCCCACAGGCTGCATTTAATGCTCACAACCAACTTGCCTTCAAGATGAATTCCGACAGAATGACAGAACGGAGGGTATTCACACCCGGGCACCAACATCTGTCATCATTAGTTCACGAGGTGGGGGGGGGCTTTAAAGGGCCACTAGAGCCCAAAGGGTACAATGAAAAGGGAAAGTTAAAAATATAAATAAAAGAAAAAGAGAAAGTACTGAATAGCCCTTCCCTGCCAGGATACCACCATCAAGAGAACAGTAAACTAGGTGCAGGTAGTGCCTTTTTCTTTAAATGAACTCACTAGCATGTCTCCATGGAAACTTGAGACAGAAGGATCTCATTCAGTGAACTGCAAATATTACAGGAGAATTGTTACATTGCAAAACCAACCTCTGCTTGGCAGGATCAGGCAGCCTGGGCTCCCCTTCCATAGACTGCTTCCTTGGCCAAAGAAATGCTTTGATTGTATTCCCTGCATTGAGCTTCAGGTGCTCAGTAGTATCTGAGTGAGGCATGGTAGGCTTGGTGCTGTGTCCAGAGCCACATGCTGGCAGTGGGCTGGCCAAACTCCTTCTGGCAAATGACAAAACCCAAGGACTAGGTGTAGGGCTGGGGACAGAAGACAGAACTAAACTTCCAGAAGGTTCTTGAGGTCACAGGCAGTAGGTCATTCTTCTTTGGAACCCCCGCCACACCTGACACACTGCTGAACTTGGGAAAAGTTGCTTGGAAGGAACCCCGATAACTAATTCTGAGGAGTTCATCTTTAAAAAATTGAGGTGTACACAGAGAAAACAGCACACATGCACAGCCCGGTGAAGTTTCAAAAGGTGGACATCCCTGTGTGATCAGCATCGAGATAAAAACAAGACAACACTGCTAGTACCCAGGCAGCCCTCCTCATACTCCCTCACAATCCTTTCCCCAGGACAAGGCTATCCTGACTTCTCCCACCATCGATTAGTTTTGCCAGTTTTTGAAGCTCACATTAATGGAATCACACAGGACACTGTCTTTCGTGTCTGGCCTCCTGGGCTTTACCACAATGTTTGTGAGGCTCATACACCCTGTTGGGTGTAGTTACAGTGTGTTCATTGTCACGGCTGTATAGTATTCCGCGTGTGAACATGCCCACTGGCTGCCTTTCGCAGAGAGGCATGCAGCAGTGACTGGTTTGCTTCTTGTCTGAGCTCTTCTTCAGGGACGAAATGTGCCTCCATTCAATGGTGTCCGGTGAATCATGTTTATAGGTTTCTCCAGTAAAGCAGTTCCCATGTAGGATTTTAGGCTCAGGCCAAGATCAGCCAGTGAGCTAGAACTCTACTATGTATCTATTTAATATAGATACATTATAATTATATGTAAAATACATATTTAAAGACACAGATATTTACCTTAGTCATTTTTGTTGCTTGTGCTCACAATGTTTTCTACAGCATCTGGGGCTGAGGGGAGAAAATGAAGTTCTTCCTTTCAAAGTGATCCCCTTTTTATTGCCTAGCCCTTCCCAGTATGTGAAAAATAAGTCCAGGAGAGCCACGCTGCATCCCCAGGGCATTTCACTTTATAAAAAAGCATTACAAAAATTGAAGGACATTAGGAGTTCAAGTGGCTTATCAGGGTCAGAAGGGCAAAGAAGGAGAAGGATTTGTGAAATCTAATATCCAATTTCTATTTCTTTCACATGGCATTTTCTCCATTAAAAAAAGAAACAAAAGAAACAAAAACCAGGCATATTTAAATCTCTGTGGCTGTCAGGGACTGCAGAAGGCCGGCAAGCCTTGCCCACCCTGGTTGTGGGTGTCTCACCTGAGTCTTGGCTTCATTAAAAGCTCGGATCGGGGCCACTGCGAATGGGCAGTTGCGGCCCCAGCAGCTGTGCAACATTTCAGCCCTGCCTCGCCCAGGGTAGTTGGAGGATGAAAGTCAGATTCAGCCAAATCCTTTTTCAATAAGATTGCAAACCCACAGTACAGAGTGAGAAGGAGTCTAGAAGAGAGTCTGAGTATTAGTGAGGGCAGGAAAGGGCAGGGGCCACACAGAGATGGAGGGGCTGGCTGGGGGAGGGTGACAGAGGAAGGGTTGCAATGGAGGGGAGAGACAGAAATAGCAAAATGAAGACACAGGGGAGAGAAAGAAATAGCAAAACGAAGTTGGAGACCAAGCTCCGGGAGTTATTTATCCATTTGGCATTAAAAAAAAAAAAAATTTAAGAATAATAAAAAGTAGATGAGACATTTATCTATGTAATTTAATTTACTTTTTGCTACTTGGACCAGCACTAAAGTATAAGGTGTTTTCTTATCAATACTCGCAGAAAATCAAGTTTAGATGGCTGATCTTGAAGGTGTATTTCAGTACTGAAGCAGAGAACCTTGATTCCAGAAAGTGCTGTAGGCCTATCTTACTGTTTTTTTAAAGTTAGTCCATGCAGGGGGCAGTGAGCAGGGGGTAGAAGTAACCAGGAGAGATGGGACCACCTGGGTCTGTTCCAAACAAAGCATTAAACAGGCATGTGCCCCACCCCCAAACAAGACAAAATCCTGTAGGGGACCAGGAGTTTTTCAAGAGGAGGCCAAAAGACCACAGGAAGAACGAGGGACATACAGCTTGTCAGAGACACCCACACCAGGCTCCTGACCTCTTCTTTCAAAAGTGGTCCTTTTCTTCAAATCATACCTGCCAAGACCCTTCCACATATTTCCTGAGGATTATCTCCCACACGCACGCAACACGCTGACCAGCTGCCATAGAGAGCCACTTATCAGGAGCCCGCAGTGTTCCAGGCATAGTGAGAACTTTTCATGGTATATCTCATTCAATTACAACTTTATGAAGTAGGGACCCTGACTATCCCCATCTTCTAGATGTAGAAACTGAGGACCAGGAGGCTTAAGTCATGCCCTGAAGGTCACAGAGCATAGAGGTGGGAGTGCCAGCACACACATCCACATCCTCCAGCCCGAGAGGCTGGGTCTCAGTCACCAGCCTGCTGTCCAGAGTCTACCATCCCCTATTTTCCTGTTGGGCCCCCCATCTCCTCAGTACTGCCATCTCTCGCTGGGCAAGGCCATCTACACTGAGCCAGATATGCCGCCTTTCCCAGGCCTGAGGCTGCTCTCACAGAGACGGGGGACTCTGGGTTCTCTAGAGTTAATGTTCCTCACAGACACGGGAATGCGAAAAGCACCTCTTGCTGTGAGGCTTATACTCATCTATATGGAGTCCAATGTAGCTGTGCCCATGCTTCCGTCCTATCTTCCTTAGAGCCTTGGTGGGCACTGGGCCATTTTTTAACTGCCCTGCTTCCTTTTTCCTTCCCAAACAGCACTCAGATTCCCTTCTGAAAAAATATCTTTCCCTCCTTTAGGAATTGGTTATCAGGGCTGACTTAGGGCAGAGGACTGGTGAACTTTTCCCATTCATATTCTGGGGTAGGCACCCCCAAAGCCAAAGAGCTAATGAAGATACCACTTGGAGTCTGCTGGAATCGATCTCTTCCAGATTGCAGAGCCACTGCCCAAGGGCATTTTCAAGTGTAAGAAATTCTGGGAACTCTGACAGAGGGCCAGCCGCAGGATAGCCTTTGGTCTTGCCACTCCCATTCAATGACAATGGCCACAGTAATTTTCTACTGTTTGCAACCAAGTTAACTAACAACGACCTCTGATGCACTGGTATGCAGGTGGCAGGCACCAGTCCAGGTCAGAGGAAACATTCCATCTCCAAGCTCCTGGGGGGCTGGTTTGTAGTCAGATCAAGATCTGCCCAGGGCACCCCACTCTTAGGAAAAGGTCCATCTAGGGAGGCTTTAGTGAATAACATTTCAGATGGGTCAGTGCATCCTCATGGTACATCCCCAGCCAAGGGTTAACCTGGAAAGTTCCTGCCCCAAACCCTGATATACACACAGGCCAATCTTCAAAATTCCAACACCATTTCAAAACAACTAAACATTATTAATCTTTTGAACCAAAACATAGGCTAATATGGTCTATTGGCTGTGTTAATGAGTTCTGAAAGGTGAAACACGTTCCCTACAGCAATACAGGGCAATTCAGCATGAATTTAGTCAATTATTTTAAAGCTTCAGCCTGGTACCTCAATCAATACACTGCATCAGGAAGAAAAAATTGAAAATATAAGGTGCTGCTACACGCCATTTTCATTTTTATTTCATTCTTGATGAAGGTCATTCTGTTAACATGATCCACGTGTGACCTACAATACAATTTCAGTCTCTGCTCTAGCTGAAAGTACTTAAATTACTGGAACAACCTAACTAAAAGCGGCCTTAAGACAGCCTCTGCGGGGCTGTTCTTTTCAAGTCTGGAGCTTCTGGATGACATGCTCGTCGGGTCACTGGGATTGACCATGTGCTCTACAGTCCATCCGGGCAAAGACCTGGGAGATGAGCAGGAAGTTAAATAGTGCGGCCCCTGCCATCTTGCAGCCATTTCCTTTCAGGTCTGGGGTCTAGAAAGGAGGGAAGATGGAGTGGCATCCACGTTCGGCAAACAGTGTGAACCAAGGGAGCCAGGCTGGCATGTGCAGGGCTCTGTGTGGGGAACAGCAGGACTTGAAGGGGAACGTGGAGGGCCCTGCACCTGGATTTGGGTCTGCAGGCACTCTGTTCAAAGCACTTCCCAGTTCATGAGCTCACGTGACCCCTATAACATGCTGAGGAGGAGGAAGACAAGGTATGCATATCCTGTTTACAGATGAGGAAACTGAGACCCCCAAGAGCCGGTGACTTAGCCCACATCAACAGACCACAGAGGATGACAAACGACTGGCTCTTCAAACTCAGGAGAAAGTCAGATGGCCTAATATAATTCACAAGGTATAATCCCTTAAGCTGGAAATGTAAGGAGTAAATGTAAACGCAGCCCTTGTCTTTTGAGCCCAGGCTCACAGGGGCCCTCAGAATTTGCCTGTGTGTGTGTGTGTGTGTGTGTGTGTGTGTGTGTGTGTGTGTGTAGAGAACACACAGGAATGAGAGTAGGGCCTCAGAAGCATTCAAAAGACCTTACCTTCTTATTTTTTTGGCTCCTTTCCTTCTATTTTAATTACCAGGGAGATAAAGTAATGACTATTTTAGGTTGCTAAAAAGCTTGCTTTACTAGGGCTTGTAGTCTATTATTGTAGACTCTAGAATAGTCTATATTCTAAAACATAAGACTCTATAATACAGGTTTACATGTGAGCCTATATAGTAGAGTCATACAGGCTCATGACTGTAACTGCAGCCTGCCGCGTACTTCATGGCCACGTACTGCCCAGCCTCCTGATTTCCCCAGCCATCTCATTGTTGTAGAGCCCCTTCATGTCACAAAATTTTAACATACATTCATAATCTAAAGTTAGTGAAATTACTAAAATGTGCTTTAAAAATGTAGTAGGGCCTTATCCACCTTTCCACTGTGACATATTAATGGGGAAGACAGTTTGCTGGAATTCCTCATTTCCAGAAGCCATTGGTGGCCACGGTGGCATCTTAAAGACAACGATCAGTCTACTAAGATTTAGGGTTTCATTTACCTTGCAGCCCTTAGAAAATTCATCCTCGACTGATGGGCTCTGAAGACAGATCAAGCCAGGATGGGGACATGCTGGGATATTTCTAGATCTGAGAGAGGTCTGGTTACCACTGGCCATGGGTCATGAATCAACCCAGTAGGGTCAATATTCACTCACTCAAGGCTTCCTGGTTTCAAACTGTCATAAATTCTAGTTGACACCCTCTCCCTGGCTATTTGGGAATCCTAAAATTTGTCTCCACTGGATCAAAAATACTGGGTTCCTTTCTTGACATGCCCCTAAATGTCCTCCAGACTCTGATGAAATTAGGACAGTTTGATTCAAGCAACTCATCCATCCACCACAGTTACCACACACCTGCTCTACAAGGAGCAGTGGGCCAGGCACTGGGTGTCCAATGTTGAATAAAACAGACACAGAGCCTGGGATGCCCTGCATCATGTTTTCATTGTTCAGAATCATTCATCTAAATCCTACTTGTCTTCTAAGGACTGGAAAAGGTTTGTTCTTTGTTGGTTTTTCTCTCTTGAAACTTCATGCAGCACCGAACAAATATTTGTTGAGAGCTTTCTACATGCCAGTGCTGCTGAGAATTCAGTAATAAGATCAGTTCCTGCCCTGAGTAATGTGTAGGCATTCCAGGGAGTTGGATAGGTAAAGCACTGATTAAAATAAGGCTATATATTCTAAACAGGAATGAGATGCTATTGGAGCACATAGAAAAGGCACCCAGCCTAGTTCTGGGAACTGGTGACACTTATGCCAAGAGGTGAGGGATGAGTAAGAATCAGACTGGAGAAAATATTGGCAGAAGATACTTGAAGGAAGCCTATTCCAGGCAGTGGGGAAAGCATGTGCAAAGCGTCATAGTGAGGATGCATAACTTGGCGTCTCCCCAAGAGTCCACATGACTGTACTACATGCATATATGGGGCCCATGTAGTGTGGGGGACACACTTCTGGAATGTACTGCTCGCCAGATTGGCTCTCTACTGGTACTCACACTGGGGGTCCTGCACTGTGCTCCAGCAGTGTCTCTTCTCTCTGATCCCTGGATCCTGTCAGGCCCTCTGGGTGGAGGCTGTGCTTTGTTTTCACCAAGAGAACACACTGGAGGTAAAGCTGACAGTGAAGAAGTCACCTGGCAGGCTCCAGAGCCCCAGCCGGGCCCAGTCCTTAGTGGTGCCATGATCAGAATGCAGCCATGTAAGTGGCCTGACCGGATACCTGACACTTGGAAAAGATGAACCACTCCGTGGAGCCCTGCCCAAATTCCAGAACCCTAGCATCATAAGCAACAAAATGGTAATTACTTAAAGGAAGTTAAATTTTGGGGTAGTTTATTACATGGTGATAGATAACCAAAATCTGTGTGTGTGGGAAGAAGGTAAGAGATGAGGAAGTCAATGAAATTAGTCAAAGCAGAGAAGTCTCTTTGGTTTTTATTTATAATTTATGACTAGCCATAAATTACAGTCCTATTCTACTTCATGCTAACCTCTTCCAACCTCTTTAGTATTTCTAATGAATAATTCTGTCTTAGCAGGTACTTTTCTATCCATCCTAGGTTTAAAGTAAATACTTGAAATAAGTAGTCATCATTTAAAATATGGCATTTCTTTCTTGATTTTACAGAGAATTCTGAGAGCTCCCAGTTAAAATTCATCAGGGTGAAAATGTTAGTCTGTGATTACAGAATCGGAACTATTCATTACAGCTATTCAGAGACTCTTCTTTATGAGCTTAATGACATAAGCATATTGTATTGAATTATTATGGTACTGCATCAATTCGACTCATAAATTTAATATACTCAGTCTGGCTCACATATTCTAATAAAATCCAGCGAGCTTTAAAAATTTTATAAGGAATGTGCATTTAAAGTCATGTGATATTCAATTTTTATAGGTTGGTATTCCTGCTTGGGGTACTGAGCATAGCTTTAGTAATCGTGACCGACCAGCCTGGTAGACCAGCAAGCTGAGGGGGAGGACCCACAAAAAGGCCACATAGAAAGCCCTAAATCTGCTCAGACTGTGAAGCTGGTTGAGCTCTTCTCCAAAACCCAAGTCAATACCAGGCCCTTCTTTTGGGCTCATGGAGGGAAGGAGCTGAGGCTGCATCTTGAGCTGCAAGCAACGGCATCGCAGCTATAAGGAAGCAAGCCAACCACTTCCAGAAGTTCTGACAGGACCCACTCTCAACCTTACTCAGCTGAAGCAAAATATGGGAGGATGTACTCTGTGGGAGAAGTGTAGTTTCCAGGGTTCGCCCTGGTTCTTTGACTTTTGTTTACTGGATTTGGGTTAAGAGACGGGTAACAGCTCCACATAGAGGCAAAGCAACTCAGCTGGCTCAGCATCTGGGTGGGGAGGATGGGAGAGCAGCCCAGAGGCTCAGCTAGCCGTGTAGGCCACACGACTGCTGGAGTCCAAACCTCGCATTGCGAGCCACATCCTGAGATACCCACTCATGCAGCAGCCACCACACTGGGCACAGGGACGTTACAGCACTGGGGTCCAGATTAAGTCCCTGAACTCCTCTGCACCTGTTTCTTCATCTGATTAGATCCCTTTTCAGATCAGAAGATGAAATGAGCTGTGTCCGTGAGGTGCTTGAGGCAGGGCCCAATTCACAGCATGCATTTAAGTAGGTGACATTATTGTCTATACAGCCTTATCCTCACACAGTTAATCTGCAAATATATTCATTTTCTTCCCTTTTAGATGTTTAGAGACACGTGGGCTTAAAATGTGGAAGTATTTAATGCTTTAATGTTTTCCCCTTCAAAGGAAAGTGGAAGACAGCAAGTCTGAATGGCTTCTTTCCAAAGTCACCTCGTATCAGATACGGCAGACCCTTCATTTCAAAAACTGCTTTAAAGTAAGGAAGAGTTAATGGGTTTTTCAAAAATGGGGAATCGTAACCATAAGTTTAAAAATCTAGGCTACACCAGGTAAATTAATGATGTCCCCAAAGCTCACTGTAAGATACATTTTGGATACAAAGATTCTGGAAAATGCCATCTGGGGGAAAAAAGAACTATTCTTTGTTTCTCAGCTCACAATTCCTTCTTGCCCTGTATAAACCTTCCAAGAGGTTCCTGACATTCTGAGACTGAAAGACTGCTCCAAATGACCAATTTGACTGACAGACTTTCAAATGAGAAAGAATCTTGCTGTATGGTACCCGTCTTGGCTATAATGTACTTAAACTCAAATTCAAAGAATTAGGTCCCCAAAAGCTTAAGAATCAAGGAGTAGTTGCATATTAATTACTGGTCTCCCAAAGTCTCCCTCTGAGTAGGAGCCAAGCACTTGGATGCAGTGTGATGCTTCAGGAACCCTGAATAACTGTCTTATTCCTTTTTACCGCCTGTGCCTGGGGTTGAGCAGAACCATCCTGCCCTTTAATGTCTAACCTGAGGTCACTTATATATTGATGGCAAGTTTTCTCAGGCTGGCCTTGGACTGGACCATCACCGAATACAAATGAGTCCCTGAATTCCAGGGCAAGAGGGTCAGCTCTTTGAGCCTAGGAGGGAAGACCCACTGCCCCTTTTTTGTTCTCTGGACTAGGGGCTCCTGATGATCCCTGTGGGACTATTTGCCTTGCAGATTATCCTCCTGCCCTGGGAGTTATTCCTCAGTGTCCACACATTGCCCTATGTCCCAGGAGGGAGCCATGGTCATGCCACAGGTGTGATGAGGCCTATGGCCCTGAGTGGTGGGCCTGTGACCCCACCCTACAGAGAGGATTAGCTGGGGATTTGGATTATCCGCACCAATGATCCCCTTCACTGGGGATAATGATGGAGGCTTGCCTATGCTGGGGAAAGGGGAAGGCAGGGAGAAAAGCCAGACCAAAACTTCTCCAATATAACCTCTCTAATTCTAAAAAAGGATGGGACAGTTGTGGATTTTTAAAAATTCCTTCACCAGATATCAACCACACACTGAAGCATCTAATTAATAAAGATACACACTGAAAACATGTACCTCCTGCACAGCACTTTGCTCAGAAAAGACTCTCTGTCAGGTGCTTGATACAATGAATATTAAATAATGTTAATAAGTCCTAATGAACAGTGAGAAGCCTGGCTTTTCTCTCCTTAGGACCTTCCCTTGCAGCAAAATTTCACAGATTTATATAGTAGCTTCTCTCTGATGAGAGAAGTTTACTAAATCACTAGAGGGAAGAAGTCGATCAAATCTTAATTTATGCTCCAAAGCCAAACCTGAGAAACTCTTCAAACTGAGAAGGTGCTGCAGAAGAGAAGGTGGGAATGTTGCTGGTTTGGCAGTGGATTAAGCAGGGTGTCCTTGTGTCCCCCTGTCTGGCTCCGGTCACTGCCAAATGAACCTGAACCCATGTAAGCACCAGCCTTTGAGTTGTCAACACCTTGAGCGCTCGAGATGGTTCTCAGCTGAGAGGCTCTGAAAGCAGTGCGGTAGGAGTTAAAACGGAGGACTGGCAAAACGTGGAAAGATCTCACAGATCAAAGGGAAATTGCTCCAGCTGGGAGATCTTGGAGAAAACTATGGGACCATTTAATCTAAGAAATAATGGGCTCATTTGGGCTAATTTGACATCCAGTTTCTGCCCCGAGGAAACTACCTTGCAAAATAAGAAATGTCAGTTTGTACTGACTGAGCTATTACTTGGATATGCCCAGATTCTTTCGAGTCAGAAACTGCAAATAAAGGCAGTTTTGGCAACTGGAAGATAAGCACTATAAATGGAAAAGAAAAGGTGAATCAGCAGCAACAGATACCGAAAAGCACAGAAATCCCAGCCTATGGAGATGGTTGGAGCAGACGGTCTTCTTGCTGCTCATTAGCACTTATCCACAGAGCTCTGAAATAAAAACCCTGCAATCCACTGAGGCTTTGCTTCCAGTCAGCTACAAAATCCACTGAGAAAAAGGTGACAGCGTCATTGACTGCCATTTTCAACTCTGATTAACAACTGCTTTCCTGATTTTGGCATCACTTTCCCAATTTTATTTATAAATAATATGAAACAGGTGATCTCAATTAGGAAACAAATTAGACAAAGCTCAGTTTGGGTTTTTTTTTTTTTTTGGTTGCCTGGAATGAATATATGTAAATGTAACCGCATTGCAGTGAATTCCCGGGAACAGAAATGAGTCTATCTAAAAATGGATGGGAGCTTTAGACAGGCAAACAATGAAGACAAGAAGTTGTGCGAAATTGGAACAAACTCATGTTCTTACCCATTTCTTTCTCCCAAATATTGTTTCAAAGGGCTGCAACATATGCTATAATTCATTACTGCTATGAAATATAAGTGACACATACAGGAAAAAAAAAAAAGGGATCGTCAAAGGAAAAAAAGTCACTACCTGAATTCTAAAATAAAAATGCAGTTTTCAAAAGCAGTGAAAGGACAGTACAGGGGTTCGTTGGCAAAGGCCACAGTGAGTACCTTTAGGAAAAGCACAAATTACAGGGCGCCTGGGTGGCTCAGCCGGTTAAGTATCCGACTCTTGATTTCGGCTTAGGTCATGATCTCAGGGTCCTAGAATCAAGCCCTGAGTTGGGCTCTGTGCTGGAGGTGGGTGGAGGCTGCTTAAGAGTCTCCCTCTCCCTCTGCCCCTCCCCCATCTGCCCCTCTCTTTCCCCCTCCCCCCCTCAAAAAAAGGCACAATTTACTGGGAAAACAAATCTAAATAAATGGAGCTAAGGGAACTGAAGCATCTTTGAGAAAGTCTAATTCAAATTTATAAAAGAGAAAGGATGATTCCCAAATGTTGATGTAAACAGTGAGCAGAGCATTAGGAGAGACTGGACAGAGAAAATGGTTCTTCAAATATGCAGATGCACAAGAAGAATTTTGCATATGTCTTTCAGGCTGTTGCAACAGAGGGAATGTATGAAGAGGAACTGTACAGAAGTCAATAGAAATAAATATAACCGATTAGTTCAGGAAGTAAGAGGCTAGGCCTTTAGGTTTGTAACACCACTAGGAGATACAAAAGTAACAAGCACAATGTTAAAACAAGGGAAGGAAGAATGAGGTGAGGTGGATCACATTGCACAGTGCTTCTCAAACACTTTTTGGAGAAGGACAAACTGAAGGGGGGGGTGGTAGGAGAGAGAGAGAGACAGAAAGAAATGGAAAAAAGAGGAGACAGGAAAATTAAGGAGGACTGGACCAGGGGATTCAACACAAACAAATGGGATTCCAGAAAGAAACAACAGGAGAAATCATCTCGAAAATCGCCTAGAAATGAAGGATGTGAGAGAGAGAATGCACGTGGAGTGTCCTTGCAGAACGGAGGGGCTGCTCACCAAAATGGAACCATGAACACTCAGAACCCTGGGGACAGAGGAAGGCCCTATAAGCTTTTGGTAGGGGTGACATAAGTATTATGTCACACACAAAGGACCAAGAATCAAAATGGCTTTGAACAGCTTCGCAGCAGCACTGGGAGTAGAAAACAATGAAGCAATCCCCTTGAAATTCTTTAAGATGGTTTTCAACTAACATATATACCCAGCCAGTGTGTGGGTGAAGAAGGACATGTTCATAAATGTCTCTAGAAATTTACCTCTCCCATATGCTCTTTCAGGAAGCTACTAGAGACGTGCTCCATCACAGTCAGGGAGTCAATCGAGAAAGGAAAACATGAGGCACAGGAAGCAGGGGAAACAATTCAAGAGAGAGCAAAGGATGACAGAGATGGAAGACCAGAGTACCTGTGGCTCACTCTGACTAGAGGAATAAGCTTCCAGAAGATTCGTACAACTGACCAAGCATCTGAAGCTGAGGTAAGTTATGGATACATAATAACCTGAGCAAAGACACGAGCTGCTCTTATACAGTCCTGACACCCTGCTGGGCAGGTGGAACAGGGGTGGCTGTGTCCCCACATCTTTTAGGAAGGTGGCGGGGTGGAGGTGGGTGTTAGGGAACCACCACCCACAGTGGGATGTTAATAGATAGCACCTTACATTCAAACAAAAATCAGAAGGAAGCAATCCAGGAATTCAATTTTAGTCTGTAGGAAAATACCAAAGGGTATCACGAGGGTTCTGCTGGGGAAAAGGGAATGTAAGGTATGCCCAAAGGCAGAGGACTGCTTTCCAAAAAAGCCTAGTAGAACTCTTTGGGCATATCCATAACTGACACTGATTTTAAAAAAAAAGTTTTAAAATTTCTCTCTTTCTCTCATTGGAAAAATGCTTAGAAGGGATATAGGTCCAACCAGAAGAGCAATTACCTCTGGGCAGTGCCTCTGTTTGATCCCGTGAAAGCAAAGATGGAGGGAGATTATTTTTGGATGATCTTGGTCACAGAGACAAAGGGGTGAAAAAGCGAGCGTGGAGAAAGGAGGTAGGTAGTACAGGGCTGTCCATACTCAGGTTACTATATCCAGGGCAGCACTCGGTCCCACTGGGGACCCTCTGAGAAACGTGTAGAATGTGCTTCTGAGTCATCCCTAAGGATGGGAAGCAGGCACATTTATCCCTATTTTGTGTCTCACTTTGGGAGGCACCTGCAGGCCCCACACCTCTGTCCAACCTGTGGGCTGCAGCCTGAAGGGAGAAATGGGGAGAGAGCCCGAGGCACCGCGGCACACAGTGGGGCTGTTCTCCACAGCCATGGCCAGAATCACGGGAGGGTCAAGGGGACACACAACAGCTGTGGGACGGGACTGGGGCTGGTGGTGATTAAGGGGGATCCCAGCTTTAGCTGTGAAGAGGGAAGCTCTTCACTCAGTGGTGCCTGCTGACCACCCTGGGGAGCAGGGTAATGGGGGGAGTGGTGTTTGATAAACAAGCATTTTTAACGGATTTAAAATGCAAGTTTTATTGCCACCTTAGGCTATAAGACAGAAGTGACTGTGGCTCACGCACAGGCCTAAGTGAGTTCATGGTCAAAAGGAATCCAGAGCATTCAGAAGATAAAGAGCTACCCCACGAGCTCCCGGCTTGCCCCACCTCTTAGCCAACATCCACGGGGCTGGACTGTGGCAGCTCCACAGCAATGAGCCAGAATGGCTACCATTATTTCCAGGAAGTCCTGTGTTTTATGTTTTCACAACAAGAATGGATTTTTCTTTTATTCTATTATAATACTCCTATATATCTATATACAGTATTGAATTATATCTGTAACTGACATCTCCATATACATCTAGACCTTATTTCTATATTATACCTATATAACTATGACTATATCTGTATAATATAACCTATAATTAAATCTATGTAACGATATCTTACATCATGGCTTACTCTCTTATTTTATAATAATACCTCATTGTATGAGAAATTTCCTCCTCCAGTTGAGTCTTAACAAGATGGTGACTGCATTTAAAACAACACAGTCAGGGGGCGCTAAATGACAATGTGGTCACCTGACAGTGCCAGGAAGGGACTAAGAACCTCACTGTGGGGCCATTCTTTTATTTACACCCAGGATGATGTATACACTGAGGCAAAAGAAAAACAGCCTTGGGGGGCGCCTGGGTGGTTCAGTCGTTAAGCATCTGCCTTCTGCTCAGGTCATGATCCCAGGGTCCTGGGATTGAGCCCTGCGTCGGGCTCCCTCCTCTGTGGGAAGCCTGCTTCTTCCTCTCCCAATCCCTCTGCTTGTGTTCCCTCTCTGGCTGTGTCTCTCTGTCAAATAAATAAATAAAATCTTTTAAAAAAAGAAAAGAAAAACAGCCTCGGGCAGACATCAGCAAGGGTACCTGAATAAACAGGGGTACTAGCAGAAATTAACAATACAAACATGTCACTATCATATACATGATTCAAAATAGTCATTAATTCCAAAACAATTTTTAAAAAAGATTTATTTATTTGAGAGAGAGAGAGTGAGAGAGAGAGAGAGAAAAAGAGCATGAGTGGGGTGGGAGGGGCAGAGGGAGGAGAAGCAGCAAACTCCTAGCTGAGCAGGGAGCCTGATGTGTGGCTCGATCCCAGGACCCTGAGATCATGACCTGAGCCGAAGGTAGATGCTTAACCAACTGAGACAGCCAGGCGCTGCCCCCCCAAAACAATTTTAGTAACATGGGCCTCGTCAGAAGATGGTCAATGTTTTCTTGATCTTCAAGGGCTGTCTCTCAGGTACGGCTACTCTTTACCTTACTTTTAGCTGTATTTCTATCTGATGCTTCCCCCTGGGGCCTGGGAGCTAATTAAGTGCTCCAGCTTAAAAGACCTTTCCTTCTCCCCCGTGTTGTGCCCCAGCATGAATGTAAACTGTAAGGGGTGGCAGATGAGAAAATATTAAAATGATGTTTAATTAAGCAGAGTAAACAATAAGGTCAACAGCAACTTGAAGCTGACATCTGTCTCCAAACAAGCAGGCAAGCTAGCTCCAGGTATGGGCGACAGAGAAGTGAGCTGATGCTGCAGGCTCCTGTGGTCCATGCCAACTGTAATATCTACTTCTGTTTCAGAGGCAATGAGACATTTAATAAAAGAAAACAAATAGCGATGACTCGCTGTATCTAGAAGGAGAGTAGGAACAACCCTCCAGCTGTTTAGCACTGCAATGTTCAGGCTTCATTTCATTTTGCTTTTAAAAGTAACCAGGGAAATGAAAAATGTTCTATACTGAACTCCACGAACAGAGCGTGCACAGCTCTTAAGCCTGCCATCTTGAGCTGTGCTGCGTTACTTTCATCTGATGCTATTTCATAAACAGGAAAGAGCTGGAGAATCTCTGTTAGGAATTTGTCAAGCCCCAAACACCTTGTAAATGAGCAAGGGAGCTGGAGAAATGACAGATGTTACTGATTTACTGCTAGGATGGCACGTGAGGTGGGACTGTAGTTGGGATTGATATTAGAATATCAAAAGCCCAACAAATGGTAAAATTACCACTACACCTGTATCTGGGGTGAGCAGAATGGCTTCTGTCACAGATAACCTTTTTTTTTTTTAATTTTATTTTATTATGTTATGTTAGTCACCATACATTACATCATTAGTTTTTGATGTAGTGTTGCATGATTCATTGTTTGCATATAACACCCAGTGCTCCATTCAGTATGTGCCCTCTTTAATACCCATCACCAGGCTAACCCATCCCCCCAACCCCTCCCCTTTAGAACCCTCAGTTTGTTTCTCAGAGTCCACAGTTTCTCATGGTTCGTCTCCCCCTCCGATTCCCCCCTTCATTTGTCCCTTCCTACTATCTTTTTTTTTTTTTAACATATAATGTATTATTTGTTTCAGTGGTACAGGTCTGTGATTCATCAGTCTTACACAATTCACAGCGCTCACCATAGCACACACCCTCCCCAATGTCTATCACCCAGCCACCCCATCCCTCCCACTTCCCACCACTTCAGCAACCCTCCGTTTGTTTCCTGGGATTAAGAATTCCTCGTATCAGTGAGATCATATGATACATGTCTTTCTCTGATTGACTTATTTCGCTCAGCATAACACCCTCCAGTTCCATCCACGTCATTGCAAATGGCAAGATTTCGTATTTTTGATGGCTGCATAATATTCCATTGTATATCTATTCCACATCTTCTTTATCTATTCATCTGTTGATGGACATCTGGGCTCTTTCCACAGTTTGGCTATTGTGGACATTGCTGCTATAAACATTGGGGTGCACGTACCCCTTCGGATCCCTACATTTGTATCTTTGGGGTAAATACCCAGTAGTGCAATTGCTGGGTCGTAGGGTAGCTCTATTTTCAACTTTTTGAGGAACCTCCATACTGTTTTCCAGAGTGGCTGCACCAGCTTGCATTTCCACCAACAGTGCAGGAGGGTTCCCATTCTCCCCATCCTGGCCAACATCTGTCGTTTCCTGACTTGTTAATTTTAGCCATCCTGACTGGTGTGAGGTGGTATCTCACTGAGGTTTTGATTTGGATTTCCCTGGTGCCAAACGATGTTGAGCACTTTTTCATGTGTCACAGTTAATCTTATGCCTCAATTTGACTGCCCAGATATTTAGTCAAACATTGTGGTTTATCCGGGAGGGTGTTTTGGGGTGAGAGGAACATTTGAGTCAATAGACTGAGTAAAGCAGATACTGTCCTCCCTAATGAAGGTAGCATCAGGCAATCAGTTGAAGGCCTGCACAGAACCAAAAAAGCCCGACCCTTCAAGGAACTCTGGCCTGGCTGAACTGAACTGGGACACTGATATTTTCTTGCCGCTGGCAGTGAATAAAAAGTTCAGCTCTGGGCAGGTTTCAAGACTGCTGGCTTTTTGCATGGAATTTACACCATCAGCTCTCAGGGTGCTCAGGCCTTTGGGCTCAGAATGGAACCACACCATTGGCTATCCCCAGTCTGCACCTTGCTAACTGCAGATCAGGAGATTTCTCAGCCTCTATTATCATGTAAGCCACTCCTTATAATAAATCTCTTTACAACACACACACACACACACACACACACACACACACACACACTCTCTCTCTCTCTCTCTCTCTCTCTCTCTCTCTGTCTCTCTCTCTCTCTCTCTCTCTCTCTCTCTCTATCGGTTTTGTTTCTCTGGAGAACCCCAATTACTCCTGTTTTCAAACCCCAAATTAGTGAAGCTGTAAAAAAACAAAACACTATTTTGATACCATGAGTTACATGTAGAAATGTAAAATTCACAAATATACTTAATACCAGATTTCACTGTGAAGACTGAGGACCAGGTCTTGGCCAGCCATACAACTTTCATTACCACCCTCAGCTCTTATTCAATGGCGTGACAAGCCATGCTGATTCTACTTCTTGTATATCTATCCATCCACTTTTCTCCATCCCAAGTGCCATCACCTTGTCTTTCAGGCCACAGCTGTATCTTATTGGAAGACAGCAACAGCCTGGTTATTGCCCTTCCTGCCCCCTATCTCCCCTGCTCCCACCCACTCATCCTTCTAGTCCTCCACTTAAAACACTCCACTGGCTCCTCCACTGTCTCCCGGATCGGTCCAAAGTCATGGAGATGGCTTTGGGATCTGGCTTTCCTTCCCTGTCTACCTCTTTACCACTCTCATCCTTCGTGGGTCCCACTCTTGTTCTGCTGAATAAAAATGTACTGGAACAAAGTCTGAAAATCTGTATTTTTTCAAGATAATTTCAAAGGTCAGCCATACAGGTTTTGGAAACACTGCTTTGGAAGTCATGTCCTCTGGTAACTGCAAAGGTAGTTTGTGACTATCCCTGGAGTTGTGACAGTGGCCTGTAATTCCTTGTTGAGTTGTCTTGGCTCTGACAGAATTAACAGTTCTTTGAAGACAGGAACTAAAGACTGACACATGCAGGACAACTGAGGCATGGAAAATAGTTCTGAGCATGGACAACTGTAGTGTACTGATTTCATAAAGACCAAAGATTACAAGTGACTACCACACGCTTCCTCTGAGATGGGAAGGACAGCACCAGTGTTCTTGCCAAAAAAAAAAAAAAAAAAAGCAAACCTAAACTAGATCAAGCCTCTCAATCTAACTACTGGTTTTCAGAAAATGCAGATTAGAGGAGCTTGGTGAATGACACAGTGAGGATACCATTAGCAAAACCCAAAATATAAGAATTCAATGGATAAATGGTATGGTTTCATCAACAACAGATGGTGAGAAAAAAAGAGGAAAAGGGAAAGCTATAGATCATTAGACACTTTAGAGGCACATCAACCAATGCCATGTGTGGATATTATTTGGCTCTTGATTCATCCATTGGAAAAACAAAAACAAACAAAAAAAATGAGAGAAAACTGGTGTGGCCTTAACACTGACTGGTTATTTAAGTGATTAGCTAATTTTTAGGGTGTGTATGAGTGCATGTGGGTGTGTGTGTGCATGTGGGTGTGTGATAATGGTTATATTTTAAAAAACAGAGTGTCTATATGAAAAGATGCTCAACACTGCTCAACATCAGGGAAATACAAATCAAAACCACAATGAGATACCACTTCACACCGGTCAAAATGGCTAAAATTAACAACACAGGAAATAACAGATGTTGGCAAGGATGCAGAGAAAAGGGAAACCTCTTACACTGTTGGTGGGAATGAAAAGTGGTACAGCCACTCTGGAAAACAGTATGGAGCTTCCTCAAAAAACTTAAAAATAGAACTATCTTATGACCCAGCAATTGTACTACTAGGTATCTACCTAAAGGATACAAAAATACTGATTCAAAGGGGCACGTACATCCCAATGTTTATAGCAGCATTATCAACAATAGCCAAATTATGGAGAGAGCCCAGATGTCCATCAACAGATGAGTGGATAAAGAAGAGGTGGTATAAATATAACAATGGAATATTACTCAGCCATCAAAAAGGATGAAATCTTGCCATTTGCAATGATGTGGATAGAGCTAGAAAGTATTAAGCTAAGTGAAGTAAAAAACTGTCAGAGAAAGACAAATACCATATGATTTCACTCATATGCGGAATTTAGGAAACAAAACAGATGAACATATGGGAGGGAAAAAGAGAGGGGAGCAAAACATATGAGACTTAATGACAGAACAAACTGAGGATTGATGAAGGGAGGTGGGTGGGGGATGGACTAAATGGGGATGGGTATGAAGGTGGGCACTTGTTATGATGAACAGTGGGTGTTTTATGCAAGTGATGAATCACTAAATTCTACCCCTGAAATTAATATTGTGCTATATGTTAACTAACTAGAATTTAAATAAAAATTTGGAGGAAAAAAATAAATAAAAAATAAAAAACTACAATGCCTTGTTTAAGAGGTACATCCTAAAATACTTATGGATAAAATATATGATGTATGATATTGTTTTTAAATTAATCATGTGTGTGTGCAGTGCCATGCCTAGGGGTACAAATGAAATAAGACTGGACACATGCTAATGAAATGTTGAAGCTGGGTGATATGGGAGGGCACAGTGGCACTCTCATTTTTTTTGTTTTGTTTTTGTTTTTCCAATAGATGAATCAAGAGCCAAATAATATCCACACATGGCATTGGTTGATGTGCCTCTAAAGTGTCTTTTTGGCTTTGTAAATATTGTCATGAGAAATAAGGTGAAAAAAGTAGGTAAAATAGGTCATTGATTTCTATATCATGCTATTTCAAAGTTTCTTTAATGCGTCAATGTTTATCAAGTTGGAGCTGGTTGCACAAACCTACACGGAACAGAAATGTGCAAATGTAATGGGATAGCATTCTTTGGTATGAAGAATTATTTGAACACCTGATATTAACAAACAATACTCTTAGGGAAAGCCAATTCCTCTTTTGAACCAGAATGGTTGCAAAGAATTGCCAAAGATTACCAAGAAGAACTGGGGCCATGTCTTTCAATAAAGATGTTCTCTTTTCTATGAGAATTTCTAGCCACACTTTGGTGCTAAAATGAATGTGCTCAAGTCCTTCTGGCTCTTCACACTAAATTGACAGAATGAAGGAACATTTAGTTTTAATATAGGAGAAAGTTAAGAGGTAGAGGAAAGGGCAACCTATACTGAGATTTTTTAAGTAACACTTGAAGAAAAACTCTTTACAAATTATACTGTGTAATTAAATGTAATAATAGGTCACTTAGAATATCCTAAGTGATACTACAAGAGAGAAGAGCACAAAGATTCCCTGAACCAAATATCAATGTGAAAAAGTCTTTGTAGTAATATATGAATATTATAGGGGGAAAGGATCTTTGCAACTATTTGTCAATTACCTAAGTATTCCAAGTGGCTTTTAACTTTATTTTATGGTTGCATGCGATTACGAGATTTCCTTTTTTGTTTCTGTGTTGAAATGTTTTAATTTACAAAGATTGTTCTTTGGATGGGTACCTCATTAATTTGTAGACTGAAAAGCACTTGACTCATATATACATAGACATCTACTCTGAGTTTGGATAGAAAGAGTGAATAAAAATCGTGCTTGGTAAAGATAGATAAAATAGTGACTTTCAAGTTTCAGAGTAATGAGTGAGCCGATCTTAATGGAACATAAATTATCATTTGCTTAAAAGTGGATAACATATGTATGAAAAATATTTGCTTAGAGGATGATTGCCTTTCTTTTAACAACAGTCTAACCTCATACTCTTAAGAAAAATATGTCATGATGTCAAATCCACTCACTGACCCATCCATCCATTCTTCTTCCCTCTTTTTGTTTAGCAAAGCAATAAAGGGACAATGAGAAAATAAGAAGATGGAGGGAGGACAGAAGTGAAAGAGGAATGAGGAGAAAAAAGAAGAAAAGGAAGGAGATTATAAATGTATGATGTGACTGCAAGATGATTTATTTTTATTTTTTTAGCCACTATTAAAATTCCAGACCAGAGTGTTTATTTGTTATAAAGCAATGAACTGACAATGACACAGATTACATTGGGGTTCACTCTTGGTGTTGTGTCATACAGAGTTGTTTCACTGCCCTAAAAATCCTCTGTGCTCCACCCATTCATCCCTCCCTTCCCCCTAAACCCTAGTCACCACTGATGCTTCTACTGTCTCTGTAGTTTTGCCTTTTCCGAATGTCATATAGTTAGAATCATACAGTATATAGTCTTTTCAGGTTGGCTTCCTTCACTTAGTAATATATATTTAAGGTTTCCCCATGTCTTTTCATGGCTTGATAGCTTGTCTCTTTTTAGTGTTGAACAATATTTAACTTTCTGGATGTACCATGAATATCCATTCACTTCCTGAAGGACAACCTGGTTGCTTCCAAGTTTTGGCAGTTAATTAATAAAGCTGCTAGAAACATTCATGTATAGGTTTTTGTGTGGACATAAGTTTTCAACTCATTCGGGCAAGCTGCAAGGAGTGCAACTGGTGAACTGAAAGGTGAGAGTGTCTTTAGTTTTATAAGAAACTTTTCACACTGTCTTCCAAAGTGGCTGTATTATTTTGCATTCCCACCAGCGATGAATGAGAGTTCCTATTGCTCCACATCCTCACCAACATTTGATGTCCTTAGTGTTTTAGATTTTGGCCATTTTAATAGGTATGGAGAGGCATCTCATTGTTATTTTAATTTACAATTCCCTAATGACATTATATTGATGAACATCCTTTTTATAAACTCACTTGCCATCTGTATGTCTTCTTTGTTAGGTGTCTGCTCAGGTCTTTGTCCATTTTTTTTTTTTTAAAGATTCATTTATTTATTTGAGAGAGAGAGAGAGCATGGGGGGAGGGGCAGAGGGAGAGTAGAGACTCTCCAGCAGACCCCTGCTGAGCGCAGAGCCTGAAATGAGGCTCAATCTCATGACCCTGAGATTATGACCTGAGCAGAAATCAAGAGTCACCTGAGCCACCCAGGTGCCCCTTTGGCCATGTTTTAATTGAGTTTTTCATCATCTTATTGTTGAATTTTAAAAGTTCATTGTATATTTTGGATGAGTCCTTTATCAGACATCTTTTGCAAATATTTTTTTCCAGTCTGTGGCTTGTTCTCATTCTCTAGGTGCTGTCTTTTGTAGAGAAAAGTTTTAAATTTTAATGAGTTCCAGCTCATTGATGTTGTATCTGAAAGGTCATCACCAAACCCAAGGTCATCTGGGTTTTCTCCTATGCTATCTCCTAGGAGTTTTATAGTTTTGTGTTTTATATTTAGGTCTATTATCCATTTTCAGTTCCTTTTTGTGAAGGATGTAAGGTCTATGTCTAGATTCATTATTTCCCCCTTTGGTATGCAGATGTCCACTTGTCCCAACACCATTTGTTGAAAAGACTATTTTTGCTTCATTGTATTGGCTTTGTGCCTTTGTCAAAGATCACTTGACTACATTTATGTGGGTCTATTTCTGGGCTCCATATTCTGTCCCATTGACTTCTTTGTCTATTGTTTTGCCAGTAACACACTGTCTTGATTTCTATGGCTTCTAGTAAGTCCTGAAGTTGGTAGTGTCAGTTCTCCAACTCTGTTCTTCTCCTTCAATATTATATTGGCTATTCTGGATCTTTTGCCTGTCCATTTAAACTTCAGAGTCAGTTTGTCCATACTCATAAAATAATTTTCTGGGATTCTGACTGGGATTACAATGAATCTATAGATTAAGTTGGGAAGACCTGATATCTTGATAACATTGAGTCTTCCTACTCATGAACATGAAATATCTCATTTCTTTAGTTCTTTGATTTCTTTTACCAGTTTTATTTTCCTCATGTCGATCTTATACATATTTTGTTAGATTTTGAATTAGGTATTTAATTTTTGTGGGTGCTAATGTGAATAATACTGTGTTTTTAATTCCAAATTCTACTTGTTCATTATTGGTATATGGGGACGCAACTGACTACTGGATATTAACCTTGTATCCTGCAATCTTGCCATAATGGCTTATCAGTTCCAAAGAAGGCTTGAAAGGCAATCTGCCTCTGGAGTTCATTCTTTCTCATACTTCCTTCTCCCCACTTTATGGCAGGGCTTACTCCAGTATACACGATTTCTCACGTAATTCCAATAACTTTACAAAGTAGGTATTAGTTCTGCCATTTAGAGTAAGTGAGAAACTGAAGTTCAGAGAGGGAAGAAACTTGCCAAGTTCACATAGACACTAGTGTATCACAGAGACGGGAACAAGCGCAGGTCTGACTTCTAGAACCGTCCACATTATTCCAATAACACACAGAGTTTTCTATCTCCTTCCTGAACCTTAGCCCCAGGATCATAGCATTTTCAGTTCTTCTAATTCCATGAAGCACCAACATGGAAGAGCTGCCAAACCGGCTCAGTCTCCTCTGACGCACTGACAGTCACATAACCCCCTTCAAAAATGCTTCACTACTGATGATAGTGGTAATGGACTAATAACAAAAAACAGTTAATGTGAATAACCAGATAACCAGAAGGAAAAAAAAAAACATTAATGAGGAAGAAAATGGTCCTTTCTGTGAAGTATTTCTTTTTCTTTAAATTTTTTTATGTTAAACATCATACATTACATCATTAGTTTTTGATATAGTGTTCCATGATTGTTTGTGCATAACACCCAGTGCTCTACGCAGAACATGCCCTCTTTAATAACCAACACCAGGATAACCCATCCCTCCACCCACCTCCCCTCTAGAACCCTCAGTTTGTTTTTCAGTCCATCGTCTCTCATGGTTCGTCTCCCCCCACAATTTACCCCCCCTTCATTCTTCCCTTCCAGCTATCTTTTTTTTCTTAACATATATTGCATTATTTGTTTCAGAGGTAGAGATCTGTGATTCAACAGTCTTGCACAATTCACAGCGTTCACCATAGCACATATCCTCCCCTATGTCTCTCACCCAGCCACTCCCTCCCTCCAAACCCCCACCACTCCAGCAACACTCAGTTTGTTTCCTAAGATTAAGAATTCCTCATAACAGTGAGGTCATATGATACATGTGTTTCTCTGATTGACCTATTTCACTCAGCATAACACCCTCCACTTCCATCCACATCATTGCAAATGGCAAGATCTCATTCCTTTTGATGGCTGCATAATATTCCATTGTGTATATATACCACTTCTTCTTTATCCATTCATCTGTCGATGGACATCTTGGCTCTTTCCACAGTTTGGGTATTGTGGACATTACTGCTATAAACATTGAGGTGCAGATACCAATTCGGGTCCCTACATTTGTATCTTTGGGGTAAATGACCAGTAGTGCAATTGCTGGATCGTATGGTAGCTCTATTTTCAACTTTTTGAGAAACCTCCATACTGTTTTCCAGACTGGCTGCACCAGCATGCATTCCCACCAACAGTGTAGGAGGGTTCCCCGTTCTCCACATACCCGCCAACCTCTGTTGTTTCCTGACTTGTTCATTTTAGCCATTCTGACTGGTGTGAGGTGGTATCTCATTGAGCTTTCGATTTGGATTTCCCTGATGCCGAGCAATGTTGAGCACTTTTTCATGTGTCTGTTGGCCATCTGGATGTCTTCTTTGGAAAAATGTCTGTTCGTGTCTCCTGCCCGTTTCTTGACTGGATTATTTGTTGAGTGTTGAGTCTGATACGATCTTTATACGATTTGGATACTAGCCCTTATCTGTCATTTGCAAATATTTTCTCCCATTCTGTTGGTTGTCTTTTGGTTTTGCGGACTGATTCTTTTGCTGTGCAAAAGCTTTTTATCTTGATGAAATCACAATAGTTCATTTTTGCCCCTACTTCCCTTGCCTTTGGCGATGTTTCTAGGAAGAAGTTGCTGCGGCTGAGGTAGAAGAGATTGCTGCCTGTGTTCTCCTTTAGGATTTTGATGGACTCCTGTCTCACATTTAGGTCTTTAAACCATTTGGAGTCTATTTTTGTGTGTGGTGTAAGGAAATGATCCAGTTTCATTCTTCTGCATGTGGCTGTCCAATTTTCCCAACACCATTTGTCGAAGACACTTTTTTCCATTGGACATTCTTTCCTGCTCTTCAAAGATTAGTTGACCATAGAGTGGAGGGTCCATTTCTGGGCTCTCTATTCTGTTCCACTGATCTATGTGTCTCTTTTTGTGCCAGTAACATACTGTCTTGATGATGACAGCTTTGTAATAGAACTGGAAGTCCAGAATTGTGATGCCTACAGCTTTGCTTTGCTTTTTCAACATTCCTCTGGCTATTCGGGGTCTTTTCTGGTTCCATACAAATTTTAGGATTATTTGTTCCATTTCTTTGAAAAAAGTGGATGGTATTTTGAGGGGGATTGCAATGAATGTGTAGATTGCTCTAGGTAGCATGGACATCTTCACAATATTTGTTCTTCCAATCCATGAGCATGGAAAGTTTTTCCATTTCTTTGTGTCTTCCTCAATTTCTTTCATGAGTATTTTACAGTTTTCTGAGTACAGATCCTTTGCCTCTTTGGTTAGATTTATTCCTAGGTATCTTATGGTTTTGGGTGCAGCTGTAAATGGGATCGACTCCTTAATTTCTCTCTCTTCTGTCTTGTTGTTGGTGTATAGGAATGCCACTGATTTCTGTGCATTGATTTTATATCCTGCCACTTTATTGAATTCCTGTTTGAGTTCTAGCAGTTTTGGGGTGGAGTCTTTTGGGTTTTCCACATAAAATATCATATCATCTGCAAAGAGTGAGAGTTTGACTTCCTCTTTGCCGATTTGGATGACTTTGATTTCCTTGTGTTGTCTGATTGCTGTGTCTAGGACTTCTAATATTGTTGAATAGCAGTGGTGATAGAGGACATCCCTGCCACATTCCTGACCTCAGGGGGAAAGCTCTCTGTTTTCCCCATTGAGAATGATATTCGCTGTGGGTTTTTCATAGATGGCTTTTATGATATTGTGGTATGTACCTTTTATGCCTATATTCTGAAGAGTTTTGATCAAGAAAGGATGCTGTACTTTGTCAAATGCTTTTTCTGAATCTATTGAGAGGATCATATGATTCTTGTTCTTTCTTTTGTTAATGTATTGCATCACATTGATTGATTTGCGGATGTTGAACCAACTTTGCAGCCCAGGGATAAAACCCACTTGGTCATGAATAATCCTTTTAATGTACTGTTGGATCCTATTGGCTAGTATTTTGGTGACAATTTTTGCATCCATGTTCATCAAGGATATTGGTCTGTAATTCTCCTTTTTGATGAGGTCTTTGTCTGGTTTGGGGATCAAGGTAATGGTGGCCTCATAAAATGAGTTTGGAAGTTTTCCTTCCATTTCTATTTTTTGGAACAGTTTCAGGAGAATAGGTACTAATTCTTCTTTAAATGTTTGATAGAATTCACCTGGGAAGCCATCTGGCCCTGGGCTTTTGTTTGTTGGGAGATTTTTGATGACTGCTTCAATCTCCTTAGTGGTTATAGGTCTGTTCAGGTTTTCTATTTCTTCCTAGTTCAATTTTGGTAGTTGATACATCTCTAGGAATGCATCCATTTCTTCCAGGTTATCTAATTTGCTGGCATAGAGTTGCTCATAATATGTTATCATTGTTTGTATTTCTTTGGTGTTGGTTGTGATCTCTCCTCTTTCATTCATGATTTTGTTGATTTGGGTCCTTTCTCTTTTCTTTTTCATAAGTCTGGCCAGGGGTTTATCAATCTTGTTAATTCTTTCAAAGAACCAGCTCCTAGTTTCGTTGATCTGTTCTGTTCTTTTGGTTTCTATTTCATTGATTTCTGCTCTGATCTTTATTATTTCTCTTCTCCTGCTGGGTTGAGGCTTTCTTTGCTGTTCTTCCTCTAGCTCGTTTAGGTGTAAGGTTAGGTTGTGTATTTGAGGGCTTTCTTGTTTCTTAAGAAAGGCTTGTATTGCTATATAGTTTCCTCTTAAGACTGCCTTTGCTGCATCCCAACGATTTTGAGCAGTTGTGTTTTCATTTTCATTGGTTTCCATGAATTTTTTAAATTCTTCTTTAATTTCCTGGTTGACCCATTCATTCTTTAGTAGGATGCTCTTTAGCCTCCATGTATTTGAGGTCTTTCCGACTTTCCTCTTGTGATTGAGTTCTAGTTTCAAAGCATTGTGGTCTGAAAATATACAGGGAATAATCCCAATCTTTTGGTACCGGTTGAGACCTGCTTTGTGACCTAGGATGTGATCTGTTCTGGAGAATGTTCCATGGGCAATAGAGAAGAATGTGTATTCCATTGCTTTGGGATGGAATATTCTGAATATATCTGTGAAGTCCATTTGGTCCATTGTGTCATTTAAAGTCTTTATTTCCTTGTTGATCTTTTGCTTAGATGATCTGTCCATTTCAGTGAGGGGGGTGTTAAAGTCCCCCACTATTACTGCATTGTTGTCAATGTGTTTCTTTGCTTTTGTTATTAATTGCCTTATATAATTGGCTGCTCCCGTGTTAGGGGCATAGATATTTACAATTGTTATATCTTCGTGTTGGATAGACCCTTTAAGTAGGATATAGAGTCCTTCTTCATCTCTTATTACAGTCTTTGTTTTAAAATCCAGTTTGTCTGATATAAGGATTGCCACCCCAGCTTTCTTTTGGTGTCCATTCGCATGGTAAATGGTTTTCCACCCCCTCACTTTCCATCTGGGAGTGTCTTTGGGTCTAAAATGAGTCTCTTGCAGACCGCATATGGATGGGTCTTGTTTTTTAATCCAATCTGATAGCCTGTGTCTTTTGATTGGGGCATTTAGCCCATTTACATTCAGGGTAACTATTGAAAGGTATGAAATTAGTGCCATTGTATTGCCTGTAAGGTGACTGTTACTGTATACAGTCTATGTTCCTTTCTGGTCTATGCTGCTTTCAGGCTCTCTCCTTGCTTAGAGGACCCCTTTCAATATTTCTTGTAGGGTTGGTTTCGTGTTTGCAAATTCCATTAGTTTTTGTTTGTCCTGGAAGCTTTTTATCTCTCCTTCTATTTTCAATGACAGCCTAGGTGGATATAGTATTCTTGGCTGCATATTTTTCTCATTTAGTGCTCTGAATATATCATGCCAGTCCTTTCTGGCCTGCCAGGTCTCTGTGGATAGGTCTCTTGCCA
Source organism: Callorhinus ursinus (assembly GCF_003265705.2). Taxonomy (NCBI): domain Eukaryota; kingdom Metazoa; phylum Chordata; class Mammalia; order Carnivora; family Otariidae; genus Callorhinus; species Callorhinus ursinus. The sequence goes on from NW_027397091.1 coordinate 13,409,973, forward strand.
ATCTAATGTTTCTACCATTATAGGTTACATATCTCTTCTCCTGAGCTGCTTTCAAAATTGTCTCTGAGACTCGTTTTACTATTAGATGTCGGGGTGTTGACCTATTTTTATTGATTTTGAGAGGGGTTCTCTGTGCCTCCTGGGTGTTGATGCCCATTTCCTTCCCCACATTAGAGAAGTTCTCTGCTATAATTTGCTCCAATATACCTTCTGCCCCTCTCTCTCTTTCTTCTTCTTCTGGGATCCCAATTATTCTAATGTTGTTTTGTCTTATCATATCACTTATCTCTCGAATTCTGCCCTTGTGATCCAGTAGTTGTTTATCTTTTTCTCAGCTTTGTTTTCCATCATTTGGTCTTCTATATTGCTAATTCTCTCTTCTGCTTCATTTATCCTAGCAGTTAGTGCCCCCATTTTTTTTATTTTTATTTTTTTTAAAGTTTTTATTTATTTATTCATGAGAGACAGAGGGAGAGAGAGAGGGGGAGAGAGAGAGAGAGAGAGAGAGAAGCAGAGGGAGAAGCAGCCTGATGCGGGACTCAATCCCAGGACCGTGGGATCATGACCTGAGCCGAAGGCAGACACTTAACGACTGAGCCACCCAGGCGCCCAGTGCCCCCATTTTTGATTGCACCTCATTAATAGCCTTTTTGATTTCAACTTGGTTGGATTTTAGTTCTTTTATTTCTCCAGAAAGGGTTTCTCTAATAACTTCCATGCTTTTTTCAAGCCCAGCTAGTATGTTTAAAATCATGATTCCGAACTCTAGGTCCGACATTGTGCTAATGTCCATATTGAGTAGGTCCCTGGCAAACGGTACTACTTCTTGTTCTTTTTGTTGAGATGATTTTTTTCATCTTGTCATTTTGTCCAGAGGAGAACAGATGAATGAGAGAACAAAATGCTAACAGGTTAACAACGTCCCCAGAAAATATACTCTAAACAAATCAGAAAAGACCTGAAACCAGGGGAGAAGAAAAGGAAAGAAAGAAAAAAAAAAAAAGAAAAAGAAAACGATAAAAACAAACAAAAACAGAACAAAACAAAAAAAAAACAGAATATGATCAAATATGATCAGGCTGGTGCATAGATCAGTGCCACACATTAGATTTTGGGTGTATTTTGGTCTGTTAGAAGAAAGTACCTTCTGAAATTTTAAAGAAAGACTTAAATATGTACAAAATAAGGGTTGATACAATGAAGGGATGGAATATGACTGTAAAGATGAAAATTATAAAAAATTTTAAAAAAGAAATTTATAAGAAGGTGTTTGAAAAAAGAAAGAAGAAGATGAAAGAAAAAAAAAGGGTAGAGAATGTGATCAGGCAGGAGACTAGAACAAAGCCATACACTAGAGATTTAGGGTATATTTTGGTATGTTAGAAGAAACTGTATCTCAAAATTTTAAAGAGAGAACAACATATATATATATGCCCAAAATAAGGGTAACTACTATGAAGGGATAGAATATGACTCTGAAAATGAAAAATAAATATTTTTTTAAAAAGGGATTGATAAGATGTTGGTTCAAAAAGGGGAAAAGAAAAATTCAAAAAAAATGTTAAAAAAAATGAACTTTGAAAGACCAATGAATCATGGGAACAAAGCCATGAATTCTATGTGCAGTATTCCCCTAGCGCTGGAGTTCTCCAGTTCTCATTGATTGGTAAACTTGGTCTTGGCTGACTGTTTTTGCTGATCTTCTGGGGGAGGGGCCTGTTGCCGCGGTTCCCAAATGTCTTTGCCGGAGGTGGAATTGCCCTGCCCTTGCTGGGCCAGGCTAAGCAATCTGCTCGGGTTTGCTCTCGGGAGCTTTTGTTCCCTGCAAGCTTTCCATACAGCTTTGGAGGACGAGAGTGAAAATGGCGGCCTCCCAATCTCTGCCAGGGAGAAGCCGAGAATTCAGGGCGCTGCTCCTAAGTGCGCCCCCAGAGAAAAGCAGTCAATCACTCCCATCTCCCCGGTCTCCGGCAGCACTCCATGCTCACCCGGCCTGTGACCCAGTGTTTCTTTCTCTGGCACCCAACCCGTGTGGAGTCTCCAAACCCAGCAGATCCCTGAGGTGCGCTCCAACGCCGCTCCTCCTAGGGGAGGAAGGGGAGTCTCCCCGGATCTTCTGCTTGTTGGGTCCCTGCTGGAGGAGCAGTGGCCCGACTGTCACCGATCACAGTTTATTGCAACCCTGAGCTGAGAGCCCGTGCCTTGGCTCCATCTCTGCAGCCAGCTTCCCCACTCTGATACCCTGGGGCTCTGCCGCACTGAGGCACCCCCGGCTTTCTGTGACCCCAAGGGTCCTGAGACCACACTGTCCTGCGAGGGTTCCACCCCCAGGTTAGCTACTGGAGCGATGTCCCTCAGCGGAGCCAACTTCTAAAAGTTCCAATTTTGTGTTCCGCGGCTCTATCACTTGCCAGAAGTGGCGAATGGAGGCCCCCTCCCCCGCCGTCTATCCTCCCGAATATCACCTTGGATTTGCTTCTCCGCACGTCCTACCTTCCAGAAAGTGGTCGCTTTTCTGTTCAGAGAGTTGTTGCTATTCTTTTCTTCGATCTCCTGTTGAGTTCGTAGGTGTTCAGAATGGTTTGATCCCTATCCAGCTGAATTCCTGAGACCAGACGAAATCCAGGTCTACTCCTCCACCATCTTGCTCCCTTCCTGTGTGAAGTATTTCTTAAATCTCTGCCTACGTTTGAGAATGGTTCTGCCATTATCCATTTTGTAAAATCAGCAGAACATAGATGGAAAAGATGTTAAATTAAGCATAGAATTGCTAGATATCTTTAAGATAGTTAAATGAATGAGAAAACTTAAGGATTTTTACCTCCAGAAATTTACTTTGGAAACTGAAAGGGCTCAACCTATAAGATGTCTAAACCCAATGATTCTATTGTTAGGAATCTAATGTCTGAAACTAACATAAAAGTAAAGTAGATTGAGGCCCTGTTGTTAGACAGAAAAGCCAGACTGTATGTGTTGCAGGCACCATAAGCCAGGAAAGTGACTCTTGGCAGTGGTGGTGGGGCGGGGGGGAGCGGAGTAGCATCAATACTGAAAAGCACCACTAATACCTATATTTGGTAGGTAAGGCATTTGAACTATCGCAACTTTTTTTTGGAAACAACTCTTCATTTAGTGCACTGTTTCCATTAGAAATGATAATATCTATAAACTCTGGGCATCCCCTTATTGTAAGGAAAAGGAAAAGGGAAAGGAAAAGGAAAGGAAAGCTAGGAGCTGGCCTGGTACTCACAGCTAAGCTGTAGTATTCTCTTGTCAACTGTAAACAATTTCAAAGAATACTAACACCAGGTAAGTCTGCTCTGATCCTGAAGAAGCCACACACATACACACAAAGATCACTCCATAATCATGTTCAGACACAGACAAAAGCATGAACATTGCTCAAATCATGAATATGAACATATATCCCCCTATTCTGGCTAATATGGGTGACTGCTTTTTTTATCAACCATAGTTTTAACATCATTCTCTTCTTCTTGCCTTCTAGGTGAGAATTATTAAGACCCCCAAGCACAGAATCAGCTCAACATCTAGTCCAGACCAAAGCCCCACTTCCTTTCACTCTCTCCCAAATCACCTAAAATAGGCCAAATCCTACCATAAGTTCTTTGTAACACCTTTTTGTTGGGATGCCCCCATACTTCCATTGTATATGTCCTTCTTTAGTGCAGTAAATCAACAAATCTAACATTGTTGAGAAAGTGATATATTTCTGGGGGTTTCTGTTGAAAGGCACTGACACCTGTCTACTTTTTCAGGGGCAGAAGCTCAGGAGCTACATCAGGTGGCAGCTGGGGACCCCACGGTGGGCAGTCATGCAGTGAGTGACCCGGGACATATGTGAAGAGAACTGACCAGCTGGGAACAGAAGCTATGGAACTGTGAAGTGAGCTCATTTCATAATGATCCCATGCCTCTTCTCTTTTCACAATGGAGAATAGCTTGACCATGGTTAAATTATCAGAAAACATTTCTAGTTTTCAGATTTTAATTTTACAGGTTGAAATGCTGGCATTACAGCGAGAGACTCCAGACATCTTTCAGGTGTCACCAAATAAGAATACCCCCATCATGACAGTGTCTTTGCCCTCAGATGCTGATTTTGCAAGTACATGTGACAAACTGAGATACTCATACTGTTCCACGTTATGGCCGCTGGCAGGTAGTGCTCTCATCCTTCCCTGGCTCGCAAGCACACCTAAAACATGCTGTAAAGGCTCCATCTGTTGTCATTGTCATCAGCACCACCATTACCACCAGCTTCACTGCCATCACTGTACCACCCAGGAGTCTGGAATCTTCTTCTCCGTACCAGAGTCCATGTTATGTACATGACCTCCTTCAACCCTAAGATCAGCTCTAGGAAGGTGGTGCTGGTAGTATTTATCCTCATTTTGCAGATAAGGAAACTGAACAAGTGACATTAAATAACCCCCAAAGGGCAGCACAGGGATTCAGGACTGGATGATCTGCCCCAAGGCTCACATGCTTAGTTACCACATTACTTTTCACCCTTCTTAATAAAGCCTTAGCTTATGAGATGAAAATGGGGAAGAAGAAAAGAAGTAGCCTTGGGTTTGCTGCATGTTCTTAGTACTTTCAAGAAAACTTCCTAGAAATCTCTCGGGTTCTTACTTCCAAAGGTAGCTATATTATTCTTGAAAGCTTTATCGTTTTAGACGATTTCACTTGTTTTCATTAATTACAGATCACTCCTTGAAATGACAGACTATTAAGATGATTAGCAGAAATGTCTCCAAGTAGATGATAATGTTCCCTGAAATCAGTAACCAAAAATGCACCTCTCACCAATCAACAAAAGCAAAACAAAAAACTCATTAATTTGGGGCTAATGTGGGCAGATTTTCTGATATTCGTTGAATAATTCAGTGAATCTGTGAGGCATGTATGAAATATCATGGGAGGTTAAGAATTCAGTGAGATGTCAATACTGCTGCCTTCAAGTAACTTAAGAGTACAACAGGGAAGGTGTGAGACATAAACACATCTTTCGGCACAAGCTAAACAGTGACAGGAGTCTTAACAGAAGTGGAGGTGAGGTTTCCTGGACATTATAGAATAGTGCTGCTCAAGACGTGCTCCGCGTTTTAGACACTTATACTGCAGTTTAACAGAGTATTTTCATGTCTATTGATCTATGTGTAGTAAAAAAAAGGGGGGGGGCACCTGGGTGGCACAGTCGGTTAAGAGTCTGACACTTGGTTTCAGCTCAGATCATGATCTCAAGGTCATAAGATCCAGCCCCGCCACAAGGAGTATGCTTGAGATTCTCTCTCCCTCTTCCTCTGTCCCTCCTGCTCGTCCTCTCTCTCTCTCTAAAATAAATAAATAAATCTTAAAAAAAAAGAACTCTGCTTGCATTTCATATGACCCTTCTATTTCATTTTCTCATTTCACATTTCTAGTAATTAATTCTCATTCATTTTGCAAAAGTACTGATAAATGATCAAGTATAAATAACTGGTTCTTTACCACTGAAGCTTGAGAAGCAGTATATTCTTGAGATGTGTTTAAGACCTAGTGTTAATAAGTTTCAAACCACATTTTACTTCTTAGAACTCAATTTGATAGCCATTTGGATATACATATAATAATATGCTACATATATTTTTTATATATAATACTTGCATGTAATATTTAAAGTCACAAAAATCTCTTTATAGATATTCTGAGTTTATAATCTTTGGTAATTCAGAGAGGAAATAAATCTGCATAGGAATAATGTGACATCAAGGCTAAAGATATGCTTTAAAAATACAGAAAGCCATAAGCAATTGAGATTCAGAACCTTTGATGAGCCATGAAGTGAATATTTAAAAAATCAACAATTAACAATAAGTATTTTTCCTTAAATGAAAAAAGACAAGGTTATTAACGAAAGGTCACTCCTATCACTGTGGCCAATTAAGAGATGAGGAAAAAAGAGATGAGGAACACTGTGCTGTTTTAGAATTTTTTCAGTTGTAGAACACTGCCTGGCATAGAGTAGGTGGCTCAGTAATTGCTGAATGAAAAAAAACGGTATTTAAGAATAAATAATCAGGCAGTGGATCTTAGTTAACACTGTGGCATAATGCTGGAAGGTATTTCTTCAAAGGAAAAGCCATTTCTTTATGGAAAGACCCAATTTTGTTCCAAACTTGGAGCGTGCTGATTCTTAAGAGAGGGGCTGGCTTTGAAGGACGCTCTAGTATGAGCTGAGGCTTTGTCAGTGACTAGGCGTCTAAGACCTTCTTTATCCTCCTCAGGACTTATTTCCTTGCCTGTACAACAGAGATAATAACAGAGCTCATCTCACAAGCTAACTGGGAGGAGTAGATGACATGTTATACGAGCATTTCGCTCATGCCCGCTACTCAGTGAACACCCAGGAAATGGGAGATAGCGGTAGCATTATGTGGAAGCATACGATGCTGCTAATTTTGCACCATTCTGACCAACAATGGCAATTCCTCATGGTTCAACGTAATGTTAATGGTATCTGGCTTCAAATACAGTAAAAAGAACCTTTCTGCTCAAAGTAATTCATCAGGCAGAGATTGATGTATTCGTTGCCTGTCACCTCCACTACTGCATCTGCCAACGTATGTCTCCTGGGCTGCTGTCCAAGTTACAAGAAGGGATGTATGAGCCTGGGAGGCAAGTCACATGTGGGGGGTGTTGCTATCAGAATCCTCTGACTGCCAGAGGGCAGGGTTCGCCCATGACATGCACACCTACACTGAACTGGTTCCTCCAGGGCCACCAGGGAAGCCAGAGGGAGATCCTCCCATCTTACAAACCTTCCAAGATTCTACGGCTCTTTGTGAGCAAAAGTGCTGGGCGGGCTTCCGAGCATGAGATGCCAACTAGAGCTGGCTCGATAACTTTGTGTGGCGGGGAGCACATATGAGGTTATCACTGAGAGACAGCACCGGAGGCCGTATTCCTACCCCTCCTCTTACCACCATCACCTTCTCACTGGTTCCTGCCTTTTCTGGTGCCATATAAGCAATGCTACACCCCCCAGGCTCCCACATTCACTCCACCACAGCCACATGCACAGCTAAAGAAAATCAGTCTCCAAAACCTCTCATGACAGTTAGAAATTCCTATTACTACCCATCATTTTTACAAATAATTATTATAAAAGGTTGTATAACGTGGTGACAGCATAGTATCTATGTCTTTAAGATGAAAATATTTTATGCTTTTGATAAATTTAAACACAAGGTCCAAATCTTGGACACATTTTAATAGAAAGGCAGATCAAAACACAATGAATGCCTTCTTAAAACACTGCTTTATACAGCCTACTCAGGGTGAGGAGGTTTATAAAGTTGCACGTGTGGATTTAAAAAACTGTCAGACAATTCCTTTTGAGCAAACACTATGTATACTAGTGTGTACTAGCTCAAATGTGGTCTACTGAAATCCATTTTTTCTGTATATATTTATGTATTTAGTTTTATCTCTAGGTAAAGTTTCATATAGGAAATTTAAATATATGCTCTTAGAGGGAAAGAAATGTCTCATTTCTCTTTATATTCTATATAATACCTACTACTGTCTCCAGCATGTATTAGGAATTACATAAATGTATATTGAATTAAATCGAACAGGAAACTCAGGGAAAGTAATTATGTTAATTTTCACATGAAAATACACTAAATCAAATGGTGACTTCTGATGTTAGATTAAAAAAATAAAGTCACAATAGTCGTGGGAAATTAACTCAAGAACCTCAGATTAATTTTCCATTAAAGTAAAATTGAATTACACTTGCTCTTGAAAAGGACATGATATTCTAAGATTCAACATTAGGAGAAATACATTTAATTTAAAATGTAAGTGTCTATTTCCATGAGGTGTGGGATCCATTCTTTAAATGCTAACGCCACAGGTGAATAACAGTCACGGGCGATGGAAGGGGTCCTTGTATAGGCAGAGACATTAATACAGAACTCTCTTCATCAACTCTGTTGATAGCTTTAGTAGGGCTAAGTGATTAGGGAGGAGAGACTGAAAGAACAAACATGGGTCCATCTAAATACCGGAATGAAAGAGGACCCTGAGCTGGGCTCTGACCCTGGAAGCTGGAATGGAAAGAGAAGAGTCACCAAGGGTGGAGCTACAAATGCACAGAACACAGGATGCCAATCTGTTGAGGCACAGCCGGGCACCACGTGACTTTAACTGGAGCCCTGAGAAGCTAGGGATGACAACAGTCTATTTCCTGTTGGTTTATACACTTGTTTTTTTATAGCCTATCATCCTCCACGTTCCCATTAAAGACAAGTCTATATGACTGAGGCAGGTAAAGGTTAGGTAAAGAAAACCATTCCCAGTTCTATCATTATTTTTACAGTTTTTATATGATATAATCAGACTTTTAAGAGAACTTAATCGAGCAGGCTCACCATGCTAATCTCTCCCATGAAGGCAAGTTCTTCAGTTGGGTCTCAGGGTCATGGCAACTCATAGAATGCTTTTCAGAAACCTGCCATGACTCATCCAGGGCTCAGGCTTCATAGGTCCAGGACCTCTTCAAACATGTCACTCTCACAGTTGAACTCAAAGGCCAGGAAGCATGGCTACCCCTGAAACTCTTCTTTCTTCACAGCAGTTCTAGATGAGGATGAGGATCTCAAAACTCTCAACTGCCCCTTATAGACCACAGTCTTTCTCTGTTTTCCACTTCTCCCCCTCTTTTGCTCTCATTGGACCCCCCAGCCTCTGGACGTCTCCCTAATCCTTGGTTCCCTGGCCCTAAGTCACACTGGCTGTCAGGAGGAATGAGAATAATACTGAATTTTTATGTAGCACTTTACCATTCAGAAGGGGCTCTCTTGGGCCTTCTCTTACTTGATTTCACTTGCAATAGGTCTTATTATTCTTCTTCTTAAAGAAGTAGCAAAGCAGACTTTAAGAAGCCCCATGCAAGCTTGCAGACAGGAGACTGCAGTCAGCTATTTGTAATTTTATCCTCCCTACGTCGGTGGCAAGAGATACACCCAGGACACGGGTGACTGTGCCTTAGCACAAAGATTAGCATCAGATTCCAACCAAACAAGCACCTCTACCTTGAAAAGAAATACAAACCATATAAAGCAGTCAACAATGCCCACTGGCAGTGAGACCCTCGGAAAAACAACAGTTGTGTTGAACCAAAGTTCTATATGTAGCCGGCTCAGAAGATGAAATTAAAATAAGCCAAATAAAACCTAACTGTGACTAAAATAGGTATGTGTCTTTTTGCTTCCAGCTCTCTCAAAAAAGTAACAATAGTGCAATACTCTATATCTTTAGTTAATTAATGCAAGTTTTTTTTGCAGCAAGCTTTTGTACCTCATTCTGTATTACAAACCATCTGTCTCTGTGAATAGTTCTCACCCACAGCCTGCTTCCTAACCCTTAGAATAAATGTTATCTCCTTCCAAGCCAGAAAAACGTTCTATTAGACCAGAGGGGGATAAGGGCTTACATTTTAAGTAGACTGACCGTTACTTTCTCATCTACACTGCCACCACCTCCAGTGTTAATGAAGCAGCACCTTCACACCCATGAACAAGAGCCGTGGTGTTTCTAACAGGAACAATTCTCACTGGTCAATCAGATGGCACAATTTCTACCCAGAGAAAGAAAAGCTTAATTCCGTTACCTCTAAGTGACTCCGCCTCTCAGCAATCACACGTTCATCCTTGTTTCCAAATAGTTTCTTTGGAGGGAACTCAAGGGTAGCAAGCTGAAACAGATATTTTATAAGAGATGTATTAATAGCACACCGATGATCCTTAGGCATTTATTAACCTATTATCTGGAGTCGCTATCATGGGGTGAAAAGAGGAAGAGACTGGGAGTTTAAAGATGGCAGGTCCTCCCTTGCTTTGTCACCAACTGACTGCGTGACCTTGAACAAGGGCAAGATTCCACAATGGTCAAATGAGGAGGCGGCATGGGAACGCAAAGGAAAAACAGCTCTGAGTCTCAGTATTTTGTCTCAGGCAACATATTAAGACTCTGCCAGATGGCGTTTCACAAGTTTTATTTGTTAAAACACAAGTTTGTTCTTCTTTTAGTCCCCTCCTTACATTAGAATTCAATTAATTTTTGTGCTGAGGTAAGAATTTGAAAACTTGCACACTACCTGAACATTTTGTAAAATAGTTCTGAGGCCATTGTTCAGGTTCTTTAAACATTCCGTACTGCCTTTTATAGCTACTGTTACAAATGAAGAATTCCTGTGTGAAAAGAAGACCTCTCTTTGAATGTTTTCACCTCCTTCCTTAGAGAATAAAGGTTCAGAATTTGTTTTTAGTCAGGCCTTGGGATTTCAAAGTTATTTTCTTTGTGTTTCTCTTCTTGGAGGTATTAAAATCGTAATAAAAAGATAAGTTTTATTATAGACTGGGAGGCCAGAAAGAACTCTGTAATCTGGTGAGAACCTGACCAGCCAGTGCTGCCCTGGTTGAATGAATGTTAAGCAGCAATAATTGCTGGTGTTGATGAAATTCACTACTTCCTGCCTTCCTCACCTTGTCGCGTTCAGACAAATCGAGAAGCCAATGAAGAATTATCGAGAAAAAATTAACATTTCTTCCACAATATAGGTCACAATATGCCACAAAATCCCTATTTTATACATATGCAAATCTCTTGATTTAAATTTTTATTACCACAGTGGGAATCAAAAATTAAGAACTAGCATCGATATACATAGTGCTTTCAAAACTTAAAGTATAAGAATATACATGAGGTGCACATACCATAAGTGAACAACTTGATGAATTTTCAACATCTCAACACACTGTAACAACCACATGCCAAGCACCCTCCAAGCACTCCCAGTCATGCCCTCCCGCCCTCTACAAACGTTGACGCTAGCCTGACTTCCAAGTGTAGCTCACCGTTGCCTATTTTTCAACTTTATGAAAATGGTACCATGCAACATGAACTCCTTTGTGCCTGCCTTCACCACACTGCCTCATGTTTGTGAGATCCATTCATGTTGCTGCTGTGTAGCAATAGTTTGCTCATTCCTGTGGCAGACTACTACTCCATTACGTGAACATTCCACCATTTATTTGTTCAACAGCCTCTTCTTACTGGGCTTTTGGTTAGTTTCTAGTTTTTGGTCATTAGGCATTGTGCTGCTATGAACATTTCCCCAAAGGCATTCTGATGAACGTATGCAGGGATTTCTGCTGGTCACAGTGTCAGGAGTAAAAATGTTGCATCTTGGGGTATCAAAGTGTCCAGCTGTATTTGAAATTATCAAATGGTTTTCCGAAGTGGTTTAACTACCTGACACTCCCACCAGCAGTGACTGAGAGATCCAATTGCTTCCAATCCTCACCAACATCTGGTGTGTGGTTTCTCACCTTAGTCATTCTAGTGGGTATGCGGTAATTTCTACTGTGGTTCAAGTTTGCATTTTTCTAATGACTAATGATATTGAGCATCTTTTCACATGCCCATTGGCCATCTGGTTAGTCATTTTTGGTAAGTGTCTGTTCAACTGTTTTGGTCATTTTTTACTAGGTATCTTCTTTTTCTTATAAGAGTAATTCTCCCTTTTTACTCTCTTCAAGGTATCTCTGATGACTTTATGTCCCTTTTTTAAAGTTAGCTGCAGTTGGGCAGATGTTTACTCCCTTCATGCTCCAGCGTTCTCTCTACCAAAGCCGAGAAAACTTGGGATGGATGGGGTGCAGCACCCCTTCTCCTTCTCTCACCGGGTTCTAATTCTGTTGCTGACCATGAGCTTTAAAGTCAGTTCAAGGTTAAGTGAAAGACCACAGGCACTGAGGTTAAGACAGACCCAGTCTGAATCTTGGCTTGACCACTATCTAGCTAACTAGTCGTGTTTCTCTCTGCCTAAATATTCTCTGCTGAAAAGAAGGCAGAAAATGATACTAAACTTCACCAGGTTTCTGTGAAGATTCCGTGAAGTAACAACACACAGAACTTAGTGACTGTTCTTATTTGCTAGAGATATGCTCATTACTAAGAAAGCATCATGCCATTTCCTCTTGGACCCTCTTTTCCATCCCTGGATTGGTGATGTGGCTTTGAGAAGTAAAGGGTTTTCTGGAACCCTGGCCTTACTGGCACACACACACTTCCCATACATTGCAGCTTAGAGAAGACAGGTATACCAGGGCTCATGTTTTGGGCTTCATCCAGCCCCGATTTTATCTTGTACAAGTGTGTTTCCCCCCACGGTGGTGATGCTAGAACCTTGGCAGGCATGCTTTCACAGTTGGCTATTTTGTCATTTTCTTATATGGCTGACGAGGTGATGTGGTTTCTGTCAGGGGAATTTTACAGTCACCCTTGAATGCTCAATCGGAAATGGTGCACTAGAAGGACTTCAGGCAGCTGACCTAGGTGGGGAGCAAGCACTTAAATGTCCTTGTCATCAACAGTAAATACTCTATTTGGAGGTGGAGGATAAAATTTGGGCCGTTAATATCCACCCTGTGAAATAAACATGTATAAATTATGTGTAATACTGTTGTTCGGATTTTAGGAAGAAAAGAGCACCTGTTAACAACTTTCAGGCATATAATCAGAGGACTATATATTCACCCATTTAACTTTAGAGACAAGGAAACGTAGTTCCAGAGTTAAGTGACTCAGAAAGGTTTGTAGTCACAGGGTGGCTGGGTCGAGACAAGTAATCAGTGCTGACTCTCAGTGTTTCACCACCATGCTGTGGCAGGGGGTCCCCAACATATGGAAAAATCCCTTTGAAGTCTCCAGGGATCCAGGATTCAGATGAAAGAAAGTAACCCCTCCTTTAAGTATATTAAACCAGAAAAATGATGTAGAGCTGCTAGACAGTGGCCAACGGTTCCAAGAGCTGCTAACGGAACCTCACTGAGGATGGGTACCTGCTAAGGGAACAGGAACGTGCCAGGGCAGAGGAACAGCAGTGGGAGTAACAGGTAAGGGGCTGGGTTGGGAGACAGGCTCCCAGCAGTCCATCCTGGGACATGTAAGATTAGTGGGATCCTATCAGCTTACTCCTCTCACAATAAAAAGCAGGAATAATGGTGGTTATCCTTATACGTAGTTGAAGTGATGAAGAGAGGAAGAAAATGAACAAAAGCATAAGTTCCAGTGTCATTCTTGATAGGAAGGCACAGTCCTGGGCCCAAGTGCTATTGGTGGGGCCAGGACACAAGCAAACTAAAGTAGATAGGCAAGGCTGTGAGGCAAAATATTGAAAAAAATACCTTCCTCATTAAAATAATTATATTTACATCAGAAACAGCTCTCCAACTCTCTTCCTCCTGATAGAACGAAAACGACCTCCAGTTCTCCTTTTTGGAGAAATCTTAACAGTGCTTTTTAGCCCTTGCTATCCATAAGCTCTTGGGCTAAATGAGATGAAATTGCCAATTTTGTAAGTTAAAAATGGGTGAATATCACAATTTCATCTGGTTAAACCCTACATAAAACTTTGACATTTTTAAGCGACCATTAGAGCAAAGATACATTTCCATCTGCTTTACCTGCCAAGCATAGGTATTCTCATTTGATGGATTGTCAGTTGACTATATCAAACCATTATTCCTTCAAAAGAATATTTCTCTTAAAGTACCCCAAAATAATACTAAACTAGAAATATCTTATTTAAAATATATATGACAATGAAATGGCCAAGGAGTTGGGAACACATGGTAGGTGTAGCAGGAGGCCATTTGGGGACCAACAGCTGTTGTTGTCACAGAACATATAGTCATGGCCATCTGAGTCAGCCCATCCTCCAGAAGGGAGAAAGACTACCATTGTCTTTACTTGGACTAGGGAAAGAGGACAGCAATTACTGCTTTGTTCTCAAAACAGTAATATTACAAAAATCCTTAGAAGAGTTTAGAAACCTAAAATAGAGAAGAGGCCTAAACTTCTCTCTACAAGTACAAAGTCACTGCCTCATTTATTTTAAAACAGACAGCAAAAGCAATCCTCTGTAGGTTTTTCTGGATTGTGAATTAATTAAATGGTCCAGATAACCTTTAAAAAGGATAATTTACCAAGATCAACAGAGCCATTGATCAGGATAAAGTACCTGGAGAGCCAAAATAAGCAAACAAAGAAATGGACAAAAAGAAACAAAAAAGAGAAACTCTTCCACTGTGCTGAAAGTGTTGCTGTCTGAAAAGTAGTATTTCCAACAAATTAAGAATACAGGAAAGGGCTAAAAAGGGGGAGATTCCACACTGTTCCTGATTTTTCCACTCAGGTCCAACATATATCAACATCTTTTGTTTGCTTGCTTGGTTTCTCATGTTAAACAGAAATTTTTAAATAAGATATATTATCTGAACATTTTCATTTCTTCTCAAGTTCTTTATATTCATAAATTTTCATTTTTATTGCCTCATTTTTTAATCTAGCAGATGGTCTAGATTTGATTTCCATGAGAAACATTGTCAGGAACAAGTGAATGGCAATCTGTAGGTAGAGGAGAGACTCCTCTGATTTCCTTTGTAACCTGTGACAAAGAAAATAGGGGCCTACATTTCTAAAAATCACAGTTCCTTAAGTACTATATTCCTTACAGTATCTAAATTCTAGAGGGATTCAGATACAGTTCTGACTCATATACAAATTATTAATATACTGGGATTTGATAACAAGGGAAAAATAATTTTCTTTCTATAAGATTTCATTTTCCCCTTGTAATTTTCACAGAGAGAGTGTCTCATGTTGAAAATATGATTCAAACAAAAATAATCTTTCTACAAACCGTAAAATGTAAGGAAACAGTTCTGGTTAAAGATGGTGGAGTTCATCTCCTTCAAAAGCACCACCAGAAACAGAAGAGATGAAAAGGAAACATCTTTCTCCGAACTAGGAAACCGCCACAGCCCCGCACCGCAGGCCAGGCAGCACCCAGGGAAAGCACCGTGGGGCTGCCGAGGGCCTTCCACACCTCACCTCCAGACCGCGGGCACCATGAGCGATCCACCAGAGCAAACATCCAAACTCTCAGGCATTCCACTACACTGTGATTAGAGGCTAAATCTAGGAACAAGGAAAAGATGGGGGACACCTGCAGCAAGGAGGAAGGTGAGTAGGGTATGTGGGGGGGAAGAACCTGGAGAAGCTCACAGTGTTAGAGGGAAGAACGGTCTGAGGATAAGCATTTGACCCTCCAGTGACCCCATAGCCCTCGTGAACACCAGAAAATAAAAGAACAAGTGTCTCAAAGCAAAGGAAAAAACTGGTGGAAAGAAATTCAGAAAAATTTCAGGCAGTTTAGGTAAGTAGTAGGTTGCTGTCTTCATTATCCCCAGTATTTGTCCCTCTTTGCCCTTGTGATACACCAGTGTTTCCCTCAACAATGAGTCCACTTCACTTAAAGATGAGAAATAAGGGGCACCTGGGTGGCTCAGTCAGTTAAGGGTCTGCCTTTGGTTCAGGTCATGATCCCAGGGTCCCAGGATCAAGCCCCACATCAGGCTCCCTGCTCAGCTGAAAGTCTGCTTCTCCCTCTGCCCCGCACCAGCCTCCCCCGTCACTTGTGCTCTCTCTCTCAAATAAATAAATAAAATCTTTTTTCTTTTTTTTTAAAGGAGAAATAATTAGGGGCATCTGGGTGGCTCAGTCTGTTGAGCACCCAACTTTTAATTTCGGCTCAGTTCATGATCTCAGGGTTGTGAGACTGAGCCCCATGTCAGGCTCTGTGCTCAGCACAGAGTCTGCTTGAGATTCTCTCTCTCCCTCTGCCCCTCCTCCAGCTCTCTCAAATAAATAAATAAGTAAATAAATAAATAAAATTTAAAAGGGGATGAGAAATAATCAGAAGGAACCCAAACTAGAACTATGACTGAGGTGAGAAGAGGATGACTAAAACATAAGCAAAGGCAGATAAAGAACACACACCACATGAAGAACTGGCCCCAGACAGCCGGGAAGAACTCAGAGAAGAAGTTACTGACGGTCTTACAGGAACCACAAAAATCATCTCAAAAGAAGAGTCCAAAGAAGTAGGTACCCAGATTGAGAAAAAAAGGACTACAAAGGGAAGAAGGGTGGAAAAGTGAGCGAGCTCTTGGAGAAATGGCTAATTCTAGGATTGGGACAGGGAATACGTAAACTGAGCCTGAAGCATCTTGTAGTCCCTGAAAGGAAGTACCCAAAACAAGAGCACCATGATGGGGTGTTATGAAGGAATGCAAGCATCCCCTGAAAGAGCTCCCAAAGGCCAAAGATGGAATAATCTGAAAAACAAAACAAGGTCAGTATACAAAACTGTCACAGCCAAGAGGAGCCGAAGGAGACACAATGACTAAATGCAATGTGGTATCCTGGATGGGATTCTGGAACAGAAAAAGGACATTAGGTAAAAACTAAAGAAATCTCAAAAATATAGACGTTAGTTAATAATGACGTATCAATATTAGTATTAGTTCACTCGTTGTGACACATGTACTATACTCATGTAAGTTGTTAATAATAGGGGAAGCCATGGGTGAGAACTAATAGAACTATAGGAACAGAACTTACGGGCTCTGATGTGATGCGTTAGAAGCCTGGAAGCCATCATCCTTGCCCTCACAACAAGAAAAAGGCTGAACAGACTAGTTGTTGAAAGCCTCAACAACTCTTCTTAGATCCATCCGAGAATTGGGGTTACAGGCAAACTGATGGCCCCAAACTGGGGAAACAAGTGGGCGGAGACAGAATCACAGCCTAGTGGACACAGAAGCCTACATTGGAGCCAGGAGAGTCAGGAAAACTTTCAACTGTAATCGGTTACTAGAGGCTCAGTGCAGCGTGGTGTTGGTGTTACAAGCTAGGTGTATGTGTGGGGTCTGCATACTTCTGTTAGTTTTACCTCCACACCCACGTTCTCACTGTGAGATGGGAGAAAAGTCCACTACTTTCTGGCAGGAGGAGAGAAAAAGTAACCATTTTGAAATACACCCAAAGCTCTCTGCTCTCCATAACCAGGCCTGCTCTTAAGGGAAACTCTTTTACTGGAATCTAACCATATCTTGGGTAACCAAAGTCTGTCTAACCTAGAGAAAGTGGAATGCCCAACAGTAGGCTCACTGGAAGAGGAAACCTGATCAAAGGCCTACAGGGCCTTCCCCTCCAGCCACACCTTACCACCACATCAGGAGGGCTCCTGCACAACAACGGATTACAGATGAAGAACGGCAAGCCTCAGGCTCTACCGAAGAAGTCTCTAGGAAAACCCAAAGGGTTTCCTCTCTAGGAGACCCAACCAAGGACACCAGGGGAAAGGTTAGCCTCTGATACCACAGCTACAGCAAACTGCAAACACCACCTGCATCCTAGCCCATGAACCTAGAGCCTCACACTAAAGGCCCATCTACCTCAATCCCTTTTCTTTTACCCAATACACCATGTCTGGCTTTCAGCAAAAACTTAACAAGACATGGTGAAAGGCAAAAAGCAGCATCTAAACTATTCTAAAATAAAGAAATTTGACTGAACAATCAGTACAACCACATCTCCCATTCCCACTCCTCGCTTACCCTCCCTACCCCCAACCTGCTAAAACTAAAAAAAAAAAAAAAAAAAAAT
>NW_027397091.1:13427661-13459152 GCF_003265705.2 Callorhinus ursinus
AAAAAAAAAAAAAAAAAAAAAAAAAAAAAAAAAAAAAAAAATTAATTGGAATGAAAGCCCCAGTAGAAGAAACAGAAATAAAATAAATATAATGAAAACACAGGTACGCCTGGATGGCTCAGTTGGTTAAGCGTCTGCCTTTGGCTCAGGTCATGATCCCAGGGTCCTAGGATCAAGTCTCACATCGGGCTCCTTGCTCATCGGGAGCCTACTTCTCCCTCTGCCTGCCGCTTCCCCTGCTTGTGCTCTCTCTCTCTCTCTCTCTGACAAATAAATAAAATCTTAAAAAAAAAAAAGAAAACACAGATGAGCACAAAGTATATAGAGTAAAGAAAATGACACAAAATGAAATGTGCTAAGGGAAAGGGACATGACCCACAAGTTTAGACCTACTTTCAAGTGTGCAGGCCACAGAGAGACATTCTCAAGCACATAAGAATTCAAGTAAAACACATCAAAGGGCATCCTTTCCAAAACATACTGGGTGATCAAAAATAACCAAGACACAGCACAATATAAAGATCTCAGGAATGAAGAAATGATGGTAAAGTAAATATTCTCTATTTAAAATCACAACCAACAGGGAAATATATTTGGCTAAGGTGTAAAAGAATGTGAACGCTATATATCTTGACAATGTAAAAAAGATAATATAAAATGACTTTTAAAATTTGGGAGATGGGAGTTAAAGTGTGCTAATTTGTCTTTGTTACAAGAGTCAACTGATGGATGTGAGAGTGATCTGGTTGGAACATCTGTCACCCCACTGATCGCCAGGGTTGATTCAGCTGACCTGGCTGGCTAGGCGGGTGTCCCCTTCCTCCCTCACCACTCCTCGTGCATCCCTCCCCCTGGAAGCTGCCTGCTCGGTCGCTCAGTCATAGAGGATGATATTCCCCAACAGAGGAAGACTGTTCTTTGGTCAAGGGTACATGAGTAGCTGCACTCCCCTGCTGGAACCTCCAAACAGGCGCTCAAAAGTCAATCGATTGTTCATAAAACGGAAACACAGCTGATAATTTGTAAAATGGAAACACATTTGAAAACTAGCAACTCACATTCTTATGTTTGTTTATAATCCTTTTGCTTAAAGTCATATATATTTTAGAGAACTTATAACTTCTGGCAGAGCAACATTTTGAAGTTCAGCAATTTCTTCAGTTTTATTTCATTTTCTTTCACTTCTGACACCTTCAAGTAAAATTAAACTTAATGTTAGCAATTAAAGATAGGATATCTAGAATGAACCTAATGTTATAAAAGTATTTCATTCTTTCTTCTTTTTCTTATTTTAATTTCTTTTTCTCAACTTACATATCCATCCTTTTATCCATGCCTATTCATTTAAGTAAAGATAACATTCATTAAATAGTAACATTAATTATATTTAGAGAGTGATTTGGGGCAATCTGTTGCTTTCTCCCTGTATTATGTGAAATTTTTATAAATGAGCATGCATTTTTATAGAAACAATAAAAAGTGATTATTCTCTTTACAGATTTAATGGAACAGTTAAATTAACACCATATGTCTTTTTCTTTTAATAACCTGGGATTTGGGGCAATCAGATTTCAAGTCTCAGTTCAGCATAGAGCTGCTGGTATATTCTTGAGCAATGTATAAAAACTAGTTTCTAGTTTTATCACCTGTGAAACCTGAAGGAGTTGAACGAAGATGTTCAAGTTCCCTTTCAGCTCTGAAATTCTATAACTCAAGTACCAATGATTAGAATCTCTGTATGTGGGACTTGGAAGTAGCATTTCAGGCACCATGCAGATGCTTTACCTATTCTCTCGGTTATACTGCCTTTGAGCAGTGTGCTGACTTCCTGTAAAATCTTCGCAGCATTCTTATCTGAAGAAAGTCCAACGTATGTAGAAGGAAAATAGGGCCCAATATAATAATGAAGAATGTTACTTTTAAAGAGGTTGTAGAACAGAAAAAGGACAGACACAAATGGGGACAGTATTCATGAGCAATCCCTTAAAATGCTATCTCTTCCTGCTACAGCCATTATCCCTGCAGCAGGAGTGGGAAATGATGCAAAGATATTTGAGCCCTTATGGAAAAATTGTACGTTAAAGTTAAAAATGATGATTAAGATCAAATAAATTGGATATTTGTGGAAGACATGGTAGGCCTAGAGAACACTGGAAGAAAACAGCCCTGTGGCCTACTTTGTATAATTACAAAATGTGATTATGCAGGCTTAAACACAGGAAACAAACAAATGAGGATAAAACAGCACATTTCTTTGGCCTAAGAGAAACATTATGACAAGCTTGTTCTGCAATGCAGTAAATAAAACATATTCTAAAGACAAAAAGATTGAAATAAAAGCCATTAGAAAAATGAAATCAGTAATTTTGAGGCTGACTGATTTCCAGTGAAATTTGTCTTTCTCTTCTTCAGTGACTGTGGTCATTCTGAACAACAAGCCTCTAATTTGTAGGCTGAACAATAGATCTACATGAAGAATTATCAACAGAGTCAGATAAAACAATTAGTTGCTTATAATTAACAGCCATTTTATGGAATTATCTGTGAATCTCAGTTTTAGGAAAAGGAAAGCATTGAAATCCATTCATCCGTCATGCTAGCTAGCCATGTATCTATATGCATGTGTATCAGCAACATAATCAGCATTATCTGTTGCTTTGTAATATTTCTTAATGATCTTAATGATCTCAGAGTGAAATTTTCATCTCCAAGTTGATTTTTCCCTTTCTGATTCCCGGTGAGGGGACACAGCCCAATTATCTTCAAAGACACAGCACGCTCAAATCCTGACTTCAATGTTTATTAGATTATAATAAGATAGGTTGGCCAGTCCGCTGCCATCAAGAAGACAAATGATAAGTAATGGAAAAGCTTGCTTTTATTATAAGGCTTTCTCTCTCTTTTTAGGTTAGCCAGACCCTATATTAGGTCCAGGTGGCCTCGGAGGCAACAGACAGCACAGACTTTAATAAATGGCATTGTTATTCCTTTGGATATAAATAATGGCAGCCCTTATACACAAATTTAAATGAGTGATAAAAAGTCTCGTTTATCTTTTATGATTTTATAACAATTAAGCTGCTAAAACTATATTATAAATTACTGAAAGAAAACTGAAAACAACTAATAAAGTGTGGAATCTTTACTAATGGAAGAAAAACATTTGACTTCTGTTACCACCTAATAAAAGTGTATTTTATTTTCATTCATTTACTAGGCATTTTTTTCCTTACTCCTGTAACACTTGGCTACCTAAGTAGTACCCAATTTTTAAAGACTGTGGGGGGAAATGCCATCTGGCACTCTAATTGGTCAAATCAGCTTTAACCTGTCTTTTACAAATAGACACACCTACATGATGACCCACAGCATTTGAAACATCCACACCCTGCGGGTTTGTGGCCATAAATTTTAGCCACTCCAGCTTTTGAGAAATGCAAATAATGAAAACTCATCAAAGGGCTACCATAATTCTCACAGCTGACTAGGTGGAAGCATTTCTGACTACTCAAAATTAATAGCAGCTTCCAAGGCCTTATAAGAACAGCTATCACTGAGAAATATACTCACAAACAAATAAGCAATTCTCTTCCAAGTTCTGTTAGAGGCATGAAAGAGCAACTCTTCAGAACAATCTAGGGGGATTACTAAAGGAGCGATGAGCTACATTTAGAGCCTTGCTATGATAACAAGCACACCCCCAACATTTATGAATACCTGCTGCGTGCTCGCCCAGAGCTGGGTGC
This sequence comes from Callorhinus ursinus, assembly GCF_003265705.2. Classification (NCBI taxonomy): domain Eukaryota; kingdom Metazoa; phylum Chordata; class Mammalia; order Carnivora; family Otariidae; genus Callorhinus; species Callorhinus ursinus. The sequence continues at coordinate 13,431,408 of NW_027397091.1, forward strand.
ATTCGTGACTCTCCTGACACATTTGATGAATGAGGGAGCAAGGCAGGAGTCCTTGCTGGTGGCCCATGTGGAGTAACCAGCAATTACAATGAGGACATAGCACCGACAGAGCTGCTGTCCTGCTGTCACTGAAGTGCTAAAACTCAGCATCATCCTAGGTTCAAAACCATCACTGGACACAGTTAAGACTTGGATGATGCTAAAACTCAGCATCATCCTAGGTTCAAAACCATCACTGGACACAGTTAAGACTTGGTCATAAGGACTGTAACTTTTCTGCATAAAATCTCACTCCTCCCAAAGCCAGCGTCAATCTTATTTAGGCATGAGCCAGGGAAGACAGATTTGAGGACATTCATATGTGCCACAACAATTTTTGAAAGTGAGAAATGTTTCAGATCTGTGAAAACTTAATACTGCATATTTAAGAATAATTACACAGTTGGACTAACTCAAATGCTTGCATTTTCCATCTCTTATTATGACATTACTTGCCTCTTTCAGGGACTGAGGCATGGCAGGAAACTGTCACTGTCATAACATTTCACAGGAGAAACCCAGTTTCTAATTATCCATGGGGACTTGCTTATGTAACAGATTTTTGCGGAGAAGAGATGTTCTTCTCTTTGGTCTCATCTGGGGCACTCTGAAAACTCCCTCTTCTTAAATGAACATGGTCACGGAGGAGACTCAAAACAAAGAAGGGTCTAGGAATCAGGAGACATGAACCTTGCCTACACCCCAAGTCTTGGTGTGACTTTCAACACAACTCTGGGCATTTGAGTCTTCATTTCTAAAATGAGAAACCACGGAGTACCCAAATCTTTAAGGCGCCATGGTGTACTTACGTTTCGTAGTGTGCAAACGGATCCAACCCCCTGCTAGAGAAGTCTCCTTGCCGGCTGAAGAAGAAAGCCTGCTAGCTACTCTATGCTTCAGAGTTTTGGGTGGTCAAAGAAACAGCATGCTCTCGCTGTCTAGGCTTAAACTCGCCTGTCATTAACTTTGACAAGATTATTGGTCCCTGGAAATTACTTTTTAGAACTGGTGACCTATAATAATGAAAAATCAACTAATGCTCCCAAGGTGGATGCAAAAGAAATGACAGGCAGCATATTAACCAGTGGCCTGGAGAGCATCATTTGGGGATTTTGGTCCTTAACTACATACTCTTAGGCCCTGAATCAGATTTACTGAATCAGAATTTCCTAGTGTGGCACTGGTGCCCATGTATCCTGGAAAAGCTTCCCAGTAAATTCTGATGCCTTTTGCTCCCAGCTCCCCTTGCTCTTGAAAGCAGTGATTTAAATACTGTTTATCGGGTGGAGAATGGTATGATGGAAACCATACAGTGAGATACCTGGGTCTCTCATAACATACTAGGTCAGGAAGCTGGCAGGCAGCGTTCTATTTTTGCCTCCAAAGCTGTTTGCTATTTAAAAATTCAAGGGGGCTGAGGGCTTGGTGCAGATGAGTTTATCTAAGGCTTACTGGATGTTCCCTGTGGCTATAGTTGGTAGCATTATAATTTGGGTGGTGAGTAGATTTGCAATTTTTATATTAAATTTGGAATGCTGGTTATAGAACTGTTGAGAATACATTTCAGTGATGGATGGTAAATAGCTGTCCAAAACAAATCCAAGGCCAATAGCCAGTTTCGTTTCTTTCTTTCTTTTTTTTTTTTTTTTTTTGGTGTGGCTTTGGGGAAATTACTTGGAAAATAAAGAAGGTGAGAAATGGTTCTATCAGCACAAACTGAAAGTCCATATACAAATTAAATCACTTCTTGCCTAATCGTTTTTTCCCCCTCCCCTTGGTATTTATTGGGTACCTGGAGACCGCCAGACATGAGATAGAACAGTTGCTCTAACACAGCAATCTTTCATGTTTTACTCGAAGGCTCTGAAAATATTTTTCTCCCTGAGCTCTATAGGGAGAAGGGAGCCCTGCTGGGGATGCGGCCGATGGAGGCTGATCTCCTGTTTGACACTCGGGGACTCTAATGACTCACTGTGATAACTCAGTTATGATGCAGACAGGCACATGTCATGTTCCACGTGACTTATGCTCTCACCACACACAGGCATTAAAAGTTCCCTTAGCATTTATTTGGATGGTACATTTTAATACATAACATAGCCCATTTCCATGGTTCGTCTTCTTGACTCTAGGCAACACACCTGTTGCAGAATTGCTCTTGGCCAAGATTATAAAAGGGCCCTTAATGATGGATTACAATGCCTCACTGTTCTCAGCGTGAGATAGTTCTCCTGAGAGGTGAGGTGCCCACTAGGTTCTAGCACTTGGAAGGGAGGGCTCCGTATTAAATGTATTAAAATAAAGTCCTCTAAGAATCAGAGTTTGGCATCTCTGAACCTCCTAGAAGGAGCAGCTCTCAGTGACCCTCTCATCTTCCAGCCCTGTGTCCTACTACTTCATTAAATACGTTCAGAGCCCACTAGACCACTCATCCAGGAAGCAGGGGGCAGGGGCACTATGTCTTCACTATTCTTTCTAATGGTTGAGAGGGAACATGGTGTTCATATAGTCTTTCTTTTCAGCTTCTTGATGAGCTATGTTTTATTTTGATGGACTCTTAAGACTATGACGTGGATCCACAGGTAAACTTCATGGACACTAGACATTAACAGTAACTCTGCCTTTTCCATGGCAAAAAGAGAACATTTGTTTCTGAGCATCTAACTTGACTGATGTTTAAAGGGATTTTTAATAGAGTAAAAAATTTTTCATACAGATAAAGAGTACTGCAGAAATGATCTGCATGATAAAATCTCAAAGACATGCTCTCTAGCAGGTGCTGCATATTACTTCATAGTCACTTTCAATAACATATTTTATCTGAGGCTTTCTTTCTTTTTTTTTCCTTAAAGATTTTATTTATTTATTTATTTATTTTGAGAGAGAGAGCATGAGAGGGGGGAGGGTCAGAGGGAGAAGCAGACTCCCCGCTGAGCAGGGAGCCTGATGTGGGACTCGATCCCGGGACTCCAGGATCATGACCTGAGCCGAAGGCAGTCCTGTAACCAACTGAGCCACCCAGGCGCCCTATCTGAGGCTTTCACAGGCTTTTACAAACCAGCTGTGGCATTATCATTTTACAGATGTGGAATCTGAAAACACAGGGTTTAATTTGATTACGATTCCATACAAGGTCAATGAAGGGGAGCAAAGAAAGAAACCCAGAAGGAGCTATTATCTTGCACAATACATGTCAGTATATCAAGAGGACAAATTAATTCAAGACAAAAGGGAAACCTATTTAGAATCCAGAAGAAACTGCTAAGATTAAGGAAAATGAATAAATAAAAATAAAACAACAATTTTAAAAACCTTGAATAATGCAGCACCTCCAATGAGGGCTCAGCCTCCCCAGACAATGAATCTGAAAATAGAATGAGCATAATGTTCCCGTTATGATCCGAGATCACCTGCAGCCAATCTATTCTTTAGTATTATACAGGACAAAGAACTTTGTTTCCTTTTTTTTTATTCTGAAATTTGTCACTGTACAAAAGCAATGGACTAAATCTTTTTTTGGTTTCTGCTTTACCCCTGCCTTCAATGCCCACGCCTGCATTTCATGGGACCTAGTGGCTCCGTGACCTTTCCCAATTCACAAAGTTGTTTTGTGTGTAATAACCCTAAATTTCTTCTGTTTTCTTCACAGACACACATTATAGCTAATAATCAACAACCCCTCCCTGTTTTAATTGGTTCACCACCCAAGTGTATATAAAGTATCCTTGAAGGGTCTTCAGTTGACCTCATTCTCCTGAAGGAGACATTATAGTATACAGTATATAATTAAGCAAATAAATGTAAGTAAACAAGGAAATTAGAAGATTTAGCTGAATGATGGGTAAGGAATTCTTAAAACCTTGTCACTACCAGAGGCAAGGCCCTGGGTCTCTCAGTCTCCCCAATTTCTGTGTGTTCTTTTCCTAATCTTGATTTTTTTATAAATTGGTCTTTAAGAACAGTTGAGCAATTACCAAATTGTTTCAAAGGGAAAGCATGCATATGTGAATCAGAAGTCAGGTAGATATCTTTAAGAATATGCACACAGGAGGCACCTGGGTGGCTTAGTTAGTTAAGCGTCTGACTCTTGATCTCGGCTCAGGTCAGGATCTCAGGGTTGTGAGATCGAGCCCCGTGTCGGGCTTCTGCTGGGCATGGAGCCTGCTTGAGATTCTCTCTTTCTCCTTCTTCCTCTGCCCCCACCCCCACCCCTGCCACCCAGCTCTCTCTCTCTCTCAAAAAAAAAGAACGTGACAGAGAGGTAGTCACAACAGCAAGAACCTAGAAACTACCCATGAAGAGGATTCTAAAAATCTGGTTAGGTGGTATGCCAACTTTGTTTACTAGGACCACTGCTCTTGGCAAAATGATCAATCGCTTGATAAATGGATAAAGTGTTGGTAGACTGGGGAAGTGATAGCTCTTTGGTGGGAGGCCATAGCTCTAGGCTTCCCTGAGTGAGGTGACTCATAACTCAGCATGTCCCTGTAGGTATTCTGCTGGCAAGCACAGCTATCTGTCTTACACCTTTCTCAGGTAACTCAAAATGCTAAGTATGGCCTATGGGAGTCCTGTGAGTCCGAATGGTTAGCTGGACCCAAGAAGACCTTCTGAGGGCACTGCGAACAGTTAACTTCTGGGGGCTAGATGAAGAGAAACTTTCACATTCTATGTATACATCTTTGAATAATTTCAATCTTTTACCATAAACATGTAACTTATGATCTGGAAAAAAAAAATCACTGGAAGAAAAAAGAAAATCTCCATAAAAGGAACTGTCTCATCAAACTTCTTTAGAGATATATCCTCCAGGAAAAACAGGGCTAAAATTCAAGAAGGAAGTGTGAATGAATAGGATATAATTCAGAGTTCCAAAAGATTATAAGCTATAAAACAAACTAAAGTTTTAAGATGCATAGAGATTCTCTATCTTGGCAAGTAATTACAAATCCTGTGTATTTTGAATTCAAGCATATTTTTTCAATATTTTTTCAGCTTCATTAAAAATGTGAAACCTTGTATAAGTTGGTCAATTTAGTATGTATCATTAAAAAAAAAAATCAACCACCTTGTTACCCTTGCAACTGAGAGAACAAGAGTAGTTTCCTACTTGTATAGAAATAATGACCCCAATTTGGTGAAGGAGTGAGGTAAATGAAACATGTTCCCACTTGGCTCTGAAATAGTCATCTGTGAGGAGTAAATTTTCAGCATCCTTCTATCTGAACCTTTTGACATTCCTGAAGAAGCTCTGACTTTGACAAGTTGAGTGATTTCTAGGATGCTGTCAGGCCAAGTAGATCATCTGGAGGTAGCTGATTACTTCAGTAAGATTAACATTATACACAGAGATGGCAATAATATATACAATAATAAGAGCAATCCTAACTGCTGAAGACCTAATAAACATTATTGATCTCAAGTCTCCACAAACACTTAGCAAGTAAGATTATGTGAAGGTAGGCTGCACAAAAGGAAAGTCAACTTTATGTTAGAAAATAGAGCTGATATTCAACTTGACATTTAAGCTTCATCTTGAAAATGTTAAATGGGTGATGCTGTTCTCCTCTCACTGGAATAAGTAAATGGGGTCCAACCATCTGGGCTTCCACACTCGCTTCTGCTGACCAGTTGTGTGACAAGAGGCAAGTCTCTGGCTCCAACCACAGGAGGTCATGAATGGCAAAAGCATAACACAACACCCAGGGCACCATCAGCACTCAGTCACTGGTGAGGAAATTAAGAGTGTGGCTATTGCAAAGCTCAGTGGCGTCCCCTCAGGCTTTTTAATTAGCACAACTTCCCTTTCTAGAGGCACGGTTTGTTTTAGGATATCACCACACGGTTTCAAATCCCTACTGACATCACCTCCTCTCTTTCAAATAGATGCACACATGTGCCTGTAAGTTCTTAACATTCTTTTTGCCCTGAGAAAAAGAAATTATAAGTCACAAAGTTGGACTCAACACGGATAAGCAATTTCCAATCTTGGGTGTCATTTAGATCGTGAGTCTGTGTTCCGGAAAAAGGTTTCTGTGAGAAGTCATACATGGATAGAATGGAAATTCCAGCTTAGTCTGAATGTGCAGACCTTCTTCAGTATCATCCAGTGGTTTGCCACAGCACTCGGGATCGAACTCACGGCCCTACGTGATACAGTCCCCATCGACTTCCCTGCCCTCATCTCTACCACACCTGACACTTCACGGGTCTTTTTATTCTTGGAACAGGCCAGGCTTGGTCCCATTCCAGGGCCTGTGCATTTGCTGCCCCCTCTACTGAAGATAGGCTCACCCCCAGGTTTTCATGCCTGCCTCCTTTTTAACATTCAGATTTCTCCCTGCATGCCCAGCTATCATACTACACTATCACACTGCCTCAGCACTTAATGTTATCTAAAATGATCTTACTATTAGTTTGTTTGTTTATTGCTCATTCTCTGCTTTGCGAGAGAAGGGAACGTGCCTGTCTTGCTTATAATCGTGTTCAGTGTGGAGTTGTTCACTACAGACTTATGACTGACTGAATGAATGAAACCAGCTCGATTTTTCTCATTCAAAGGTCACTTAACTTTTTTCAGCAGGTATGTAATATACTCTTTCTTCCCTTGAGAAGAATTTTACGTATGTGATCATCTCTGTTCATTAATTTCACCTGCTAACAGACAACCTCTTTGATTTACATGTTTATATCACTGTTAGCCTCAGGTATGTTTTCTTCTATTATATTTTTAAAGATCACTTCTGTTTGTTTTGAAGTTTTCTTTAAAAACACTGATTAGGGCTGTGCATTCTTCCTTTCCAAACTCATGTCTCTCACCTCAAATTTCAACTAAAATGTCATTTCATCAGAAAGCCCAACCCTGAAACAACCTTATACTAAAATGCCCAACACCTTCTGCCCCATTACATTTTACTGATATTTTTCCTCAAAGGCATGCAGCTCACTTAAGATGGTAACTGTCACACAGCACACATACTTGGTAAGTGATAGTTATTATTTCTCCCTTGCTTATTGTCAGCCTGTCCCAAGAGGAATTGAGGATACATAAGAGAAGACATTTTTGTTCCTGTCCACCACTCCATTATTAGAATATACTAAATTTGCCTACGTAGTATTGCCCTGAACTAATGTCACTGAAAGAATGGATATGAAATAAGTCATGGTATGAATGATACATATATATACATTTCTATCATCAGGGAATTTAGTAAGTTAATATGAAAACCTGCACATTATTAAAGTACTGGTATAGTAACTTCTAATCAGGCAGGTAATGAGCTGCAAAGCTCACTTTAAAAACAAGTCACTCTATACATTAATATGTACATGATACTTACAATTTTTATTGTCAATATTAACTTGGGACATGAAGCATAAATTGTAGAAATTTAATAACATGACTTTGATGCAGTTACTTCTGGGACTGAAGCTCCTTGAGGAACACTGAACTAAAATTCATACCTGAAGCTTCTTCAATATTTAATTGAATACTATTAATACTTAAACAACCAGATTTCAGATAATTCAATTTTACCAAAACTCAAGGAACCATCTTATTTACAAAAAGGAATTTTCTTTATATTTATCTTGGATAAGAAAGAGGAGAAGGCATGGAAAGGTTAAGGAAACATTAGTTATTTAGTGTGAACTGAACTAGAAAAAAAAGTCTAAGTTATTTTTTAGGATATCATAAGAAACTATAAAAATAGTGCTGAAAAACAATACTTGGGGAAAGCAGGTATTAGACAGTGACTACTGACTGATTTGCAGTCAGTTCAAACCAAAATTCCCAAAGTGCTGACACAAGGTTTCCTTTAGTTGAAATAAAAGTAAATAAATACTCGCTTGGAAGATACACATTAATTTTGGGAATACTTCTCTGCTATAAAGTATTTTATATTTTTAAGATTTATTTATTTGTGAGAGAACGAGCGAGTGTGAATGGAGCGAGGGGCAGAGAGAGGGAGAGAGAGAGAGAATCCTTAAGCAAACTCCCCACTGGAGCCAGATGTGGGGCTTGATCTTTACCACCCTAAGATCATGACCTGACCCAAAACCCAAGAGTCAGACGTTTAACCGACTGAGCCACCTGGGCACCCCAAGTCAAAAGTATTTTAAAAATTAGTCTTTGTCCAAAGAGATAGCCAATATACTCTGGATATCTGATCAGATGCATGAAATGCCTCCTTGGTTCTAAATAATTCCATACTTAGGATCCACCTCCCATCCACGTCTGATGGCAAATTAACTTTTAAGACTTAACTTCTCATTAAGTAGAAGTCTAAGCATTAATATAGTCTTTTTTAAGAATAGAAAGGACAAATCTATATTGAGGGGTTTATTATTTCATTTTAATAGGTCTTACAGTTTAAAAGTTGTAAATTGATTAAAATATTTATTTAAGGTTCGTTGTAAAATTTATGAAAAGGATAGAATTCATTTACCATCACTTTACTATCACTTTCAAAATCTTGTGTTCAGGAAATGTTTAAGTTGTGTAGGATGGAAATGGAACAAAGAACAGAAGTTAAAAAGCTACCTTTGACAGATGAGTAATTGCAATAAAACTTGGTGACACTTACAAGCTGACACCTAAAAGGGGGGGAGCACTGATAATGCAATCAGCTCATTTGCTTTATAAAATAAATGTTCTTAATTGGAGATAATTATTTCATAACTTACCTCTGCATACTTTAACTTCAATGTTTTATGCATTTCTCGAAAACGACTGTAGCGCCTGAATACGGTCCATGTCTCATCTAGGACAGTAATCTATTAACCGGGAAAATCAAAATAAATCAGCATTAATTAGAGGAAAAAAATGACTAGCATTTTTTAAAAAATAATTTTAAAATTAACAAAAAGTGATTAGCATGTAAAATTTCTCCAGAACTGAAAACATTAATCTAGCTGCATAAGTAAGACTTATAAATAAAAGTGTACTCTACTTAAGGATGCATCTCTGGTTCCTAAATCTACTTAGAAGCAGTATGTGCCCATGTACAATGACAGACAGATAGTTACCTCTTAATGGTTTATAAAGAATGTCCCTTAACCCTCCACTCGGGTTGAGAAAAGTAAATCCCAAAGGGTGACCCTTCTGTTATGGCACTGTGCCCATATAAAACGTCAGTGTAGGTTACCACATGCCACGATAGTGGACAGGATGGGAAAAAATGAGAGAAGGAAAAGCAGAGAAAAAAGGAGGAGGAAAAGGAGGATGAGGATGTGGAAGGAGAAACACAACAAAGAAAAATGAGAAAACAAAATTTCTGTATCTCGATTATTAGTATAAAAACACACAATATATTTTGCTTCATTTTAGGGGAGGAATTCTCAACCCAGCCTTTAACTGGTAGTTCAACTTACTATTCCTGTTAAATGTGCTGACTGGTACACATGCAAAGGCCCTGAGGCACATCTGCTCACATATCAAGGTCATAGGACATTGGCAGACTGGGAGACCCCACCAGCCTTGATAATCACAGGCTAACGAGTCTCAAATTCCCATTACATTTCCCACCTTTCTTCCAAGCTCTAGACCCATGTACTCAACTTGGAGACATCATTCTTTACATGTCACACCACAAGAACTTCAAAGTCATCTTGTCTAAAACCAAACTCCACATGCTCTCTCTAGTCTCAACTCTAGTTCTCGTCTGGTGCATATCACCACACCATCCAGCAAGCTCCGCCAGAAAGACGCTGAAGCCACGCCTGATCCCCTCCTCCCCACCAACGTAACCATAGCCCAACACGTACTGGGTCTTGCTCCTCTGCTCTGTAAAAACTTCTTGAAGCTCTATTCCTCCATCCTCCACCACCACCATCACAATGTCACTTTGGGCCACTGGGTCTCCGATGGCCTTTACCAGGGATTCCCCCAGTTGTCTGTGTCCACATCTGCCCACTCCAATCCTTTCTCTGCACAATTGATAGGGCAGCTTTTTAAAACTTAAATCCGATCATTCCACACACACCTCCCCCCTCAAGGCTCCCTAGTAGTTTCATGCTGCCCATAGAAAAAGACCTAAACTTTTTATCTTAAAGGACTATGTACGTGCACCCCAATGTTTATAGCAGCAATGTCCACAATAGCCAAACTGTGAAAAGAGCCAAGATGTTCATCAACAGATGAATGGATAAAGATGTGGTATAGATATACAATGGAATATTATGCAGCCATCAAAAGGAATGAAATCTTGCCATTTGCAACAACGTGGATGGAACTGGAGGGTGTTATGCTGAGCGAAATAAATCAATCAGAGAAAGACATGTATCAGGAATTCTTAATCTCAGGAAACAAACTGAGGGTTGCTGGAGTGGTGGGGGGTGGGAGGGTTGGGGTGGCTGGGTGATAGACATTGGGGAGGGTACGTGCTATGGTGAGCGCTGTGAATTGTGCAAGACCGTTGAATCACAGATCTGTGCCTCTGAAACAAATAATACACTATATGTTTAAAAAAAAGGAAGAAGAAGAAGATAGCAGGAGGGGAAGAATGAAGGGGAGTAAGTTGGAGGGGGAGATGAACCATGAGAGACGATGGACTCTGAGAAACAAACTGAGGGTTCTAGAGGGGAGGGGGGTGGGGAGATGGGTTAGCCTGGTGATGGGTATTAAAGAGGGCATGTTCTGCGTGGAGCACTGGGTGTTATGCACAAACAATGAATCACGGAACACTACATCAAAAACTAATGACGTAATGTATGGTGATTAACATAACAATAAAAAAATTTTATCTTAAAGACCCAAATTCTAAATTTTTAACCCACTGCCTGCCCACGCCAGGGCATCTGCTTGGGCCTTGTCCCCATATGGGAAATCTTATCCTGCACATTACAGCAATGCCCTTCTCAAGCACTGTAATTCAGCCTGGTTCCCCCACATGGGGAACAGCAGGAGAGGAGCAGCAGTGTGGGGAGAATAGCCACATGGGTAGTTTCAGGAGGACTGAGTCTTGAGTCTCAGCCAGTCTTGGGTTCACTCATTTCCCAAAGTGGCAAGTGAGATGATTTTAGGTCATATAAGGATATACTTCTTTTTTTTTTTTTAAAGAATTTTCAGCATTCTGGTTCTGTATTCATTATTTACAATGAATTTTTTAATTGTGGCAGGTTTCTTCTTATGAGTTCCCTCAAAAAAGAGAGTTCTATAAGGAAAAAAAGGTAAGTATATTTACCAAAAATATCATTAAATAAAAATAGTACAGTAGCTCAGAAGCTGTAAATTTTGAAAGCTGGTATGCACGTCACTCAAGCTTGGAAAACACTGCTCCCTGCAGCTAAGCTGGGTGTGTGTGTGGGGTGGTTTCTCTCGGTTCTCTTCTCTTCAACAGAACCCCACAAAGGCACTGTGACGGAGGCCACCATGGGTGTGAGTTGTGTGAGGGCTTCCTTAGGTCGAGAATGCAGCAATACACCACTGGCTGGACACAAACCAGGTGTCAAAGGGAAAACAGGAAGGGCCATGACACTGCCTACTTGCCAAGAGAGCCCAGAAAGTTGATGGAGCCACACTCACGACCTGGGAGCAGTAAAACGCTGGATGCTCACAGGTGAGACCTTGCTGTGGGACTCTGAATTCCACAGAAAGTCACCAAAGACGCCTAGGACTCTCTCATCCATCAGATTCTCCTGTGCTCCCTGGCTCCCTTTAACTCCTAGTCAGTTATCAGCAAAATACTCTAGACCCTTAGCCTCTTCCAGGAATGTCCCCATCATCTTCACTCTAACTGAAGGCTGGCTCTCCCCTGAGGACCCACTGCCCCGGCAGCTCTCTCAAGTAGGGACTGTTTTCTCCCCCACTCTTCCTCCCATCGTGCTGGGATGTAGGTAGACATTGTTGCTCTCTGCCCAACTTTCAAACCACTGCTCCTCTCTCCATTCTAAAATCCCTCCTCTGTGAAGTTCATGCCTTCAGACCCTACACTCCACCCACCTTTCTTACAGTTTTCAACTCACCTTAGTCACTTCTCAATTCCTTGAAGGTCTTAGGTTCTGCTCAATGTCACCTGCTCTTCCAACACTTTGTAACTCCTGCCATGAATCTTGGTCATTCCAGTAATACCCAGATGATCCCTCCAACACCCTGACCTGCTTCTTGACCTTCGCCCTGGTTCCTTCCTCACTCAACTTAGAAACCATGGGCAATTGGGACGCCTGGGTGGCTCAGTCGGTTAAGCGGCTGCCTTCGGCCCGGGTCATGATCCCAGGATCCTGGGATCGAGTCCCACATCGGGCTCCTTGCTCAGCAGGGAGCCTGCTTCTCCCTCTCTCTCCCTCTGCTTGTGCTCTGTCAAATAAAATAAAATCTTAAAAAAAAAAAAAAAAGAAACCATGGGCAATCATGACAACCATTCCTTTGCATTCAACCTCAAATCTCTTTGTCCTGCTCTTGAAATTCCCTGGACCAATAACTAAACCATAACCTTGGTGAAATCCAACTGTCTACTTACTCTGGGCTTGCACCTGCCTAGCAGAATATGAAAGAAAAACACACCACGAAGTGGACCGACTGGTCTCATTTGAAAGTCACAATCCCCACTTTCAGGTCAGCCTGGATGCCTCCCACCAGTCATATCCCATTTTCCAGTCCTATCCACTCTTCTCTTAGATAGCAGTTTTGTAAATAGTTTACCTCACCTTTCTCCTCAAGCTTTCATCACTTTTCTCCCTGTCCTTAGCTGATAACCTTAATTCCTATTTCATCGAGAAAATGAAAGAAATCAAAAGAACATTTCCCCAGGTACCCTTACTCATGTCTCTTCATTGCCACCACCTACCCTGTACCTCCTGTTTTTCCCTGTTACCAGGCACAACATATGGATCAGTGCTCCCGTTAAAGTCAAGCCCTCTCCTTAACCACTGCATTCCCTCTTGCCTTCTAAAGGATACTGCAAGATGTAGTCTTCTCTTCTCTCTCCTGCACCAACACATTCTCATTCTGTATCATTCTGCACTAGATTATTCCCATCAGCACCCAAACAAGCTATTATGTCTCTCATCTTAAACTCCCACCTTGGCCTTCCTTTCCTTTCTAATTACCACTCCATTTCTACCCTTCCCACCATCACAACACTCCTTGAAAGAGTATTCTTGGTATTTCAATTTCTCTCTTCCCACTGTCCCTTGAATCCCCTTCAATCCACTCAGCATTCCACTCAAACTACTCTTACCAACGTCATCAACAACCCCCATACTGCTAATGCACTGGTTAATTCTTGGTCTTGATCTTACTCCATCTATTGGCAGGATTTGATGTCCTGACAGCTCCTCCTTGTAACTTCTTTTTCATTTGGTTTCCAGGTTGCTACACCTCTTACCTCAGTTTTCTCTGCTGAGATTTCTCTTCATCTCCCTGACCTCTAAACATCAAAGTATCCCAGGGCTTAGTCCTTGAACATGTTATTTTTTCTACCTGTACTCACTCCTTTAATGATCTCATCCCATCTCAAAGCTTACATTTATATGCTGATGATTCCCTGGATGCTCACATCTGTCCCCCGAACCCAGACTCGTATATCCTACTGTGCCTACTTGGATGTCTAATTGCATCTCAGACTTAACATGGCTAAACTTACCAAACTTTATCTCCCAAACTCCCTCCCTTTCCTGTCTCCCCATCTCAGTAAATGACAATGCCACTCTCCTACCTGTTCAGTCCAAAAACACTGGCCTCATCCTTGATGTTTCTCTTTCTCTCTTTTTCCTCTTCAAATGTGCTACATCATAAGTATGGCCTCAAGGACTTTTCACGAGATTTTTCTTTTCTGGAATATTCTTTTCACATGACTAGCTCCCTCACTTCCTTTAGGTCTAGGCTCGAAATCACCTTCTCACCGATACTTTCTCTGGATATATTACCTAAAATGGCACCCCCTTACCCATCTCCACACTACTTGCTCCTCTCTTCTAATTCACTGTTCTACTAGGCACTTCCTACTACCTAACATGGTATCCTGTTTTCTGTCTGCCTTCTCCACTGGAATATCAGCTCCAGGAGAGGTGGGATTTTTAGCTGTTTTTCACTGCACCTTAGAAGAGTACTTGGCACGTCACAGGCATCCTAAATGAAGACATGGAAGAGAATAAGCCCCAAGATGGACTTATCTTACAAATGCTTAGGCTCTCAGTGACAATGAGCCAGCAACACCTTTTTTCATCTCTCTGGGTAGAAGAGATGGCCTCAAGTAAAATTAGGATAAAGATATAAGGTAAGTGGACACTTAGCTTGTAAGGCATTGGCCTGCAGTCTTTCCCACCTTGTTTTCTCAGCTCATTCACGTCAGACCACTATTTAAAATCTCTAATTAATGAAATGGTTATTCCAAATCTTCCTCATAATTTGGGGTTTCATTCCTCTTTCCACGGTGGCATGAGAATAGTGCCTTTATAAAGGATACCAATTTCTCTAATAACATGCATACACCAAATACTGGGGAGATCGTGACCTGGCTAAGCGATTTCCTGGGCAGGAGCATCAAGGGCATTGGGCACAAGCCAACAAGTCAGCAAGGAGAGGACATAGTCCCTGAGGGAGCCCCCAGAAAAGTATCCAATGCACTTCCTTCTGCTTTCTTGGTATCAGCCCCCAGTGCTTTCAGTGGCATGTGGGATGCTAAAACTTGGTGGCGTGCAGAGCTGAGAGGGGCCAGAGAAAGATGGCCCAATGTGCAGAGGACTATCCTAAGCTTTATACATGTACTCCTTTGAATTGGGCTTAATAAGGTCAGTATAGGTGTAAGAGAGATCTCTATCTTCACTGTGTTATGCTGGTGACTCCAAGAGTCCCACTATTAATGAAAAGGAAGGGGACTTTCTGGAACCATTAACACTGCGTATATAATTTCTTCAAAATGCTGAACAATGAAGATCACTACTGGCACATTCTGGGTAATGATTTATTTTGTTGCTGCATATCTTACTTAATATGTTAATAAACTCAAATTAACAAACCCACATTACAGATCTGAATGACTTCTACCCTCAGTGTTTCCGTCTATAGTCTAAACCGCTGGTTCTCCAAGTGTGATGCCTGACCAGCAGCACCAGGAACTTGTTAGAAATGCAAAGTCTGAGGTTTCACCCACACTTACTTAATCAGAAGCTCTGGGGTGTATAAGCAGCCTTGCTGTAAATCACTGCAGTACTGCTGCTCCAAAATCAAATCTGGTATCTTAGGAGCCTCCCACCCACCCTCCCTCAAGGCCAAGGCCCTCAGCTTGGCATTCAGGGCCTTTCCCAGGCTGGCCCAACGCCAGCTTTCTAACCTCAGCTCCCAGTGGGTCAGAAATCTCATACTTCAGACAACTTAACCCAGAAATACGGCATATTCATTGGTCTTTTGCAGAATCTTTTGAACGGCCTCCTCAGTTATATACCCCATTCTGTGACTAGAGAGCTGCCTCCCGGGTGGCATCCGAACCACAATTCCTCCCTTGGCAGTTTTCTCACAGTTCTGTCCTGGAAAAATCACTCCCTCCTCCATGATTCCTTACCATGTAGCTCATGGTTTAACCAGAGCACATATCATAGGATATCAGTTATATCATTAAAATTATATTAATTAACTTATAGAATTGATACTAGTTACATAAATGCCTCTCTACCCTATAAAATTTTAAGCCTTCTGAGGGAATGAGCATTTGGCAGTAACTGGGGTAGAGACGGAAGAACTCTCACCATAGAAATAAACATTCATTGAGCTACTGCTATGTGTTAGGTGCCACATTAGATGTTGGCACTTTGCTCAAAGGTGTACTTAAGATTATTTTTCTTTTCCAATCAGGTAAGAGTTCCAGGCTTGGCCTAGATCTGTCAGAATGGCAAACAGGGCCTGCTGTCATCCTGGCTCCACATACCCTGTTCTAGTGGTGTCTCTGAGGTTCATCTGAATCAGATTATTTAAACTGGTCACACAGTATGATGATCTGGTTTTTTTAACTGCATTGAGAATATGGTGCCTTCTCAATATATCTGTAACACAAGTTTACAGTGACACATAGAGAGATTTCTAAATTCTTCACCCTTGAGATCTTTACCTGACTCCAGGTTAAGTATAAGGACTGCAACGGCTCAAGCTTCCTATTTTATATATAAAACATTTAAATCTCCCCTTGTCTGCCAACATGCAGACAAGATGAGGACAAGGGTGATGAAGAATAAAGGCCAGTCATGATCACTACAGAAACGGGGGGCCAGGGGGGAGCGTGGGGGAGCATGGGGGCAAGGCAACCACACGTGTCGTCTCTCCACAGGAAAACATGGAGTCAAAGTCAAGTCCCTTCTCTATAATGGAGACACCAACACCCATGGAGGTGGGAAAAGGCACATGTGAAGTTTGGAAAACCTACATAGAAAGGGGAAATATATATTAAAATCTTATTTTTGCCCCAAATTAAAATTGGGCATGGGATGAGGTGTTGATGCAGACAGAAGGGACAGAAGATCACTACACTAAATAAATCAGGTCAACAAAATATTCGATTATTTTCTTCAATGTTGAGAAAGCAAGGCATCATTACTGCATATCTTTGAGGAGCAAATTCATTACTTCTCTGTCACTGGATAGCTCTGCTGATACAAATCCATCTTTTCTGGGCCATAAAATGATCAAGTGCAACTTAAACACCATAAACGTGTCCATGAGATGAACTGCATTTACTTATAAACAATTCTCTATTGAGTGCTTTCCACAAATTTATGTTATATACATATTTTGCTGGTTTGAGAATTGTCGATTTTAAGATCTGTCATCAGTATATATTCCCTTGTGTATATCTATCTGTGTAAGGATGAGAATCTACAATTTTTCACCCAAAGAAAAATACTCTAACTGGCCTCCTTGTAAATAGTTACTTTTAGAGTTCTCTCAAACATTTATTTTCTAACAACATTTCAAGGAGCTGCCTAAAGTATATAAAAATAAAATTCCTTCTATTTAGTAAGTCGAATGCCAACCTAATATACACTACAAGTTTTTACACTAAAACTTTATACTAAAGTTTTATCAGATTTGTGCAAAATATAGTCTTCCACAGCCTCGGAACTGTGAACAGGTCTGAGGGAACATGAAATATATTACAAATATTGGAATTTGTACGGTAGCAAGTATTAATATATCAGACTTAATTAAAAGCTCAGAGAACTGTTACAAATGGAACTAAACTGGAAAGAGGCCAATACCTCACTAACCACAGCCTGCCATCATCCTCTAAGTCCTTGCTCCGGTCTGCCTCTAAGATGGCCAAATCCTTCAAAGGGTTTCTGATGGGCATGCTCACACTACATTTGTGGAGTGCACTATTTTCACTGAGACTGCCCGTAACCTCTTCTGGTCTCTTGGCTCACCTCTTCCCTTCTGCTCACTCCGTCACAGGCCCAGGCCGGACTCCAGGTCAGTCTTCTCACCACTGGAGGACCAACACCTCACTTCCCTAGCTCCCAAGAACTTCTAGTGGGGCCACATTAGAATAATCCCCCAAATCAGGCAGCCTATGGTGTCAGCTTTCTCTCCAGTGCGCTGCCCCCCAAAGGAAGCAGAATGTATGAAATTTATGCTATTTTGGACTCAACAGGGTTACTCCTACTTGTAAATCCTTCCAAATTACATTCTCAGCAATGAGTATCAAAACGTTCTAGATTTTCAATCCTCACGAACGATGATTATGTTTTACTGCGGTGATTAGGGTCACCCAAGACCAACTCCCCGAGCACCTTTCAGCCCTTCTCAAAATGACGCTGTTGCTACATTCACTCTCCTCTTCCCCATCCCCCGCCAAACCTCATCTTCACTTCATTGTCCCCACTCACCTCCACTTAAAGGAGAGTCCCTCCCCAAGGTTGGCCTTCAACTGTACTGCTTCCTCTTACCCACAGAACATTTGTCTCTGTCTGCCCTCAGGCCTTTGTCACGGAAATCCAGTGAGGTTCTTCCTCAGGTAAACAAAGATGTTATCTTACTGACTGCTCCTTCATGACTCCCCTTTGCTCTGCACTGTTCTAGTTTTTGCATGTTTCTCTCCCCTCCACTTAGTAGACCCAAGAGTACATGAACTGTTTATTCATCTTTCCTATCCTTCAATATCTTCATACTTCCAGCATGGTCTTCAAAAAAAAACAAGAGGTACCAAATGAGTATTTGTTAAATAATAAATGGACACATAATGGAGAGAGTGGAGCCCAGAGTCTCTTCTCAATGAACACTTTTCTGTTGCACTAATTCCCTTTCTATGCTGAAAAGTGGGCAGTGGAATGACCTGCATTTTAGGCCTTCTCTGACTTACCTATAGCTGTTTAAAGTTTTTAGAAAGTAAGCATTAGAGGAGATAATGGGAGAGGTTAAAGAATTATAAAACAAAGAAAGAGAAAATGTTATTTATCAAATTCCTTTGGAAAGAGAATCTGCTGATGTAGAAGAAATACCATGATGACAGGTTTGGGGTAAGAAAGGAGGTACGGGGAGATGTGAGACCCCCCCCAAAAACATATCAAGAAACAAAAGGTGGTCTCTAAGGTACCTTTGGGGGGGGTCCTAAGAACATAAGAGTGTTTGTTTCTGAATGTCAAGGTCCTTTGGGTATGTAAACTTGGGAGAGAGGCCTAAAAAGTAGGCTGAAGTGGAATCTTTCCACTTAGCAAGGGGGCAGCAGCTGGAGCTCCCAAAGGATATCTTGGAAGCAGGAGGGAAGGCCAGTGCTTTTGGGAGAACATAATTAGCTAACAGGGTATCTTTAGTTACTTGCTCTGAGGTGTGCAACGCACCTCCTTCCTTGGTTTCCTTAGGGAAATTTCAGGCAAGTTTATATACCTTTCTTTCTGAGACACCCAAAGGAGTGCTGAGCTCTACAGCCAAATGGACACAAAGGAAAAGACACCATGTCAGCAACCACCTAGGCAGTCAATAGCTGCCATGGGAATCATGCCCACAAACTGCGTCATGAGATCTGGAAGTGAGCAGGCATCCCCCTCCATGGCAGTGGCCCCAGGAACCAGCAGCCTACGAACTCTGGAAATTCTGTCTCCAAGGGACCTGAGTGAAGAAATTGGGCCCCAGCAGGAGGAGCATGGTCTTAAAGCCAGTGCACTGGGCAAGGAGAGAGAAATCTATAATCCAATCCTAGATCTGCCCCGACTGTTGGTGACACGGACAGGAAGTGTATGGGGTTTGGAGCATTTTAAAGATTCCTAAAAGTAGGAGTCCTATGCAGATATAAGATTATTCAGTCCTGTTATCCAAGAAACTCCCCAGATATCCTTCTGCGTAGATGTGGCACCAACAAGTACAGGAAGTGTCTCAGAGCCCTTGGCTTCTAGACCTGGGCTGAACATGGCATGCCATGCAGAAAAGAGCTGGCTAGTGAGCTACACCGCATCTACATAACTATGAAGTGATGCAAAATCAAACAGCGCTTTCTAGCTGACCCAAGTCTCAGCCTTTTGCAATAACTAGAAATTATCACTTCTTTATGCTTCAATTTCAGCACCTTCAAAATCAGGATAATACCATTTATTTTAGTGTACTTTAGTAGTTTGAAGGTAAATTTGAAAGAATGTAAAAAGACTCTAAGATTCTGATAAGATGGATGCCTTTAAATCCAAGATCATTACTAATAAGTACTTTTTCCCTTCCCTTAACACCTCTGTAAAACCAGTGAGGAATAGTGAAAATTACCCTACTTTAAAATTGTGGGAAATTGCGAGAATGAGAGCCTAACCAATTTTCCTTCAAATTACCAAGATATTCAGAGGCAAAGCCCAGAATGCAAACTCTCTACCAGGCATCACTGGAGAATAGAATAATGAAAAACTCTGGATTAAGGCAGACTTGGATCCTAACTTTAGCCCATTCCCTAATTAGCTATGTGACTTTGGTTCTATTTCACAACTCTTCCAGGCTTCAGTTTCTTTACCTGTGAAATGGGCTCGTGATACTAACCTACAGATGAAGGAAAAGCATGTGAAACAACCAGCAGGGTGTCGGGGTGCCCAGTAAATGGTAACTCCTGGAACTGTGATCCTGTTCCTAAAGAAAGCCTTTTCTTATGCACGACTGAAAGGCAAGGGGTATCCTCGGGCAGCAATTGCAAAGAGGGGAACTCAAACCATTTCGTGACTTATTTTAAAACCAACTTCATTTCAGGAAGAGATGTAAAACCCCCAAAATTCTGAAGTTAAGGAAAACAAAATATTAATATAGTCTTATAAGGAAAAAACATATTTGAAATGAAAATTCAAGGCCTGGCCACACATGATGACTGCTTTCCTTCGGTGCTTGTGAGTCAACTCATTTCTTCTTTGCTGTTTCTCATATATGCAGCCTTTACCTTGTGAAGACAAAGACAACTGCTCAAGTGAAAGTGACAGAAAAGATTAGTTGCTTTGTGTGAAAACAGGGGAAGGGAAAAATGTTTTTTTCTTAAATTTTTCAGTGAAAGACAAAGTTCTCAGAGAGATGGAGGGGTGCTTAAAAAAACAGGATAAAATATGATTCTTTGAGTCCCAATGTTATTTCTTTCACTTGTTATTTATGTTTGAAAATAATACACAAACTGAATATTGGGATCTACATGGACCACAGCTTATGCAACACTCCATTTGTCTCAGCTATGCTAATACACACGCAGGGAGATAATCTATCAAGTTACTAATAAGCAGAGATTCAGACGCCAACACACAAATCCTTCTGAACATTTATATTCTATCAAGTTGGGAGTATTTCTAGAAGACGTATGTGTGCGTAGTTTATCTAATAGACTGGAATGGCTCTTATTTCTGTTCTGCCAAATAAAGGGAAATTTCTCTGACTGTAAATGTGACTGCTTCAACTCTCAAACTGCAAATTTTCTGGGCATTTCCTTTTCACGCTCCCTGGCAGGTCTAGCCACCATCAAATTCTCCAGGTTTGTCAAAGCCTTAGTAATAGCCCCAATTTACAAAGTGCCTGCAACTTGGCCAGAACTCGAGATAGAAAATCAAAATACACACAAAAATAAGAGATTTTGAAAACGGGCAAGGATATGGAAATGGCCACCATGTTTAGACCAACACTAAAATATGGCCTCGACTTCTAAAAAGTGCAGAAAGTAGTGAAATGTAGAAGGCACATTAAAATGAATAAGCAAGGGGACCAGTATGGCTCAGAGTTCTCAGATCTGACATGGGCATTTGGTACCTGGTTCACCCTAGTAGCTGTGTGGCCTTGAGCAAGTCATTCATAATTTCCCAATTCATTAAATGCAAATAATACCCCCATTTTGGTATCGTTTCCACATTTTTGGAAATGTCTGGCAAAGAACCTGGGCTGAAGAAGGTACTTGATGGATGACAGTGTCCTCCCTTGAAGAGAGGTTGCAAACTCAACTGGCCTACAGGGCTCAGTGAGAAACGAAACTCTAAAAGGCTCCACGAGTGTCAGGATGTAGGAAAACAGGGAGCGTAGCGGGAGTCTACGTGTTATTTGAGCACCTTCAATTCTGCTACAGAGGATGGATGAAGCTCATCAGAAGGGCTAAGCACTGTCAGTAAGTAAGCTAGCAGTTTATGGGATATAACCAAACCTCAGAGAATGTGTCAGAACAGACAGCCAGTACTCAAGCAGCTTGCGAGACACAAATGAACTCCTAAGATATGCCAAATAAGGGCCTATAACCTATAGGGCATGTCAGAGAAAGGTAGAATAGATAAATATGAGGGAACAGATAAGAACATTACCTAGAGAAAGTAAGTGTTAGGTCATGATCATGCCTGCTCGGGGCCAACAGCTAATTCAGCCCCGCATGGAAGACCATTGGTGACAACAACCTGCTCCCATGCTGGGTCCACGTGTGCTCTACCTAAGAAGTGCAGGTGACAACCAGGGCTGTCCAGCAGGCCACCAGCCAGGCATGCTGCCACGGAGCCAAGTGTGCACTGCCTCTGGGTGTCCTGTGTTTACTGAGGCCCCTTGCTCACAATAGTCCTGACAAGCAGAGCGGGAGAGGCTGTAGTGGCAGAGAGAGACAGAGCAGGTGAACATGGTGTGATCCTGGGGTCAGAGAGTACACACCGCCCCCCTGCCGGTCCCATGCTCCATGCACCCACCTGCCCCTCGTCCTCCTGCATCTGTGTGTGCGTGTTTAAACTGACTTAATAAACTGGGTGATCAGAGACTTCATTTGGTCTGAGCCTTTCTGTGCAGTGGGGACTTGGTGTGGACCATTCCCTCAGGTGATCTCCTCTGACCAGGAGCCATGAAGACTGTGGCATGGCAGAGGGCATGGGAACTTGTCCCAAGAGGAGCTACTGTTCATCCCCAAGCTGGGCTGCCCTTTGGGACCCAGTCTAGGTTTCTCACATTTTCTGATGTTTTACAGAAACTCGGGAAATTTGGATTTCTGTGTCAGATCTCCCAAGTTCGAAATGTTGACAACTCGTTGAACATTTTGAAATTCTGTTCAGGTAAAATAAAGCTCATCCTCCATGGCCACTGCTTCTTTGCTTCTGCTGCCTTCATACTGTTGCACAACTCTGTCCGGCCCTGGTGCCGAGGGCCCTGTCGCGTGGCCCTTTGGCTGTAAAAGCAAGATGCCCGCTGCCACGTCTCACCTTCTGGGGCTCCCTGCTTATGGAGGGCCCGGCAGACCTGAGGGCCCTTGCATTAAGTGTCTCCTCAACTCCAGGACAGCAACGACTGAACCCAGAAGGGGGGGGGTCACATACCCTAAGCTCACGTGACAGAAAAGAAAATGGACCACTCAGCGGGACGCTCAGGTGTTACTCGAAGGTGGCTACAAGCCTGTGCTAGACAGCTTCCTCAAGGCTACACTGCCCCGCTCAGGCCTTCCTTGTTTTCTCTGTCTCTCCTCTCCTTCTCAGGCCAATGACCATGAGTCAGAACAAAATGAGGCACATCTGGGGGCTAGAGGAGGTGACTCTTCCTGTGGTACCTTCGACCAAAATCAGACGACTGAAATGAGGAACAGTTTTGTTTTGGATGTCGTGTATTCGAGGTAAAGTGTGTACTCCTGTGCTCCTTTGGTCTACAAGTGGACCAAAGTGATTCTGTACAGAAGGGCCTATTTCCTGCCACCACTTGAAGAAAGGCGGGGCCTGTCCTTTCCTGAACAGCCTGTGGGGGAGGAGGTATGACTAGAGCACCAGAAGGCTCCTTATAAGAGAAGACTCCAGAACACGTGCTTCCTGAGCAAGGGGCTGGAGTGCCCAGGTGCCCAGAATAATGTCCAGGGGGTGGACAGTGGGCAGAGGGCTACCCCTCTGTGCGGAACAAAACTGAACTCCTCTGTGGGTGCTGGAGACTGTCAGAGCCAGGATGTGTGCGTGCTGGCATGCAGGAGGGTGGAGTGGGGACGTCGGGAGGGAGGCAGGAGGCACTGGCTTTCTTGCACACAGACACAGTCCAGGAGCTTGATTTGCCCGTCCTTGCCCTGGACAACAAAAGAGGCAGCCACATCATGAGGAAACCAGTGGGTGGGATGGCTAATCAACAACTGAATCCAGAGGCACAGTCAGAGCATGGGGAGCCCATAGGGGGCTGTGTACAAAGGGGACATGGTCACATATTCCCAAAGCTCTACCCAAGTTCTGACCAGTGAGAGCACCTGGTGGCGGACTTGTGTGGGTCATATTGTTGAGTGATCTCTCCTGGGTGATCATTACCAGTCAGGGCCTGTGGGAGGGCTGGGGACCCAGTGATAAGGGCCCAAGGGCTTACGTCTCTGGAGAAGACCAGCTATAAACATGACAGTGACTGGAAGAAAACCATGTGACTGTGGGCTGTGACACCTGCTCTGAAGGGAGGAAACCGGGTGACAGGACAGAGGATGGGTGGGGGGGAGGAGCTACTACAGAAGTCACCACTCTAGGAAGGAGACAGGAAGACAATCTCCTGGTAAGATCACCTACAATTTTTACAGGAATAAAAATTCTCAGGAAACAAAATATTAAAAAAATACACCAGTATTGGCTTCTTTCTTTATACTAAAATATTAATATGTAAGTTAAAGGGCAGAGAATTGAAAACAATGTTGGAAACATCAGCTTATTTCTAGAACATAAGAGTATGCCAGCCTCTGTTGGACTTAACCACAGATTTCCCAGGCCGGTGTTTTGTATCCTGCTAAAATATAATTTAAAAATTAAATTCTCTCCACTCTGGGCCTGGCTAACTGAAAATGGCAACTATAACGCAGCTGTAATTGATTTCTTGTATCAATCACGGACGAGCATTTGAAGCCGGACGGTTAGGATGACTGCTGTAGTCCAGTCAGTGGTATAACTTGTGCTGGCTGCGATTCAGGGCCAGCGTGTCTCGTGACAGGTACCTTCTGCTGGCCAGCAGGTGACATTCAACGATACTGGGCACAGAATGAGAGGAGCCAGACTGGCACACCCTCTGCCCCTCTGCCCGCCTCTGACAGCAGTCGGCAGGACATACATCTCTTGGAGAGAACGTGGACACAGCCCCAGAAGGATGTGTTACTGCGATCTGCTAGAAGGGATCGCTGCAAGCGCCGTGGGAAATGATGCCCTCACCCCAGGGTTCCCAGGCACATGTCCTTCAAGGATCAGTAAAATAAGGGGGTGGCAGATGGAGGGAGTGCATCATGGAGATGACAACCTTCTGTATTGTCAAATAAGGACATTAAGACAGACACCATTCCACAAACTGTCATATACCCATACAGCGGGATGCTATTTAGCAATAAAAAGAAACAAATTACTATTATATTCAACTACGTGGATGAATCTCCAAAGCTTTGGGCTACATGGAAGCAGCCAGACACAAAGGAGTAAATGCTGCCCCATCCCATTTACATGGCATGCTAGGGCAGACACTAATCTGTAGTTACAGAAAGCAGCTCACAGCTCGCCTAGAGGCTGGGCAGGGGCGCTGACTGTAAAGGGGCACAAGAAACTCTCTGGACTGATTGGAAAGTCCAAAGTCTTGATAGGGGTGCTGGTTACATGGGTGTATACATGCCAAACTCATCAAAGTACACTTAAAATGTGTGCATTTCACTGTATGTAAATTATGCCTTAACAAAGTTGATTGAAAAAATTAAATGTGACCAAAAAACAAAACCCTATATATCTACTCTCATAGTTACTTCACAAAAGTTGTTTTTAATCCCTGAATAAAGAAGATACAAAAAGACAGTCCTTTTGAATTAAATATTAAATTTTAGTTTAATGAAAAACACGATTTTTTTTCATTCTAAAGCCCAGTGATGGGAACGTCCATGGGACTGACCAGGGATCAGAAGATGAGCATTTGAGAACCACTGTTGTCTCCCTTCCTCCCCCATATCCCACTCCCTGTACCTGACCTCAAATGGTACCTTAACCAGGCTCATGACTATTCATTCAGCAATGAACAATCCAACTAGAGCTACCCAATTGGGCATTACAGGAAAAAGGCATGACTTAAATAACTAAGGAATTTTATCTCAGGAAAGGCAAGCAGAAAAGGGCAGGAGGCAGAGGGAACAGGAAGGGTGAAGGACAAGTGGAGAGAACTCTGGGCAGCTACACCCCTGAGTGCCTCTTCCCAGTCCTCTCTCTGGGCCTGCAAATTCAGCTCATGAAGACTTGCACCCAGGGGGCCCTGTGTGTTCATGGGTCAGCTTGGCCCCTTAAATGAACTAGCAGCAACCACCAGCAAGTTATACAGTCAACAGGGCTCTAATACCAGGAATCAAGACCCTTCCCTGCTGGTCACAGAGCCTTGCCAGGTGCATTCAGGACCCCAGGAGACCTTTAAGACCATCATAGGGGAAAGGTGCAAAAAAGAAATCGATTTTTATTTAACAAAGAAGCAGCAAAGATTTTTCTGAAGTCTAAAGTGTAATAGTATAAAATATCTATATACATTAACATCAGATTTTCCTTCAAAGAAGGTCTAAAACTAAATAGACTTTTAAAAAAATGCTTTTTACCTTAGCCACCTTAAATCCACTGGTTCACCAAGAAAAGATTTTAGTAGTAGCCAAACTGTTATCATAGGTGTGATTGTATGTTCTAGAAAACATTGCCAATGCATCAGAGAGTCAGATAATGGAAGGAAAAGGTTGTCATACTTAATTGTTTTCAAAGATGTATTCGTTTTTTGGGGGGGTGAGAGAGCGAGTACAGGGGGGAGGGACAGAGGGAAAGGGAGAGAGAGTCCCAAGCAGACTCCACACCAAACATGGATCCCGACCTGGGGCTCAATCTCATGACCCTGAGATCATGACCTGAGCTGAAACCGAGAGTTGGTCGCTTAACCAACTGAGCCACCCAGGTGCCCCCATACTTAATTAAAAAATTCAGCAATGTTGAGGGGGGAATGAACAATCAAAATGAAAAATAAAAAAATCCAAAATTCTCAAAGACACAACTGTACGTCAAAAGTCACTAGGATTCCAAGGGTAAAATCTCACTCAGTCCCTATGCCTTTTAAAAATTTACTTATTTTTTAATGGGGCATCTGGGTGGCTTAGTCAGTTGAGTATCCGACTCTTGATTTCGGCTCAGGACATGATCTCAGGGTTGTGGGACCGAGCCCTGCATCTAACTCCTTGCTGAACACGGAGTCTGCTTGTCCCTCTCTCCTCCCCCTCCCCATTCTTGCTCTCTCTCTCTCCCTTTCTCAAATAAATAAAATCTTTAAAAAATTTACTTATTTTTTTTTAAAAACAAACACTTAACCAGCACTTAGGAAGGCAGACACCATTCTAAGCACTTTACACACCTAAATTCATACACTGCTCACACCAACCCAACCAGGCAGGTGTCTTTGTCCCTCTTCTACAGTTAGTCTCTTGTGGACATTAACTGGCAGAGCCTGGAAAGGACACTGGCACACCCTAACAGCTATGCGTTTGCTGGGGTGGGGCCACTTTTGTTTTGTTCAAGAGAGGGACTGTACATTCGGGTCATGTTTGTTTCTAGTACTGAGGCCCTGAGACTTCTGTGACTGAGTATCCCCAAGAAAATGTGAGACGTGCAGCACATCTACCTGTGAATGCATCTGGTGGCCCTTCCTACACAGAGAACTGGGGATTCTCCAGGCAAATGCTCACAGGTCATTCCTGGTGCTGATTACAGCACCTGGGATAAGTACAAAAAGGAAGCGAAACAATGACATGCTTTCAGAACTTGGCTTTGATACCTTCAAAGAAAGCTGAACCCTTTGGTTTTGGATTTTATATATTCTGAGGTGAAAGCAGAGATTCTGAAAGGTCCCACATGATTTTCTGTATTTGGGTTCTCTAACATGCCTTCACAGTAGCATCTTCACAATTTTGGCCAGATCTGATATGGCGTGAATTAGTATTTACTTGCAATTTTTATTTAAATCAACTCAGCTTTTTGTTCTTATTCTTTTCTTTTTTTGAGTTCTTGGAAGTATAATTGACCTACAACATTATATTAGTTTCATGTGTATAATGTAATGGTTCGGTATTTGTATATATTATGAAATGATCACCTCCTAAGTCTTGTGAATCTCTGTCACCACACAGGAATGGTTACATTTTTTTTTCTTATGATGAGAACTTTTAAGATTTACTCTCTGTGACCCCAAGGGTCCACATTATATGTTAAAAAAAAAAAAAAAAAAAGAAGGCAGTAGGAAGGGACAAATGAAGAGGGGGAAATCGGAGGGGGAGATGAACCATGAGAGACTGTGGACTCTGAGAAACAAACTGAGGGTTCTAGAGGGTAG
>NW_027397091.1:13459252-13475626 GCF_003265705.2 Callorhinus ursinus
AAAGAAAGAAAGAAAGAAAGAAAGAAAGAAAGAAAGAAAGAAAGAAAGAAAGAAAGAAAAGGAAAGAGATTTATTATAACGAATTGGTGGAGTATGCAAGTGGCTCAGTTGGTTAAGCATCTGCCTTCGGCTCAAGTCATGATCTCAGGGTCCTGGAATCAAACCCTACTTCCAGCTCCCTGCTAAGTGGGGAATCTGCTTCTCCCTCTCCCTCTGCCCCTCCTCTCTGCTCCTGTGCGCTCTCTCCCTCTCTCTCTCTCTCAAATAAAACTTAAAAAAAAAATTACTCTCTCAGCAACTTTCAAATGGACAGCACTATTAACTATAATCACAATCTGTACATGACATCCCCAGGATGTATTTTATAACTTTTGACCATCTGCACCCATTTTACCTACCCCTACCCTGTCTCTGGCAATCACCAATCTGTTGTCTGTATCTGTGAGCTTGGTTTGTTTTTCAGGTTCCACATATAAGTGAGATCATACTATAGAAATTAAGTATCCTCTTTATCCATGTCTTATCTTTTATGCATGAAATCAATTTAATAGTTATATTTTATTAACACACTTATCAGTTAAAATAAAATATATCTTGGGGCGCCTGGGTGGCTCAGTCAGTTAAGTGGCCAACTCTTGGTTTTGGTTCAGGTCATGATTTCAGGGTCGTGAGATGGAGCCCCATGACAGGCTCTGCACTCAGCAGGGAATCTACTTGAGATTCTCTCCATCTCCCTCTGCCCCTCCCCGTGCTCTCTTTCTCTCTCAAATATTTTTAAAAATTAAAAAAATATATATTTATCTATGCATCAACAAAAATCACTGCATGTCCTCCAGTGCTGTGAGTTCTCTGTTTAGGAGAATTCAAATTCTGAGCTGATAAAAGCCCATCTTCACCCTCTAATTAAAAATATGGGATTAGGGGTGCCTGGGTGGCTCAGTCGGTTAAGCGACTGCCTTCAGCTCAGGTCATGATCCTGGAGTCCCAGGACTGCGCCCACATCAGGCTCCCCGCTCTCATGCTCTCTCTCTCAAATGTTTTTCAAAATATGGGATTAATACATATACCTTCAGAAATTATTTTGATATATGTGTACATATCAATATAACATGTATGTACAAAGGGAGCTACACACACACACACACACATACACACACACACACAATTTCAAATGACTGAGAAAAAGAAATTGAGCAGGAATTAGGCATTAAGTCAGGGGCAGTGAGAAGTACCAGCTCACGGACATGGCATAACATCTGAATAAGAAACCACACAATCTGGCCAGTAAAGTTCAAAACACCACCACCACCACCACCACCCAGACATCATGTACTCTCAACAGGAACCTCAAATATATAAATTAATGCCTAGGTTTAAAAAATAAAAAGGAAAACAATATATAGAAATAAGAATCTAAAAGCTTGACTAATTATAAGATGCATTTGCACTGTTTCTCCTAGAAGACTTGAAAGGGCATGCATGCCTAAAGGGAGAGGTTGATCCCAAGCCCCCAGTAGCATGGTTGGGGGGCTGGGGTTGGGGGTGGGGGGGGAGGGCTGGCTTCAGGCTCCCTCCACTCTCCCTCCCCACAGCAGCTCCATGCTGGTCCGCTTTCTGCAGTGCCCTTCCTCATACATAATCTGCTGAACAAATGTCTCTGCCGAGAAGAAATTTGTCAACCACTGGTGTGATCCAATTTCCCCATTCTACCAATGAGAAAACTGAGGCTTGGAGAAGGTAAAGACTCACGGTCACTCAACAAAGTGCAGCAGAACCAGAGCCTGAAGACCTCAGCGTCCAGATTCCCTGTCTGAGGTTCACTTCCAAGAACACCCTCATGCAGCTGCAGACATCCACCCTAGTGGATGTCATTACATCAATAACCTCACCTATGCTTGAAAATGAAGAAGTGTGACTCCTCATTAATTCCTTGAGGAGGGGAGAGCATCCAGCAATATTTAATGAAGTGTTATGAGTCAATGGAACTAAATTAGGAATCAGATGAAGTCATTATTTCAGAAAGAATGATGTAAGGAAGCAGGCACATCTCTTCCTGAAAAGTTGTATAAATCAAATAATGCCTAAAACAGATTAGGGAAAGCTTCTTAAATTAATAATAATAGAAACAACAATAAAAACAGCAGTAGTAATAGAAGCAATAGCTATAACATTATTATATACCAGGTACCAGACTTAACTTTATGTGAGCTGATACCCTTGTAACATAAACATTATTATTCCCATTTTTATAGATAAGAAAATCGAGCTTAAGCCCAGGGATAGGGTGACTGACTGTCCTGGTTCACCTGACACCAAATGGTTTCCCAGGGGTGGAACTTCCAATACCTACAGCAAAAACTCCTGGATAACCTGGAAGGGCTGGTCACCCTACCTGTCGGGTTGGTAAGTGACAAGAACTTGCTTCCATGTCTGCCTGACTCCCCAACCACCACCACCTTCTATGGGATAACTTCTGTCCATGTGCTACAGTCTAGACTTGCAAAGACCAGTTTAAAGGAGGGTATGACCAATATGTTACAAAACAAGATGTTCACATGCAGCTTCATCTCCTTTTATTAAAAAAAAAAAAAAAAAAAAAAAAAAAAGATAGAGAAAGCCCTGGGAGCCTCGAGCCTCCATTCCTCCAGAAGAGTAAAGAAGGGGCACTTACCTTGACCTCAAACTCGAAGTGCTCATCCTTCCCTTGCCCACACAGCACATAGCGTGGAATACTAATTTTAATCGGGTCCTTCAGGTCGTCTGGATTTGCTCCCAAAGAGCGAGAAACCATCCGCTATCAAAGAAACAAGAGATAGGGAGAACAAAGAGAAACCGAGATCACTCCTCAGCAAATACCCTGCTTGGGCAGGCGGGAGAAAATGTGTTTCAAGCAGAGAAGAGAACATCAAACTAGTGGAGTTTATTTAGAAAAATGATGGCTTCCTTTGAAAGAGAAATGCTAAGTCTCTGTCATCACAAAAGACCATTTCTTTAGGTATACTATTTCAAGAAATTAGGGCAAAAGCACTTCAAAATGTTGTTTGGCTTTGAAGTTCCTTCCAATTTATAAGAAGAAGTGAAAAAAGAGACAGATTACATATCCCGATTTTCAAAAAAAATCAATGTAAACCAGATTCCTTTCTGAAAAGTCTTGATCATCTGACAAACTTCTTTTTTCTTCAGAGACTATCAGATTGCCGTACATAAAGCTCCAAAAACTGGAGATTTTATTCAAATTTACTTCATTTTTAACTTCTAGGCATTTTTATAAGCCAGTGTAGTACAGAAAGCTCTTTAAACCACAATTAAAATAAATACCAAGTATTTTCTTTAGGTTTCATTTGATTAGTAATCAACCTGGCTCTGACAAATATTTATGGTTTGGATGGTGGGAAGCCAGAGGGGTTTGAGAAGGAATCATTATGAAAAAAATAAATCTTCAAAATGAGTTCTCTTGAGTATAAATGGGCAGAAATCTCTGGACAATCCTTATCATTTGCACTAACCTGGGGCTTTAGACAACACAAGAAAATATGTTTTTAAAGCAGCAGCAGTAATAAAATAATTATAATTATATTTAGCATTTATTGAATACTTACTATATACCAAGAACTGTGCTAAACAGTTTATATGCATCATTTCATTTAATACTCACGATCCCCCATGAGGTATTAACCATTATCAGATGAGGGGCCCCAGACCAGGCCGAGAGTCGAGATAATATGAAAGAGGCAGGTAGCAGAGCTAGGATTCAAATCAGGCTAACCTAGTGCCCACCTGTGCACCATGATGCCTGCCAGCCCACCTCCATCAACTGTTACACTGCCATCAGGAAATTTTTAAATAATTTCAACCATCTGAGATAGACCCAGCTAATGGACATTGCCACATACACAGAATTTAAGAAGACGGAAACTCCATGATTCCACAGTGATTCCATTCCTATCTGACTAAAAAAAAGCACAGGGCAAAATGGGGTCCTGGATCCTGAGCCAGGTATAACGAGGAAGCTTGAATTTCTGGATGACACAGAGGTGTAGAATCTGTCTCAGATTACTGCTTTTGTCTAGCGGACACTGTAAATATTTTGGCCCTGCTACGAAGTTACCAGAGCCTTTTAGAGCACCTAATTTTTCCCTGCATGGCTGGTCACCCAAAATGAGAACCATTAGTTTTATCGAAATGGTACACTTATTTAGCTGTCCCTGATGTCAAAAACCACAGTGGAAATTCTTCAAAAAAGAGTTTCTCAATACGTACACTGCCAAAAGACCTTTCAATTCACTGACAGTATGTTTCCAAATTACTGTAAAGGTGGACATTTCCTGAAACATGGACTATGTTTTATCTATTTGAAGAGTGAGAAGGAAGAGAAATAATCTAGTAGTTTTAACGATTTTCAAAGAGCACATTTACTGTTAAGAAATGTCTCTGACCATAGCTGAGCCATGAAGTTCTTGCTCTGCTGCCTAAGCCCCGAAATCTTCTATGCCATACTTAATAACTATATTTTTAAGCAGGAACATAATTTCTTCTCCAGATCTGCCACAATCACTTGGGAAATCCACTTGTTGCAGTGTGTGTGAGTTTGAAGCTTGAAGTTGGCAGCGGTGGGAGAATGTCCTCAGCAGAGGGGAATGCTGCTCTCAGGAAGTGAAGCAACAACAAGCAACTGATGATACTAGTTGAGAAATAAAGACCCACACACCCTACCTTAGGAGGAACCTCCCTCTCCCTACCAGTTAGACCCAAAGGCCAATACCATAGCTCATTTGATGAGGAGCTCTCTCTATCCTAAGAGGCTAGAATGAGGAAAAGGAAGAAGGAAGAAAGGTAATCAAATTCACTAGGAACAGTGTATTATCATGTGTATTATGGGTTCTTAAAAAGATGTGGATAATAGCATCAAGCATAAATACTCGGTACTCAAACTCTACCATAATGAGCATCCCTGAAGCAATCACTTGGGATCCCCTGGGTATTCACTTCAAAGATGCGGAGAGCGGAAAGAGAAGACCCAGAATCAAATCCTAGCATAAGGACTTGGTCTCAGGCTAACAGTCACCACCCACCCTCTCTGCACTTCAGCCTCATGTCTAAGGAAATGGGCATAGTATTTAGCAAATCCCATCTATACAGCAGGAACCCAACTGTGAACATGACAGTGTCCTGCCCTGTGGGACCTCCCTTAGAGGCAGACTGACAAGTAAACTTGTAATTCCAGCAGGATTAGAAAACTGTGATGGCAGTTTATAGCATCATTATTTACAATAGCCAAGCTATGGAAGCAGGCCAAGTGTCCAACGATTAATGAATGGATAAAGGAGATGTGATATATGTACACAATGGAATATTACTCAGCCATAAAAAAGAACAAAACCTTGCCATTTGCAACAACATGGATGGAGCTAGAGAGTATTATGCTAAGTGAAATAGGTCAGAGAAAGACAAGTATGTTATGATTTCACTCCTATGTGGAATTTAAGAAACAAAACAAATAAGGAAAAGGAAAAAATGAGAGACAGACAGACAAAGCAAGAAACAGATTCTTAACTAAGGGGAACAATCTAATGGTTACCAGAGGGGAGGTGGGGGGGATGGATGACCTGAGGTGATGGGGTCTAAGGGAGTGCACTTGTCATGATGAGCACCAGGAAATGTATGGAACTGTTGAGTTACTATATTGTACACCTGAAATGAAAATAATGCTGGATGTTAACTAACTGGAATTAAAATAAAAATTTAAGTAAAAAAAGAAAATTGTGACGGGGCACTGAATAAGAAAAACTGTGAATATACACATGGCTATCTAAATGCCATGACTTTTACTGAGGAAGAGCTGCAGCCAAAACTATCCAGTATATTATTAACTAAGCAATAGTGACTTAATTTTAACTTTCTAAGAGCCTTTTCTTATAGGCACCCTTCGGGTATACAATCAAACACTGGTATCTTTTACTGATCACCCACCATGTGCTATGCACAAGGCTAGATCCTGGGAATACAAAATAAAATAACTTCTACAAAGTCTCTGTAATTTCTAAGACCTTTAGTTTTTCTCAACTGCATCAAATTTTGAAAAAGATTTGGTTTTTCCACTCCATATGGATTACATTCTAAAGTTAGCCAACTTAGCTTTCTCTTTTTACAAGTCAACATTCTAAGTGGGATAAGACTGAAAGTGATGGTCTGGTTACTACACAGACATTTTAAGACTGGAAAGTTCTCTATTTCTAAGAATTTTATAATTGTGAAATCAATGCCTAGTGAAAGGAAAGTTGCTTAAGCTTGGGCTCACTGATCCTTTAAAGAAAAAAACCCCTGCCTTTGATAATTTACAAATCTGGGTAAATGGGTAGGAACCCATTATCTGGGAGGAACTGGATCTTGTAATGTTTATATCGTTCACCTAACTCTTATAATGCTTATGTCACTCACCTAAATGTTATGTCACTCGCCTAAATCAGGTTGTGATCCCAGGATCCTGGGATCAAGCCCCTCATCAGGTTCTCTGCTCAGCAGGAAGCCTGCTTCTCCCTCTGCCTCTCCCCTTGCTCGTGCTCTCTCTCAAATAAATAAATAAAATCTTTAAAAAAAAAAAAAAAGCCACTGCCCCAATCACAGAATCAGACAGTGAAGTTTAACTGCATCCTGGGTTGAGAAGATGGATACTTCTCTCTCCATTATTTAATAGCATGTTGGGGCTAGAAATATTGTTACCACCCATAGGCACAGTTTACTTCAATGTCAAAGATTTCAGAGTAACTAAATATTAATGAGTGTAGAGAAATGTACAACTGCAGAAATGATTAACTGAAAAATAAGCTAGGCATCTGAAGACATTTGAGTTTTATCTATGCATAGATGAACAGAAAGACAAATCAAAAGAGTATGTGTTTCCATCAAACCACAGCTGCAGTGTAATTTTTAGGAACTACTTTTTGAAGTCAACTTCATGAGGAATGTAGAATTCTCAGACACAGTGTGAAAGGTTCCTGACATTCTCCTAAACCATGTTTATGGTGGAGAGGAAGGAGAACTAACATAAATGTCTCCTAAACTTATTTTTTATTTATTTATTTTTATTTGAATGTAGCTATATTTTGAATATCTTGAGTTTCATGCTAGACAAGTAAACGTGTGCTGTATCATATTATATCCTATTATTTAAGGGAGCTTTTAAATTTCTATGTACTTATTTATTTTGGAATCAGTCACAGTTTCTCCACATGTGGCAAAGATGATGCTTAGACTTGGAAGGAAAGTTGGCCATACATCATACGAGGAGGTAAAGAAACATGAAAGGCCGGATGCCCATCTTACAGCAGATCTGAATAAATATGGAGGACATTTCAAGGAACTTTAAATGACTTGTGGAGTGGTTCTATTTAGAAATGAAAGGTCAAGCAAGAGTACATAATGAGTAACTTGGGTTATATTTCTCTAATAAGAAATATCATCTTTTAAAATAAGATACAAAAAAATATTTTTCTGGTAGCTTTTAATGAAATAATGTCTTGTGTCAACAAATATGCTATTTTTCCGTTGTTGGGGAAACACTATAGTCGGATCCTTAGCCAAAAAAAGCAGGCAGAACACAGGCTACATTTTGAATATTCAGATTAGAATCTTCCCTTCCTACTCAGGCTGTCTCCTTCAAAAGGGACAAATTAAGGAAATTAATAGGAAGTGGCATTAACATCCACTTGGATCAATGTTGGCACCGCAGAGGGCACAGAATGGACCAGTTCTACAGGGAGTCATCAACATTTCCCCTAAATACTCTAATTATGTACCAGATGGTGGGATTCAGTGTACGCTCTGACTAAGACAAGGTCAGACCTAAGGACTGCCGTCTGATTTCTGAGAGCCAAATATCCAAGGTTTGCTTCTCAAACACAGGCTGGGTTTTTATCAGCTTTAACGCAATTACCAATTCTCCTTTCTTTGTTCCCAGCATAGTGCATATTTTGATTCCCTCCTTTTTTTCCACCACACAGGCCATACTGATAGTTCTAGTTAGAGCTATGATATATCAAGGACCTCCTATGCCCCAGCAGTTTGAAAACAAGGGTCTGGGGCAGATGATGAGGATCAGTTCCATGTTCAGGTATGAGCTGTGTTATAAGAAGCAGAGAATAAATGTACCTTATGTGAGCAGGTGCAAATTATGAATAAAGTCAAGAGTCAAAACATGTTTATATTCATCTCCAGAAGGTGACACCTGCCTCTGCTGTGAGGGGACCTTGTGCTAATGCCACATCGTCTCTGAAAGCTGAGTACACAGAGCTGAAGTGGAGTTTGCTAACAGAGGTAGTCACACATACTACAGGCGTCCCCTGACCATGCCTGTCACAACAGCCTGGCATGAAGACACAACACTAACCTGATCTCATTTTAAAGTGAGGTGAGTTAAAAGTACTTCCAAGAGGAAACAGAAATAAGGGTTTTCAAATAAAGAAGTATTTCTTTAATTTTGATATAGATCTGTAGGGATAAACTAACCAGAAAATGATGAACTGTTGGACATAGATATTTGCGGAATATCTTATTTACCCTTAGTGGCCTTAGGGTAAATCCAAAAGGGTTGGATTCCTAACATTCCTAACATTCCTAATCCATGATTCTTACCAGAATAGATTATTTCATCCATATAGATCTGAGGTGATCAACATGGTTTCAAAGTTTAGAAAGACTGGGTATCTGATAAATGTTTCAACTTGAAACTATTAAAAATGTTACCATCTTTTTCTAGATCATGAAAGACTGGTCCCTTTAATGGTCATTATCTCTGGATAACTCACCATTAGATAGATGAAATTCTCAAAAGATTCAAGAATGGGTCTAGTACAATTGAATGAGAACAGGGCAAAAATTGCAAAGTGGCTCTTATGCCAAACATAAATATTGACAGCTTAAGATGTTCAGGAGGGAAAACCAGGTTTTCTTCTTTCTAGTTCTACAATGTCACTGATTACCCATGAATGTATCCCTTATCTCCACTCACTGATTTTTGCAGAGCCCTGGTTTTGGCTCAATTTGTGCTCAATTCTAAGGCCCAGGAGAAATTAAAGTTGGAAGGAGAGGGAGGATTCTATCAGGTGTCTGTAGAGCATATTATTTAAGCTTCAGTTAGAGGAGTAATGTTGAGCATACATGGTTATCTGCGCCATATTCATGCTAGGACTGTATCCAAGCTTTTCTTCTATAGGAGCTAAAAACGCAAAGAACAAAAAGGAGACATAGGTTCATACAAGAGAACAATGGAATGGCAAAGAAACTTGCATGGGAATTTTTTTGGGGGGAGAAAAAACAACTCATAAAAAGAGAAATAATCTTTAACGTCTAGAAATTCCATAAAAGAACTCACAAGAAAAGAATCAACTTCATAATACTTCCAAATATTCATCCCTAGCATAGTCATTCCTATGAGAAAAATAAGTCAATAAAAAAATTTACCCAGACAACGTCAAGAATAACTGTGACCAGGGAGTGACTTTGGCATTGTGGAAATAATGTATGTTCTGAAGTAAGAAGGTCTAAGTTTGATTCCAATTCCCAATCAAGTTATCCTTTCTGAGTTAAATTCCTAAATATGAAGTGGAGATTGATGACAATTCCTCCATCCCAGGACAATCACTGTGGGGGGCTCAAAAGGAGCAATACATGGGAAAGAACTTGGTACACTGTGAACCACAATATAAAGGGTGGTTGGGATTGTTATCACTGTAATCCACTGCATCTTCAGCAACTAAAGATTTCAACCAGATATTAAAAGGCAGGAGGAGTGATTTACAATAGACTCTCCTTCCTTCTTATTAACTGAATCATTCAGTTCCACTCCTTATAAATGAGGCTTTAAAAAATTACAAGGGTGCAACCCTAACAAGAGATTGGATGGTGGTAGTTTGGAGGCTATGTTGTGTAAGAAACAGCAGAGGAACTGAAGGGTGTTGGAGGTAAAAAAGGAAAATCAGAGGAGGCGAGAGAGATAACGGTCTTCCCTGAAAGACAGTTACGTTATAACACAGACTGTGGAACAGACACGTTCTATTCTGTTACAGAAGAATGTGAAGGATGGATGGACCCTGCAGATGGAGATCACAGTAAGGACGATTATGGAAAGAATGCTCTAACAATAAGAGCAGTCCCCAGTGAAGAACTGCTCTGAGGCAGACAGTGATCAGCCTGGAGGTATCAAGAAAAGACTGAACCAGAAAGCCAGCCGAACTAAGTAACTTAAAAGGTCCTGTGACCTATGTTCTTCCCAGTACCTGAATACTTTCCTTAGGGAGAAGTCCTATAAGTTTTATCTGAATTTTATTTTAAATAAGAGCCTTAGACATAAAATATCACAAGGTGAACTATTGGTCCCTATTTTTCTCTTCCTTACAGAAGCAGCATTATACCCAGTGTTGCCATGGCTTCTTGGTGGATGGAGTGTTCTTTGCCCTTTGACTTTGGACTTGGTCGCATGACTTGTTTGGCCAATGGGATGCTGGCAGCCATGATGCATCCACATCTTCTGTGCTTCTGTCATCATTATGATGGCCACTGACCCTTCAGCACAGACCTCAAAATGAGACATTTTGAGTAGACTAACCCTATCTGAGCTGCAGATGATCTGGAGCCAATGGTAAAGCCACCTCAACCTACTTACAAACCATCATTAAGAAATGAAAGCTTTTTTTAATGCCACTAAAATTGGGGGTTGGTCACCTGGCAATAGCTGACTGATATAATATCTATCACAAAAGATATCTTAAATGATGAAGCAGAATCGTCCTAAGAGGCATACTGGAGGCTGCATAACTAAATTAACAAAATAACCTCACTAGAAACTGGTCTAACCAATAAGACTGCTTGACCTTCAAAGAAGCAATAATAAAAGTGCTCTAATCTATTAATAAAAGTGCTCTAATCTATT
Source organism: Callorhinus ursinus (assembly GCF_003265705.2). NCBI lineage: Eukaryota > Metazoa > Chordata > Mammalia > Carnivora > Otariidae > Callorhinus > Callorhinus ursinus. The sequence continues at coordinate 13,470,180 of NW_027397091.1, forward strand.
TATCATTCAAAATTTGAAATCATTTAGGAAAAAGAATGTAAATAAAAATTACCGTAATTACTACTGCTGGGAGGCAAGTATTCTCTCCAAAGGATGCACTTACATTTTTTTGAGTAATGAGAAAGGGTAGACAGTTTTGAAATGTTTTTCAACAAAGACTAAATAAATTCACCCTGCCAACCACAAGTCTGTAAAACAGGCAGCTGCGAGCAGAATGGATTTTAATCAAATTCAGATGAAATCACTGTTTCAAAGTACTCAAAGAGGTATTGTCTAGAATGCATTAACAAGTTCCACAATGTAAATGTTTATGCCCATAGGACAACAATGGAAATGCCACATAACAAAGTATGTATGAACCTATTTATTTTTTTCTGATGCAGGAACTCATTATAACTAAGAAGATCCCACATTAGGCTGGATATGGAGATGCTCACACCTGTCCCTATAGTAGCATCATGGGCTCAGAACTCCTAAAGAATGAGCCAGTGGAGATGGAGGGAGGCCACCAGGATTGAAGCCACAGTGGGTAAAGGTGCAAAGACTAATCCGCTGGCTTCTACAGGGACAACCTAAGGTATGACAACCTTAGTACTTACTTCATGGATAGTAAATCAAATTTTCATATCAGGGAACTATATTTGATCCCAAGGTAAAAAGTATGCTTAGGTGAGAGAAGAAACATGTAAAATTTGAATTGCCGGAGGCTGCTTCTATTATGTAGTGAGATCTGAATGTAATCCTCATTGTGACCTGCCTGGATCATAAAGCAGACTGAAGAAGTTACAATGAATAATACAACTTTTATGCAATGCTCATATTTGCTGCATGCTCCATCTATGAACAATATTAAAGACCATAACTTATAACCTAGTAGAATTATGTTTTTAACCTATGAAGACAAGCGAGTCTAATATTTTTCACTCTTTGTTAAAATCTTTGTACTGTTTATGTACTGTTTCCCTTCCAACTATAGCATCCCTCTGCTGGCATCTTAAATTTCACTCCCTCTGTTCTTCATGATCATTAATTCTGTTCTTCTGATCAAGGATATTTGAGAAAATGCTCAAATGGGGCAATTTTTAAGAAAGTATTTGCTGAAAAAAGCAAAAAAAAATTGAAATTATGTGAAAATTATTGATATTAGAAGACTATTATGGTTTATTTGCAAAATTTCTTCCACAAGAGAAGATCTTCCAGCCAAGAATGTGACAAGCTAACTAATTTTAACGATGTCCTCATCAGAGACTCAAAACCCTTCATGCATAAGGCAATAGGGTGTGTGTGTGTGTGTGTGTGTGTATTGGGGGGGTGGAAGTGACAAAAACAGGCTCCATCTAAAAACATCTGAATTCTATTGCCTCAAAAAGACAAAAAGGCTCCACTTGGTTACTGCAGACAAGGCAGCAGCCACAGTGTGTGCATCCTAATGTGCTCTCCAGTTTCCTGCCCTTTCCTGTTCGTTGCCCCAGACCTGGCTCGAGGAAAATTAATGATGAGATGGAGAACACATTAAGTAGCTTTTAATTTGGATGGGGAAAGACAGAAGGTCCTTACTTCCTGGCCAAAGGGAGACGGTGAATTTTGGGATGGGCTAAGCCTTGACAGCGCCCCTCTCATCAATTAGGAGTAGAAATGAAGAGGGGAGTGGTGACATTTATGCTGCACATCTTCCAAAGGTCTGCCTAGAACAGAGAATGACCCTTCCAGGCCAGGGTTAAAATAAATGGCTTCATGGAATCACTTTGTTCAACTGCCTGAGACATTCTCTGAGTACCTACCATGAGCTTGGCATGATCCTGGCTGGAAGTGGCAGAGGGAGGACACAGCTGTGAAAAACACCTCCTTCCTTCTAAAACTCTGAAGTTTAGTAGAACATACACACCCAAGAAACAGGAGAACACTGGCTGAGCAGCCCAGGATCCGATGAAATAACTAATAAATAAAAAACATGCAACCTGATTCCTCCATAGGAATGTTGAACAGAGGTGAATAAAAAAGAAAGGGTCACTCAGAGGAGAGGAAGATTCTACAGGGCCTAGGTTCAAGCCTCTCACAGAAGAAGAGGGCAGCTAAGTACCAGATGGTACTTTGTTTTTGTTTTTGTTTTTTTTTTTAAAGATTTTATTTATTTTTTTGAGAGAGAATGAGAGATAGAGAGCACGAGAGGGAAGAGGGTCAGAGGGAGAAGCAGACTCCCCGCCGAGCAGGGAGCCCGATGCGGGACTCGATCCCAGGACTCCAGGATCATGACCTGAGCCGAAGGCAGTCGCTTAACCAACTGAGCCACCCAGGCGCCCCCAGATGGTACTTTGTGAAGAGAGATGTACCTGAGGCCGCTATGGGCGTGATTCACCTTGGAAGGGAGGCCAGCAGAACACCTTGGTCAGAGGTTATGAGTGATGAAGGGTTAGCGGGAGGCAGAGAGGGAGGGCAGCCAGGGGAAAGTGCTGAAGGCCTTCTGAGGTGACCCTACAGCTGATAAGATCACTTGAAGGAGCTATGAGAAAAAGACTTGAAGATGAAGAGCCTTTCTAGGACAGAAATAGCAGAAACTCAGAGAAAGAACTGGCATGTGGGGGGCCTGTGTCATAGGGGGAAGGGTAGTCAAAACTAAACCAACAAGTAAGGAGCTGAAATCACATAGGTTGGAAAGTAAGAGTCAAAAAGTCTGAGAGGAGGAAGGAAAAGGCAATTAACTGAACAAGAAGACACCGCAGGGCATGTGGTGCTGCCTCCATTCCATGTATTAGAGGGGAGAGTATTTTAAATCCCTGGGTCCTTCCAGAAAGCTTGATGCATTACTAATGTGCTCTGCTACAGAGCTGTCCTAATCACGGCGAAAACGGAGGATGTCAGTGAAGGTCACTGCCAACCGGGCACTTTTTCAAGCTGCACAAATGAGCCTGCCGGAATCCAGCAGACACAGACAGATTCCAAGCCACCATACTACAAGTCGACATGAAGCCAAAAACAATCAGAAATGCTTTAATCACCTCACAAATAATGAGGCAGGCCCAAATTTACAAGGCTGAGGTTCAAGAAAATGACGCAGGGTGGTGATAAAGATATGTTATCAGTGCTCCGCTAGCCCCTATTTTTCTTTTATTGGAAATATTTAGAATATTTACATTTTTTATTTTAGAGGTCTGCATTTTTCCAATTTTGGATCAATTAGCTACACACAGATAGTCTTAGTTCTTGACTCTTCTCATCCTGTTTGTTTTATTAAAAATCCCAAAAACATGCAGAATATGTTTACAAGTTTCCTTCCTCGAGCCTTGTTAAATGTGAGATGAGCCACAGAGCCTCATCCTGAGAGCTGAGGGTCAGTTTCCAGACCTCAGGTGCCGAGTTCTGACTGCCCCAAAGACCCAGCATGCCGGCTAACAACTGGACGTTCTGGGCTTCTTCGAAGTGCCTGGCTGGGCTACTTCTTGAATTGGATGGGAGTTGGAGAGTCTCGAAGAAGGTAAGTTCGATGGCTGACAATGTTTTCTTCTCTGAAACAACAACACACCTGAATTCGCTCAAAGCACGGCATCTGGTCACATCAAATTGTGTTCCTGGAGGAGGTGTGTTTAGAGACTGGGCGTGGGGATAGAAAACTCGATCTTCCCTCAGAAGGGCAATGTGGGTGTTCAGAAGGACTAACGAAAGGCACTAGTCTTGGGCGGGGTCACCCTCGACTCTGACAGTCGTGTAGAGCAATAACTGAACCTCTGCCAGAGAGGGGATACTGACTTGCATATTTCCATGAAGAAAGTAAATCATGTCAACCAAGGTATTCCGGAATCTGGATGACAACCGAACTCCATTTGTCAAAACTAAATCTGGGATTTCTGCTTTCCAATCAAGAGATAGCTGAACCAGATCTTGCTGGAACAAAGGATGGTTAGTGAAGGCAGGGACCTCAGACTCAGGCAACAAGACAGTCAGGAGGTCACGGCATATCTGCTGACAGAGGGCTTTGTTGTAACTAAATACGGTGAGCAGGAGACTCTCTGCAGAGCCCAGGAATTCTGATGCTCTGCCCACCGAAGCCAATTTGAATCTCCTCTAGTCCAGAGAGAGGTAGAGCATGAAAAACGGTCACTGAGCCTGATGGGTTATCTGACAGAACCAAAGCATATAGCATGGAATGAAGCAGGAGCAAACATGCTGGCTGAGGGTCAGGTTCTGCACAGTTAGTAACAGCAAGCCAGTAAACACCCTGGACTCTGATCACGCCACCCGAAAGTTCTGGCAGGGAACAAGCCACGTGCTCAAGAAAGTCTTCTAAAGGGTGCTCTTGAGGTTTCAGCATCCAGGCTGGGAAATGCACAAGGGTCTGCTTAAATGCACAGCTCCTTCTAGCACCTTCATATCCTGGGCGGCAGACGGAGCTTGGGGAGGAGCCTGGGGACCCCGCAGCCTCTGAGGCAGTGGGAAGGCCTGGTGCTTTGAAAGGCGCCGTGCTCTCTGCTGGTCTAGCGGTCCCTGCCTCCTCACTGTGGCTGCGGCCAGCCTGAGCCTGTCCGGGGAAAGAACAAGACTCCGACGACACCCCGTGTGACTTCAGGGGTGCATCCAAGGCAAAGAGTTTCAGAAACGGCAGTCTTCTGATCAACGTTGTCACATGCAAGGTGAGCCCACGGGGGTCACACAGGCTCCCCACATGCCTACCATGGCGGATCACCTCTGTGCCAGACTGTAGCAGGTGACTGCTGGTATCTTTGTAAAGGTCTGAGAGCCTGTGGCAAAAAGAGCGCAACCCACTGGTTCCTTCTGTCCTGCTATTTATCAGGGACTGTGGAGAGCTAACTTTTTTAGCAGCTAACTCTCCCTCAACTTGCTGCTTGCCATAAAACATTGAGGCTGGTGACCTCTGAGGAATGCTGTGGGAGGCCCTCTCCTCACTAGAAATGCTTTCAGAGAGGACAGAGCAGAGTAACTTGCTTTGCCTGGTCTGCTTGCCTCCATTATTTATAGACACTTCTTGGGACAAATCTTGCAGCAAACTCCAGTGGGACTCGATTCCCAAGCCATGTTCATCTTTATGAGGCATCACCTCACTGAGATTTCCTGACCTGTGCTGAACACGTTTTGTGTCGCCAGGGTTGCTTTCGTTAAGAAAAGTGATTTCAGGTAGATTGAAACATTTTGGTTGAAAACAGCCTGTATGCTCAGGATGACTATGTCTGCAAGCACTGGTCTGCGGCGCCTTGTGTCCTGAGGGCTGATGACTTCCCTGGAGGGCTCTCTCTTGTGATCCTGAGGAGGGAGCCGTAGAGTCTGGGAAGCTCTGTGTCTTGGGATGACCCTGGTGGTGGTTCAAATCCACCTCCCTCCCCTCTTCTCTGCTGTTGGTGTCAGTGACGTCTCTGGGCAGCAGCGGGGCAAGATACCTTTTCTGTTCAAGATGTCAAAAACAGTTGAAATGGGACATGGCAGCACCTTTGCAAATC
>NW_027397091.1:13475636-13503795 GCF_003265705.2 Callorhinus ursinus
ATGATTTAAGAACAGATGATCTGATTCACACACAGAACATCAATTTCCATATTACTTATCTTACAAATTGCTGAGTATTTGATAGAAAAAAAACGTTGCATGGGATTGATCCCGTATCCATTTCTTGGTGTAATATTTTAATTGCTCCAAAATAAATCCTAAGATCTTTGATTCAATTTTCAAAAGGTCAGCTTCAGTTGTGAAAATAAGCCCATGACCATATGTCCAGAATGTAAAAGGAATAAGGGCGTACTTAATGACAAGCAGATGACAAGGCCAAAAGAAATGGACAAGTATTTCCACCTTGGTCATCTTTCTCTTGCCTCTTGGCTCACTTCACGGGAATTCTTAATTATACCTGCCCTGGTTAGACCGCCAGTGCCACAGCTACACACCAGCTCTGTGAAAGGCCTACTGGGCGCCCACTACAGGCCAGGCACAGTGGACACAAAGAAATGAAGGGCAACGTCCTGCTCTTCCCAAGGTTATCTGCTAGGGAGACAGATGTCCAGCGGAAGATAATGTCATTACTGGATGACTGAAGGGAGATGTGGCAGTGGCCAAAGTAAGTTAAGCCTCCTGGGGAACACCCACCCTTTCATCTCTGTTCTGGAATGTATGGGTGCCATCTGTGAGACTTCTACCACCTAGTACTTTGGGGGTGTTTTTGTTTTTTTTAATTTAGGAGTGTATGAGAAGGACAAGTCCCCCAGTGGAGGAAAGTACAAGTAAAACCTTACAAATCGTATGCCCAAATAAACCTTAGTTTGACAATTCACCAGAGAAATAAGCGAATCAACCAAGAGTATGTCTTTTGTACTACTGCCAACTCACAGTCTATAAAATGAGCAGGATTTTTAAAACATCGAGAGGTACTCGGTTTCATTTCCAAACCCTGTATCTGATTCTGATTATATAATTCTGCCTTTTAAATACAGACCAAAGGAAAGGATACTGTTACAAATGAAAAACAGGGCCAGGGGCCTCCACCACAGTCACATGCCATTCAAATAAAGTCCAAGCAGTTTTCAATCTGCAGGATTCCGTTTAATTTTAAGTCCATATAATAGCTTGCCTCCCCTATTAGCCATTAATCTCACTGGGACTTCAAAATTCTAATTATGCAACTAAACATTAAGAAAATTTAATCACACAAGCATGCCATAATTTAAGGCGACCTTATCAATCTGAAAAATCATTACCTACCTCATATTTTAGCTTACGTTGAATGGTGCCATTGTGGAGTTTCTCATTATCCTGATAAGAAAATAAAAAGCCCTCTATATTAAATTATAGCTTGTTCATAGAGGGAAAAGAAACTGATTTGATTCGAAATATTTATGGGAACAAAATTCTAAAGAAGCATACTTGCTCAACAATGACAACGCTTCTATAGAATTTATATTCCTGAGGTAAACACGACTCTATCAATCTATCTGCCTGTAAAGGAACTGAAGCATCTAGTCCTACTCTTAAAATTCTAAGAATAATATTAAAAACAAAATTTCCTTAGGAAACTTCTTAGGTTGCAGAATAGGAATGAAATGTTTTTATTTTGATAAAAATCAACATCGCAAATATGTATCTTCTCAAAAGCAAAATTATGTATCTACTCAGGATAATTTATCAAGCAAAATTAAATACTTAAGGAAATTGGTTGTATTTTTGGAGAAAACAAAAATGTTATGTGTAGAAGCTTTATAAATCAAATAAAGTAAATAAAATGTTTTAGAAGACTGTACATTCACTTACGCATTTTCCCCAGAAGTATAACATTTTAAAATAAAGTTTCTCTTGAATCAGCACTGTTTATTACCTGTTAAGCTCCACCCAAGCAATATTTAATTTTTCTAGAACATTTTGCATCTCAATTTTCTCACTGACGAACAATAATAAAGGAGCCCATCACTGCCACCGCCACCACCTTATGGCAAGGTCGTCTTGGAAACGAATGACCGATGGCTTGGCCCCCTCAGCTCACCTTCACCACATCGGCAGATGCATTGCTATCCTCATCAGTCACGCGATGTAAGTCCTGAAGTCGTCTTTGGACTTCTTCTTCAATGTAAGCACTGATCCTGCAAACAAGAGAGGTGGGCGCGGTGGTACTTAAGGACTTCTAACCATACAGGGCACGTGAGATCCTTTCTTCATTATGCCCTTCAAAACGAGGAACTTTCTCATTCTAAACACCAAACATAACAACTCGGAACCTGGAACATTCTTCTACATTCTAAGAAATCTAGTGCCACGTGTTCACTATCTGGGCTTTTCCAAAAGAAGAGAGTAATGGACAAATAACAGAATCTTGAGGATAAAATGGACAGCAGGTGATTCCATCTAAATCTCTCCTGGATCTCCCTGGTGGAACCCCTGCTGCAAGGCGGAGAATCACAGACACGGTTTTGGAAGGCTCCATGGCCTCAGCCCTGACTTTGAAACCCAGCACTTCACTCAGCAAGCCTCAGTTCCCTCACATGGAAAACAGTGACAGTTATTTCTCACATCACAAAGTCATTTAAGAGGATTGAAAGAAAAAAAAAAGTGGATACAATCTCTATGAATCTTCACTATCTCGAAGGAACAATGGCTTGAATTGTTTCTGCTCTGTCTTGTCTCTCCATTGGCACCTGGCTGGGAGAAACTACATTTTAAAGGCCTCTCTACCTTCCAAACTCCCTGGCATGGGGCCGAGACGGTGGAAGCAAGAAACAGTTGACTACTGACGCAGTTGCCAACTAGACATCTGGTACCCTCGAGAACATAGGTGAAACTGTAGGAAGTACAAACCATCCACCCAGCGGAACTGGGGAGACCAGGGAATTTCAGTTCCAGCTAAAATCCTTCTAGTGGCTCAGGTTGCCCACATGGAAGGCTCACTGAGTTCTAGGCTCTCCTTCCCCCAGTTCTAGAAACAATGATTAGATGGATTATTTAAAATGAACTGTTTTGCACGTTTATGTCTGAGCACACTAAAAAAGAATCTGCTTTCATTTCTCTAAACACATGCACAGTCCTAGGAAACATTTCGGTACTACTGACCATGCCTGGATGAATTTCTGAAATGTTAGGTAAAGAGATTAAAAGTGTAGGTAAAACAGCACAGAAGAATGGATAGGGTAATAAAATGTGGTAGTTACGTTTCAGCACTGAAAGGAAAATCATACACAGCTGAGCCAGAGCCAACGGCGCTTACAAATGAATTACTTCTCTGGACCTTTACTTATATTTTAAACTAGCCCCACTGAAGATGCAGACCTGGATTTAAGGGGATACAGAGGCTCATAGCATTCTGAATACATTTTGATACCTGAATACATATTGTCTAATGCCCAGGGCTCATGACTGCCCAATCTGAAATGTCCCCATGACACCGATAGAGTTGAGGAAAATAATCCATTTTCTTATAGGCAATGAATGATTAAGTCAATTTATCTGAAAGCTCTAAGCCACAGAGCAATGTACAATGCCACTCAAGTTGAAAATCATTTTACTATAGTAGCATCAGATGTATATGCCAGTCATGATCATTCTGAATATACTGGTATAATTTCTGTTATAGACTTCATCTATTTGTAATTAATATTTCCATAAATTAACTGTCAGCACAAGGTCCTTCTTCTTGGTATGGTTCAATTAGCTCTACTTCTTTGTTCCTCTTAGCCTGGACTTGGTTCACTCCTTTCTGGATGAGGTGGTTTCCCTGCACCTTCTAATTCTATCTGCTCACACAACATTGCACCAGCATTCCTTGGATCTGGTTGGCCATTCCCCAGGTCTTTGGTTTCCTTCAAATGATACCTCTCCCCACCAGGCAGCAATTGATGGAAACAAAGCATACACAATTCAAGGACACCTATCAGTTGTCACCTTTGATAGATCCCTCCATATGCAAACTGGACAATATGAGGTACAATAAGCCATTAACTCATATCACAAATGTAGGTTTGGCACAGTTTCATGTCCAGTACCTGGCATCCATCAGAGGGACCAGGTGAGACTTTTCAGCAGTGGGTGGCAAGCTGGAAGAAGCAGCTTTTCCCTCCAAGGTCCCACGATGCCCTTTTTGAACACCATCAACCTCACAGATCTTCTGCTTCAACTGTTGGATTTCATGCTCTAATCTACAGAGACGGGAGTTACATTAATTAATTTATTAACAGTATTGCCTGAGCATCTTCAGTGGGTGGGACACTGTTCTAGAAACATGGGGGATCTAGACACTCTTTGCAAAGAGCTTTACCTTCTAATAGAAAAGGTGCCACATCAGACAAGATATAAGGTGATAAGGAGCCACAAGAATTCCGAACAAATGCTGTAGGGGTCCAAAGTTGGAAAGAGTTTAATTATCAAGTGCAAAGATGTTCCCACTGTGCTCCAAGCCAATCCTCTGAGGTAGATGGGCAGGGTTCTGAGCCCCCTGCCACTGCTTCAATGAGAACAGTTGGTCTTTGATTTTATATCGGGATCCCCCTAAATACTTCAGTTTGACAAAAGAGATCTAAGCTTTAAAGAATTTTTAAAAACCACCCATCTAGGAGAATCCACAGCGTCAAGGCAGCTCTAAGTTGAGTCTTCAGAGCCCAGTGGGAATTCGGATGTTTGAAGATAAGGCTGAAGGGTTCTCCAGGTGCAGAAAGCAGTACGAACAAAGGCCTACATCACGAAAACTAGGAATCCACTTTGGCTAAGGCAGAGGGTGTGGAAAAGGGAAATAGATGAGAGATCTAGGAAACCAAGGTCAGTATCTTGAGAAATTAAAATAAACTATAAATTGTTGAACCAAATATTTATTTCCAATGATAAATGATACATATAATACAAGGTAAAGTGTGCATAAAGCCATTCTCCTGCTGGCCCCAGCATGCTTGAATCCAGAGCCAGGAGACCAGAGGGCCAAGCTTGCCAGTAAACATGGTCCCAGGCACACGAGACCCAGCCAAGGGCTACAGCTCATGCACTGTGTGAACTTGGGCAAATTAATGAAATCTAGGTCTCAAGTTCTTCATACACCGAATGAGAGAATCAGCTAGTCTTCCAAATTCCTTCAGTTCCAAACTTCAGATTCTAGCTTCAGATGCTGGCACACCATGGTATTGCCAGCTCTCTGGTGTTACCAGCAGCAATTTGAGCTGTCCTGAACATGAGAGCCAAGTTCTTAATTCTCAGAAATGTGATTACAAGGTCACTAGGTCAGCACTCATGGGTTTCACAGAAGGCAATGCCCAGCTTAACTCAGCCCTTCATCTGTCTACTGATGAGCAAGTACTTACGAAGCATCAACTTGCACAGTATGAAGTATTTTCAAAGGAGGAAGAAGAAACCATGAAAAATTGAATTGATGTTAGGGACCAGTTGGTGGGCAAAGAACCAGGTAACAATATTAATATAAAGTCTCAGAGATGGTAAGAAAAATGAGTTGCATGTAAGTAACTGCCAACGTTCAGAACTAAGATGACACATACTGGAGTTGTTCAAGGACATCCTACAGTGCTGGAGCAATGGAAAAGACTCCACAGAGCAAAGGGTTTGGTGTGGGGCCCTGAAACCCAAACGGGACTTATACAGGGGGCAAGGGAAGCAGGGTATCCCAGGAAATGGTCTCAGCGCATACCTGGGCCACAGTCCTACGGCCAGCAGACAAGAGGACACAGTGGCCCAGAGTGGGGTGGTGAGCAGACCTGCCACCTTCTAACTGCATGACACTTGTCCCCAGTGGCTATATAACCACTGGGTGAAAAAGAAGACAGAAAATGGATTGAATCTTGTTTATGAGGAAGCCAAAAAAGGAAAGCCAAGTTCAGCGCACTGTTGTCTGATCTGGATGAGATCATTAATTTTAAATTTTAATAATATTATAATATAATAATAATAATATAATATAAAATAATAATATATTTTAAAATAATAAATTTTAAATCAAAATTTAAATTCCACGCAAATTTAAAATTTCATGCTTGTGGGATTTCACGAGAGGTGTACTCGGGCTGCACAGCAGGCCCTGGCTTAGCAATGAGAACCCAGAGAGATAATAACAAGCAAAACCAACACCCACAGAAAGTTGCAGGAGCATCACAGCCAGAGCAAAGAGCTCAGAATGTGTTGGCCTGAATTAGGTCTTAGCAAAGTCTACTCCATCAAAACACATGAAGCTGAAAGCATCCTTTGTGTGGCTTCTTGAGGAACACTGACATTGGGGAATCACTTCCATGGAAATCACAATACTGTATCTGCTGTAATAGAGTATTAATAACAAATGGCCAGGGAGTGAAGCTGCTTGACAAAAGCCAGGGACATCAAGCTAAAAGCTCATGCTGCATTCTTGCTGCACACTGCAGGGTATAAATTGAGAGTGTGCCCTCCACTATTTTAAATTTCCTGGGGCTGGAGCTTTATCCAGCAATTTCATTTACATAACATACCTGCAATCATTTTCTTAAACCTCCAACCTATTTCTCCCAAGTAATAGCATTATGGTTTTTGATTGTTATTTCTTGCTGCTTTGCTGGAAGGAATTACCAGAGAGCAAAGGTAAATAGAACCCACAGTACAAGCAGATCATTTTAGGAGGGTGGTTGTCCCAACCTGTTCGGCAAGATGATGGAGAGAGGCTCCAGCCTCACAGTAGGTCTTGCTTTGTCATCAGTATGGATCCCAGGCCTCTGCCAATGTCAAGCTGGGCTGCTACAAGCCAGCCAACTAGGCTTTGGTTACAGCCCCTCAGGGGGTGCTTGTGGGTGGTTAGAATGCTGGAGAGCGGTCAGCGGTCCAGGCCCTCCAACCTGGGCTTCAGGTACAATCTCAACGGACTAAAGGGTCTGGAGCTAAAGAAAATGCACAGGCCCCGGTCTCCTCTGCCCCCTTCCGAAAGAGTGAGGACTCTGAGGCCCAAAGATCAAAGAGCCTGCCAAGACCAGCCAAGCAGAATGGGGCTGGGCCAGGATATGAACCATCCCCCTACCCACCCTGTTAGGACAACAAATTGGGTGATGTTTGCACACCAGGCGCCTACAGATTTCTGGGAGGCTTGGCATCATGTCTGCTGGCCTACCAGAAAAAGTGTTCTCGAATTCATGTATTTATTCCTTTTGAAAACCTACTGTGTGGGAAGCATGGTGACAGGGAATGGGTGGGAGAAGGTAAATGCTCTTTCTTTACCATGAAAATAGTGCTAGTTCCTAGTTTCAGTTTTCACAACACCAAAAGAAATGTGAGTAAATCATCACCACACATGCTTAAAAATGCCACTGTGTTTGGAATCACCTGGAGAATTTTGTTTGTTTAGTAGTTTACTCTAATGCAGAATCCCGGGGCCTCCCTCAAATACTGTGAATCAGGAGGGGTAGGAGAATGGCTGTTTTTCAGTTTCCCACTGGGTGTGGACATCAGCACAGGGTGCAGTCTGCGCACGAAGGGATGATGTTTTATCGTAACCAATGTGGTCCCAGAGAAGATGGTAAGCCCATGGTGAGGATGAAGGGAGTGGAGAGGATAGGAAAAATCCAGAGGAGGGGCTCGGGAGGGGGTAAAGAAGGGGACAGGGAGAAGGAAAAAAAGAGGGAGGAAGGGAAGGGAAAGAGAAAGGGAGAGGGAGGGCCAAAGGAGGGACAGGGAAGGAGGGGAGGGGCCGGACCCAAGGGAGGGGGCAGGTGGGAAGCTGTCCTATTTATCAAATATGAACACATTCGCATTCATAGGCCAGTGGAGTAAGGGACAAGGGCTTTGGTTTTCTTCAGGTGTTTTTTTCAACTGTAGGCCAATGATTCTAAAATGAGGATCCTAAGGAGAAAAGAAAATGTTTAGGGGCACTTTCTCAGCTTTGGCTTGACCATAACCATTTGCTGGTGTATTAGAAAACACACAGGCAAAAAAGAATTACTTTTGTAAAAGACAGTGAGAGACACAGCAGGAGGGGTGGAAAACATGTGATCATTTGTGTGCCATGCTCTCCCTTCCCCGTCTCACCTCTCCCTGTCCTTCTCCAGGGCTTCCTGCTCGGCTTCCAGGCTGGCCCGGAGCCCCGACTGCTCACTGCTGCTGCTGTGCAGTGTGGCCAGCTTCTGCCTCTGCTCCTCGATCTCCAGGCCCAGGGTGGAGCGCCTCTGCAGGGCCGAATGCCGCCTCTCCAGCCTGGCCACGGCCCGCTCCAGGGCCTCCCTCTGCTGCTTCTCCCGGGACTCGAGAATCTCTTTTTCCTTCTTCCTCACTTTTTCCTCCTGACGTGCAATGTTGGCAGTGAATTCAAAGGTGGCTTGGAGCTTCTGCAGCTGGCTCGCATTGGCCCGGTACTGTGCAAGCTGTTCTTCTTTCTCTTCCATTTCTTTTTCCACTTGATACAGAGTGTTATCTAAGCCGAGAGGACCTCTGTCAAGGATTTCAAATGCTCTCTGCTTCTCCTCCAACAGGGTCGGCAAATGATTCTGCAGGAGGTACTGGAGCTGGCGTTCTTTATACTGCAGCCTGTATTCCACCGGCTTTATTTTCTCTAAATTTTGAGCCGCCAGGGTGACATCTGTGACGCTACCATCATTGTTCTCCAAAAATCCAACGTCTTCTTCATTTGCAGATTTTAAACGCTCCAGGAGCTCCTGTTCTTCCTCAACTTCTTTTTTCAGGAGGTCCTTCTGCTGAACCAGGTCTTTCTCCAAGTTGGCTAGTTTGACCAGCTGCCTTCTCTTGAACTCTAAGAAATGCAGCTGAGCCCTCTCTAACTCCTCACCGTCCTCATCCCCTTCGGCCCGGGCCTCCTTCACCCGCAGCAGGGACTCCCGGATGCCTTCCAGGTCCTTCTTCTCCTCCTCCACCCGCTGCACTTCGCCTCGCCGGAGGAGCCGGATCATCTCCTGTTTCTCACGCAGCTGCTCTTCCAGATGCACCACAAGCATGACCTGCTCCTTCTCCTGCTCCTCCAGCCTCTTCTTCTCCAGTTCGAGCTTGGCGTACTGCTCATCCTTCTCCCTTTTGAGCCGGTCCAGCTCTTGAAATATCTGGAGCTTCTCGGCCTTCTCGTTGTTGTTGAGTTCTTGCAGCCGCTGGAGCTCTTCTTTGACTCGGAGAAAGCTCTCCTCCTCTTGCTTCTTTTTCTGCAGCTCAATTTCCTGCTGCTCCCTCAGCCTTTCCTCTTCAAACTTTTCCTTCTCGGCGAGCAAATCCTTCAGCTTGCTCTCAATGTGGAAGCTGCGGCGCTTGAGGCTCTCCTCCTGCTTGCGGATCTGGAGCTGGACAATCTCCGTCTCCTTGCGCTGAGTCTCCACCTCCTGCTGCATCCGTTCCAGTTCGGCCTTATCTGACTTTTGCTTTTCTTCCATTTCTTCTATGAGTTTCCTGAAATGCCAAATGTTGGCTGATTATCATTTGATGGCTAAGCACAAATGTTGTTCTAACTTTTCTCTTAATTGAAATGTTCTGAAAATTGACAGACAACACAAAGTCAAACCCTTTGCGAAAATAAAAAGTGGGGGGAACTGCTTTTCTTTTCATTTCCAGCAGCATCATGCTTAACTTTTTTACTCTGTAACTGTCCAACATATCATTTGCCTAATCTCCTGAAGTAGCCTCTGATATCATTTCTTTGTAGAGACTATAAGCATAATGTGTTATGCATGATATAATTTTAAAAGCCCCCTGAGCTCAAAGAGAAAGAACCATGCCCAATTTAAATTTAAATGTGAATAATTTTATTCTGCCCAATGGCTAAAATTCAATAGAAATTCAGTTACAAAATGACATTAAATAAAAATGCTTATGCTGTCTTCAACTCATTGGGGTCAAATATCAAAGTCAAGATAATCGACAGTTCATTGTTCCAGTTCAAATAACCACATGCTATTTAGCATTTAATCACTAGTTTAGGACAAATGGTAATCACCAAATGGCCCAAAATATTAGTTTATTAACATGTAACGCTGAAAATAACAGGTGTCTCCGTGAGAATGCTGAGACAGATGATTGCAGAGGTGACATGTCATATTTGGTCCTGGAGAACAAATGATCCCCACTGGGGGCTAAGTCTGTGTTTTGAGGTTGGGATGGCCTCCAAAGCAAAAACACAGGGTGTGCAAAATATCACTATGTGGCCTCTATCTCCTGTCCCACCTAGGATCTATTTTATATGATGCTGGAAACTAAACTAATTTGTTTGTAACATCTAAACTCCAGAGTCGAGAAAATAAATATCCAATCTATAGATTTTCTGTGGCCTTAGTTTCTACTCCAGTATCTGTCCTTTCTCCATTTCTTGGCTTGTTAAATAGGCTGGGGGGGAGGGGGGAGAAAATGCTTAGCTTTATCCAACAGTTACATTCAGAACATATAAAAAAACAAAACAAAACAAAAACCTCTCCAAATCAGCTAAACACACACACACACCCAGGAGAAAAGTAAGCAAAAAATATAAAAAAACAAATTATAGAAGGGAAATACAAATGGCCAAACAACATAAGCAAAGAAGTTTAAGAGGGGAAGAGGCATAAGGAAGGGGAACTGTCATTCTTTGGGTTATTTTAAAACCTCAGGCAATATTACTAAGGAGGATATCCTTTTGAATTAAATATAAACAAGCATATACTTGGCATATTAAATTTAACAAGTGCATCAAATTTGCCTACTGACTCTATTCCCCCTTTCTCACGAGTATTTGAAGATGTACTATTTGAAAAGTTCAAACGTGCGGTAAAACGAACCAGCTAGAGGAATGACCTGCAGTCACCAGACACGTAAATACCTGACACAGAACCATAGGGAGGTGCTGAAAGAGACCCTGATGAACTCTGTATGAAAGATTAATGCAAGACTCCAAAGACAACACTAGTGTTAAAACCGGTACCCCACGTGGCTTACCTTTTACTTTCTAATTTTTCAAGTTCTTCACGCTGTTGCCGCTCAAATTCAAGTCTAATAAAAAAATCAAATGAAAATGAGTCACTTTTCTGAAAGAGCTTTTCTCTTTCTCTCTTATTCTCTGTATATAGTTGCATATTACAAGGAGCATCCATTTTTTAAGCATTATTTTTAATTACGATGGATTAGCAAGTTTAAAATGTTTTCTTTGCTCTACCTATGACTATGATTAGAAATTAGACATACGTTTGGGTGCTTGCATTCAGGCAGAAGAGAACATATTTTACTTGAAGGAAAACAAACAAAGCACCACTGTCCTAAAAAAGCAGAGTTAAAGGAAACTTCTAAATGATAAGCATGTCTACTCTATGCAGCTTAGTCACTGATGAGTGTATATAAAAATGGAGAATCTCTACCTTAGACAGATGGGTCCTTTTATAGGGAAAAGACTGCCAGGGAGGTAGAGAGAGAGAGAGCACAGACATCAATTAAGAAAAGAATTAACTGGGGGAAAACATCAGGAGAAAAGCAGTAAAGTACTTAAAAGCCAATAGCCATGCACACATTGAAACATCTTTTTATAAATACCACATTTCCCAATAATTTCTCGAAGCAAAGACTCCAAAGAGTTAGCTGTGTTATGTTTGCACACTTCCCATCATAATGATAGCACTAATAATGAGTACCAATAATAATTGTGACAGTAGTCAAATCCATAGTTTTACCACTTTGTACATGGTTCTACCATAGGCAGGTTCATCAAGAGCCTCCTATGACCAGCAGTTCTAGGATACAAGTAACTGGGGACTACATAGTTTGTAAACGGGTTTACCAGAGAGCGAGCAAAATAAAGGGGGCTAGTCACTGGGAGTTTTAAAACAACTTGCTAAAATATTGATAACAAAAGTTGATTTCTTCTCAAATACTAGACTTACTGACTACAAGATTTCACTCTTCTTAAACAGCATGAACAGTAATTCTTAAACTTACACATGTTCCCGTTATGGTAAATGGCAGATACAGCTAAAAAGCTGAACTACGGAAAAATTCATCACAAACTTTCCTTGTATAATGTGCAAATGCAGATTGGCAAAAGTTACCTTTACAAGGAGCTAACAAATGTTTTAATTAGATGTGTTATCCATTTAATTTGGGCTAATATTGAGCATAAGATGTCTGGTGGCTTTTGTAAGCAGACCTGTGTGCTGTGCTGAGTGCTTTACCCATGTTAGTTTACTTTGTCTTCCCAGCAAATCCTAACGATAACAAATAGTATCTCCATTTTATAGATGAGGAACCCAGCGCTCAGATATGTGAAAGAACTTGTCCAAAGTCATAATGGTGATATGTGGTAAAGCCAGGATCTGAAGCCAGGATCTGAACCCAGGGCAGCCTACTTCCAAAATACCATCACTTCTTAAGCAATGCTCAGATTTGTGATATACAATAAAAGAATTATATCCTTCACTGAAACTTGTCATTTAGTGTTATACGTATCCTCCTACCAAATGAAAATAATCTGCAGATTATAGGCATTGCCATCCATGAGAAATCAATCACATAAATATATATGAAAGGTATTTGCCAATACCCAAGCTCAGCACATATGTCATTACTCTAAGTAGGGATAAGGTTTCATTAAAGTTAGTATATGACTGTTCTCTTTTATACAACAATAAAGAGAATATTGGAAATATTTCATAGTATTTTTTAGACTTCAGTGCAGTTTAGGCTTTCTAGAAATATTTACACAGTCAAAAAGCATCACTAGATAAAAAACTTTCAAAATCAGAGAACTTCCTTAATGGAATTGTCTTTAGTCTCTGTTTTTACTTTCTAAGAACAGCTCATAGAACCACGAACACACACTGCTCTGACGATGTCACAGGCACGTGGTCATAAGCCAAATGCTCCTCTGAGAGTTGGGAGACCTGGGTTCCAATGAAATCCTATCACTGAGGACTGTTTACAAAGGGCAGGTGCTGGGCTGGGTTCTTAGTGGGCAATACCTTCACTCTGTTCTCCCAACCCTGCCAGGCTGACATGTTTCTCATTCCCATTTTATAGAACCTGAGGCTTAAAGCAATTAAGTAGCAGAGGGAGAACTTGAATCCAAGTCTGATATCAAAATCTGGGCTGCTGACCACTACAATTGTCGCTAGTGAGCTGTGTGATCTCAGGAGGTCACAAAATGTGGGTGTGAATATCTTCATCTCTCATGGGATGCTCTGAGTACCTATTTTTTTTTTTTTTAATTGAGTATGGCATCAGGCACAGGGTGATTTCAGGGATACAGCAGTCTATAAAGGTGACATGGTTCCTGACCCCACAGGACTCTCAGTCTGTGACAAATAAACACAAGTGGACACCCAATGAGTCGCAAGCTAGGACTGAAGGACACAGTGTTATAACATACAAAGTGGCGTACTGATCCCAGAATTTGGTACTACCTAGAATCAAGGCAAGCTTCCTGAGGAAACGTAAACCTAAGCTGTGCCCTTTTTCTTCGTACATAATAGAGAAACTCAAGAGAAGCTCAATAAAACCAGATCTTGGCTTGTTATGGGGGAAGTGGCAAGACACGAAGCTTAACAGGGCAACAGAAGCCAGATAGTAAAGAGCCTTGGAAGTTATATTAAGGATTCCTAACTTGATCCTAAAGATGGTGGCAGAAAAGTACCTTGGGACATGTTGTCGAAGAACACACAGACCTGATGTTCTACAGAGAACAGATAGGAGAGGAGCAATACGGGAAGCCAAGAAACTAGGAGGCCACTGTAGTCACGTAAATGAGAGCTGATGGAGGCAAGACCTGGTGTAACTGGGATAAAGAGATCTCTGATCTTTAGGAGGTCAAGCTGACAGAACTTGGGGGTTGTGATGAGAAAGGAAGAGTCAAAGATGCCCCCTCAGGTTTCTGGCCAGGCCACACAGGAGGTGGGAGGGCAGAACCTAACTACCAAGAGGATGAGTTAAAAGGTCTGCAGGTCTGAACACAAATTCTAGTGATTGTGAGACCACGCATGAGTTACTTAACCCTGGACACTTAATTTTCACAGAAATCAAAGAAAATAATAAGCCCTACCTCAAAGGGTTGTAGCCAAGATCAAATGAGGTAATACATGCAGAGTATGTAGAGCACCTGCGCATATTAAGTGCTCAAGTGTTGCCTCTTATTGTTAGGATCCACTGGGATGAGGAGGAGCACTGGGGACAGAGCCAGTGGGGGAGGCAGAAGTAGCAATGGTAGCTGCACCAGTGCTAGTACTCCCAGTAGCAAAGGTAAGAGTAGTAGCTAACATCCACTGAAGATTCATTCTATACCCTGGTTCTGAGGACTTTGCATTTAACTCATAATGGCCCTTGAGGTAAATGCCATCGTTATCCCATTTTAAATGTCAGAAATGGCCATATTGCTAGTAAATGGCAGAATCAACCTTGACTCTAGAGCCCACAATTTTAATCTCTTCTCCATCCTGCCTTCAAGAAGGTAAGCTCAATTTTATAACTGTTGAATCTAATGATTCCAGAGGGTCATCCAAATTGAGATGTACAATAGGAAGGGAGATACAGACGAAGGTCTAGCTCTCAGGCCCTTACCAAGGATGGAGACACGGACTTGGGATTCACCAGCATCTAGATTGGAACTGAAACCGCAAGAGTGGATGAGGTTACCCAGGATGTACGTATGGAATGAGAATAAAGGAGCTTAGTGTAAAGTCTGGAAGACCAAAGACACTACAGTGACCAGCAGAGAACAAGGCTAGGGAGCAGTTAAAGACACAGAGAGAAGGTCAGGAAAGGGTAGGCACAGGAAAGCAAAGGGAAGGGGAAGCAGTAGTATGAAATGCTTCAGGAAAGTCAAGTAAGATAGGGCCCAAAGAGAACTCAGCAACACGGAGGTCACTGGTAAATCTGGAGTGAGCTTTGTTGGATTGGGGCCAGACTGCAGTGGACTGAGGACTGAATGGGAGGAAACTAGAGGCTGATTGTAGATACAGTAGAGAGCTTTCTCAGTAATTTTAGTTATGAAAGGGGGCTGTGGTAGTTTTAGGAGAATGAGTGCTCATTTTAATAGCTGGAAGACACTTGTGCAATATTTAAACCCCAGTATAAACAAGCCAGGAGAGGGTATAAAAAACTGGGGACAGAGTTCCCATATATGAACAAGGGACAATTTCTCAACCTCTCTAAACCTCAATTTCCCCATCTGGAACCAGCCTCAATAACAACCCTGGTCCCTGTTGAGTGGAGGATCCTATGAAAGTATATAATGAGCACTTAGCAGTTAATAAATACTAGCTATGAATCCTAGAGCATCCATAGTACAGGTAGCGGAAGACAAAGAGCAATTCGGCCATTGGGATAGGAAGGACGGAGGCAAATATGAAAGCAAAGCAGACGTGGGCTTTGACAGTGTTGATCTCTTAGGACTTCTGTATTCTCTGTGAGGTCAGAAGCAAGGTTCTCTGCTAAGAATAAGGAGGAAGGTGGTGTGGTTAGAGGCATAAAGAACATGGAGATTATTGGTAATAGACAAAGAAGCCAGCAGGCAAGAGAACTGATAAGAAAAACAAGCAATAGGGGGTGGGTGGGCATCATTCAAGCTTAGAGATTGTCAACTTACAGAGGCACCAACCTCTGTGTGGATGTGGCTTTCTCTTATGGCACTGAGCTGAGATACTGGATACAGGTTCAGGGCAAGGAGACAGTTTAGTGGACCCAGGTGGGTCTCTGACAAGTGAAAAAACCAAAGGACTATCTGAGCATTTGGGAAGAGGATGGCTCAAGTGTTGAGAATGAAAACTTGGCTGGAGAGAGAAGTGGGGGCAAGGCAAGGCTTACAGGTGAAAGTGAAAAATCTAAGAAGTTTCCAGGCTAAAGACATGAATTCACTTATGTAACCATGAGTATCCACATGGAATCACCCAAAATAACAGCAGGACTGAAAAAGATGGTGACGCTTAGAAGGTAAGTAGATGACAACAGTAAGGAGGGGCAAAGAGTGGGAGAGCCAGGTGCCATAAGTGAACAGATCAGAATGCTCTGGGGGGCACAGGAAAGGTGGTCTGAGGGCAGCTGAGTCTCTGGGCTGATGAGACCCCTGGCTCTTCCTCAGTAGAAGTTTTCATTTTAGAACATCTGGGTGTGATGAGGAAAGGAAAAGTACTCGGCCCAGTGGTGGTTGTCAACCTCAGATGTAAGAGGCCACAGCTCTGACCCCTCCTGAAGAGTGGCATCTAATGACATGGAAGGTTCTGAGTCAAGAAATCAGAGAGACATTCCCACTTTAACTCTTAATGAAGTATGGATGCATTTCTGTGGCCTGTTACTAAAAAAGGAAAAATTATGCTTGGTTTCTACCAAAAGGATTATGTCTGTGGTAACTAATGACTCCCAGTTCCAAAAAAAATAAAAGATGCTCAGTCTTAACTTTAAACCAAGTCCCAACCATTCTGAAGAGTCATAATCACGAAGTCAAGAACTGTATTTTAAAATATGAGGTGATACTGGCTGTTGCTGGTACTGTATGACTTCCATTAAATATTACATATTTACTAATCATACTTTAAAAAATGCACCTCTTTCCTTAATCAATGATAATTATTTCAAATAACAAACCTCAATAGACTGTAAAATATAAATGTGAATGTGTTAATATCACGGAAAGAATATCAACTGTAACTGTATCTTAATGTGGCTTCATTTTAAATAAATGTAATTCACTTTCTTATTTTACTGGAATTACCTTGGCCCCAAATGCTAAATTCCTAAATGTTACAATTAAAAGGAAAACCACGAAAGGATGTAATTTTTGCAGCTGTTTTTAGCATTTTAAAATGACATCTGGAAGTACATATACTGTGGTAGGTCCAACAAAAAAGCATAGCATACAAGCTATTTTTATGAGAAACAGCCTCTTTTTTTTTTTCTTTTTTGCATTAAGAGGCATCTAGCATTTTTAGGTATAATTGCACATCTTGCAATTTATATTCCTGTTATCATCAGCAATGAAAAAGCAAGGGGGTGGGAATTTCTTAGTTCGCACCATGACACTGAAAGTGAGACTGTGATTATGAAGAAAAGAAAGAAAAAAAGAAAAATTTTAAATGAACTGAAAGCATAAATATTCCAGCCCTTATGTTGTGCCAGTGGTGATTAGTTTTGTACCTTTGATGTCGCTTCACATTTGAAAAGGAGGAAAACAGCTACTCAAGTCCAGCCAACACTCGACAGACTGGCAACTGTGGTGGAGGTGGGCGTGGAGGGCAATGGAGGCTGAGCCCCAGACCCCAGTATGACTGGAAGGCAGTCACCTGACAATAGAGGTGAGCTGAAGGCAAGGCAGTCTCCATACTCTCCACATGGATATTCTCCATAGTATGTGAACAGGTAAGGGGGAAATCCTTGGGCACTGGGTAAGCCAGAATTTTTTCCACACAATTTTTAGGTTCCAGTCAAGTATAGAGATGACCCCATGGGTGTGCAACCTGTGAAGATACACAGGGTCCTGCATTCACTGTCTACTGCCACCATCTTGCAATTCTTAATATTTGAACAAGAGGCCCCAGGTTTATACTATGCACTGAACTCTGTATATTACGTATGCATTCTGATCAAGTATATGTTATTTTTTAAAGAACTCCCGGCCTGTTACCTGGAATAGATGGTGGTAGTCCACAGTCCAGATTCTGGTAAGGGCCAGATGGAAAGCAGCTAGAATAGACCAGAACTCCATGCTAGATGGTTCACTTCTCACTGATCCTTCACAAGGGATTAGGTTTCCACAACAGTGGGTTCTGTAATGGCTAGACCAGAATGGCTGACCTTCTTACCTGCCTACTCCCCTCAGGAACTTCCAGCCAGTTTCAAATCACCTTACAAATGAGCAAACTCCCAAGGAGACTGGGGGATCTTAAAGACTGAAGAGGAAGTTTGGATTTTGGTGCTGGAGTTTGTGAAGGTTCTATCCAATTATTTTCCTGACATTCTAGACATTCTTTAAAGGCTGAGCAGAAACCAGAGACTACCCCAAGGTAGGCACAGGTAAACACATGAAAGGAATAACCTGGTCATTCATTCAGACCCTGTCTCTTCATGGAAAGGCTCTGAGGTCTTTCCTATGCGCATCATTGGAAACTTTTATTAGAAACCTGAGACTAGCTGCTTTGTAGAGACAGTGGAACACTACACCACTCCCTCCCCATTTCCGTCTCTTTCCTCCCAGATCATTGCACAACATGGCAGGTTATCCTACAGTACAGTGACTTACATACAACTGCAATTCAAGGTGCATATATCAAAATAAGGGTCTCACGATGCAACTGAATCTAGGAGGTTGTGAAATTAAACCCCTTTTAGTTAGAAGTCTGAGTTTTTAACACAGATACCCTAGTACTCAGATGGTTTTCTAATGAACTTTCAAATCCCTCGTCTAGAAAGCATTCAGTAAAGACTTTCAGGAGCCAGTCTTAAGCCTTTTGTATTGCAAATGGAAAGTGCTCAAAGAAACAAAGATTGCTTTAAAAAAAAATAGTAAAATTTGATACTATAAGCATTAAGTCAGTTTTCTCCCCAGCGTATTTCTCATAACAGTGGTAGAACCTGCTCCAATAAAGGCAGCCAGGACCCCATGTTAAACCCAGGAGACCTACCTGATCGAGCTGCAAGATCACATCAAGTTACAGCTACATGGGGATTCAAGAGATCATGCATTCAACTTGGCACACACCCCTATACCTTGCTCCCCCTTACTATTTTACAGGCCAGGAGACTGAGGTCCAGAGAATATTAGAGAGAGGTCCAAAGTGACTGACTTCTTTAGAGGAACTAGGAGTAAAGCTTGCCTCTTCCTACTCCTCCTTTTTTTTTTTTTTTTTTTTTTTTTTTTGGTAAAGACTGTATTTATTTATTAGACAGAAGAAGAGCACAAGCACGGGGAGAGGCAGAGGGAGACAACGGAAAAAGCAGACTTCCCCACTAAGCAGGGAGCCCAATGTGGGACTCGATCCCAGGACCTGAGCCGAAGGCAGTTGCTTAACCAACGGAGCCACCCCGGCACCCCTCCTCCTCCATTCTTACTTCAACTCTGGAATTCCACTTCACCGCCTCAGCTGAACCATGATAACTTTTACCCCAGAAACAGCCTTCTGGAAATTAGCAACGATTTATTATTCCAAGATGTACCTCTCTCTGTTGGACAAACCAGAAGGTGATTACCCTGCCACTCCATTCAGCTGCGCATGCCACACAGCCAATAAACCTGTCTCAACACCTACTATGTACAAGGGCAATACAGAATAGATCAAATGCCTTTGTCTCTTAAGAGCAGATTATAAATAAAATAAAATATGCACGCATATCAATCACATAGAACATGATGAACCCGAGAAAGTTCCATTTTTAACAGGAGATGGGGTAGAGGGAGAGCATTTATAGCCGCAGGGATGAGAGGATGCCTCACGGAGGAACTGCTGTCGAGCTGGGCCTTGACAGATGGACAGAATAACAATGGGCAACAGTGTGGTGAGTGGGGAAAAATCTAGTGGAAGAAAAACAGGAGCAGAGAGACAAAAGATACAAGCAAAGGAAACAGTAAAGAGAATGTCTGGCTATTGCTCAGAACAAATAAAGGGAAGTGGTGAGAAATAAAACCCAAAAGGTAGACCATGGGCAGAATGTCAAAGGCTAAGCTGACACTCTCGGGAGCACCTTCGTGGGTAACCTCTCCTCCCACCAACCTGTGCAGTCTTCCACCCAAGGCACTGAGTACAAAGTACAGGAATTCATTTGTTCAATGTGGCATCCATGTGCCAGGCACTGCCCTAGACACTGTGGATTCAGCAAAAGGAACCAAGTCCCTGCTGTTATAAACCCTCCATTTTATTGAGGAGGACAGCTAACTAACAATGAGTATGGTATGTGATTAGTGCTTTGAAAACAATGAAGCCAGGAGAGAGGATAGAGAAGGGGACATTTAGGAGAGAGCTAAAAGGAGGGAGTGACCATGAGGATGCATCTGGTGCCAACATGGATGCCAGAGGGAGGGGGAAGGAGAAGCCTTCCAGGCTTCTAATGAACTTTCAAATCCCTAGTCTAGAAAGGGAGGGAGGGAGGGAGGAGGGAGAAGCCAGACCAACGACCAGGAGACAAAGTGTGTGGCATGCTGGGAGCACAGCAAGACCAGCATGGCAAGAGCAGATGGAACCAGGAGATGGTGATGGTATGAGAGCAACTGGGCCCAAGAAGGAGCTAGGGCCCAAACCACTCAGGGCCCTACAGGTCATAGAGGGCAGACAGAGCCCTGCCCACCAGGGCTCCTAGAGGACAGAGACCTGCCTTAATTGACTGTGTATCCTGAGGGCCTTCTGCAAGGCACATAGTAGGTGTTCAACCATGACTGTATGAATAGTGCTTTAAAGTCAGTGACATGAGGTTCAGAGCCAGACCCCAATTACACAGTCACAGAATACCTGAGCGAGGAAGAGATGCTGTCAGCCAATGTACAGCTCACTTTCCTTAAGAAAGAACAACTTTTGGTGCTTTCCACCTTTCTCAAGATGAAAGCTAACTAACTGCAGCAAATCTAGAAAATACAATTAAATAAAACACTTACCAATACAATCACCATGACTGTTCCGTCCTGGTATAGAGCCTTTAGCCTTCCCGGCCACACACATATACACACAGATGAGAGCCAACACGGCTTATTTTGTAACCTTTTCCTCTTAATGAATATTAAATATTTTTGACAAGTCCCCCCAGATCATTAACTATTACTGTCTAACATAGTTTAATATCATGCAATTCTAGAATACAATTACGCCATGATTAATGTAAGCAATCACATGTTGTTGGAAAGGTCCATGGTGGCTGACATATAAAACAGTTGGATGGGATCTACAGTGGGCAGGCCAAGAAGTTAGTTTAAGAAAAGCTGTGCCAGGGGCGCCTGGGTGGCTCAGTCATTGAGTGTCTGCCTTCGGCTCAGGTCATGATCCCAGGTCCTGGGATGGAGCCCCGCATCGGGCTCCCTGCTCTGTGGGAAGCCTGCTTTTCCTTCTCCTACTCCCCCTGCTTGTGCTCCTGCTCTTGCTCTCTGTCAAATAAATGAAATCTTAAAAAAAAAAAGAAAAGCTGTGCCTGTTTGTGAGCAGAAAGAAAAGAGAGTACACAGGGAAGTCTGCCGATGTGAAAAAGAGTTAAAATGCACCACAGCTCCTCTCCCTTCACCGAAGTGAAGAGCTTTAGCATTACAAATCTGCTTTACACATTTGTATTCCTTTGATATCGCCCGTTAAAAGACAAAATGCTAACACACCTAACCAGCAATGCTTGCAGTGCGTGACTCTGTCTCGGGCTGGGGGTGAGCGCAGGTCCCGGGAGCACCTGTTACACCTCCCGCCGCCTGTCCGCCCACTCCCAGCCGTCCACTCTCATGGCTTTTATAGTCTAGGCCCTCAAACATTCCCTTCCGTATTTCTCTGACATCTCTTCATTCCTCCTCTTGTTGCTTTAATGTAAGCAGCATCTGCTATGAAATAGAGAGTTCAAGGGGGTGTGGGTTTAGCTGACAAAAAAAGTGGCAAAGGTTTATACAAGTGGATTAACTGCAGTGTAATCAACACTTTGTGTGTGTGTGGTGGGGTAGAAATATTTCCAAAAGTCCTTTATGATTAAGCAAGAGTTACACTTATGATATAAAGAGAATGAAGACTTGAGGCACCCGGGTGGCTCAGTTGGTTAAGCATCTGCCTTCGGCTCAGGTCATGATCCCAGGGTCCTGGAATCGAGCCCCACATCGGGCTCCTTGCTCGGCGGGAGTCTACTTCTCCCTCTCCTCCCTGCTCGTGCTCTCTCTCTTGCTATCTCTGTCTCTCTCAAAAAAAAAAAAAAAAAAAAAAAAATCTTAAAAAATGAAAAAAAAAGTCGAATGAGGACTTGTCTTCAGCGGCATGGGGAAAAGTTCACAATAAAATGTTAAATGAAAAAGCTGAAAATAGAACTGTATCTCTAGTGTGATCTCAACTTTGTTTTTTGTTTTTCAGTAGTCCTCTATGGACTACTACTATGCCCAGCATAGAGCCCAACATGGCACTTGAACTTATGACCCTGAGATCACAACCTGAGCTGAAATCAAGAGTCGGATGCTTAACCGACTGAGTCACCCAGGCACCCCAAATTTGTTTTTTGAAGTAATCTTTATAATGCATAATTACAATATCTAATGTACAATTAAACATCTATATTGTAAATATAAGTAAATATTACAAATGTAAACCAATCATTTTTTGGTGGGCGGACTGTGAATGCTTGTGATTACTTTATTCATTTCTGAATGTTTTACTTTTTGTAATAGGCATTTCGATTTATAATGAGACAAACTACCTGCTTCAAAATTTTTTCTTAATCTACTGTGATTATAGCCATCATTTTACTTCCTTTTTGCCTCTATGAATCTCTGGTTCATTTCCATTTTATCCAACAACGATGACTCACCAAAGAAGATCATCAGATATGGGGGTTGAGAAGGGGAACTAAATATCTAATGTCACTGATGGGGGCACAGCTACTCAAGGTCAGAATTACAGTCTGTGATAGAAGAAGGGGCCGGAATTGCTTCATCAGGGCACAACAATTCGCTCACACTCAATTGTTCAAATCAACAATGATTTCTCAAACACCTACTGAGGAGCAGTGACACAGTATCAAGAAAATCAGACCCCTTCACTTACCATTAAATATATAGACCAAGAGACACAATTATCAATTACCAAGGGCTATAAAGAAAAGACAGAGGATGCTGCGTGAACAGTCAAGGAGATGAAATTCGGATGGAGGTTGGTAGGGCCTCCGTGAAGAAGCAACATTTAAACTGGGATCTTAGAGACTATGCAGACTATGGCCACATGAGGAGCTGGTGGACACACAGAAGAGTGTTCCAGGAGAAGGAAACAGCACAGGCAAAGACCCGGAAGCAAGAACAGATATGCACAACTGGAACACTTGACTAAACCAGCAATGAGCTAACAAATTACAGAGAGCTCCACTGATATGAGGAATTTGCAAAACAAGACAGAGGATCATAGCGGAAGCGAGGGAAAAATCAAACAAGACGAAACCAGAGAGGGAGACAAACCGTGAAACTCTTAATCTCAGGTAACAAACCGAGGGTTGCTGGAGGGGAGAGGGGTGGGAGGAATGGATGGGGTGGCTGGGTGATGGACACTGGGGAGGGTATGTGCTGTGGTGAGCGCTGTGAATTGTGTAAGACTGATGAATCACAGACCTGTACCTCTGAAACAAATAATATGGTATATGTTATTTAAAAAAATTAGAGAGCTTATAGTGTGTATTCAAGTTAATACAATGTTACATCAAAGGAAAACCATGCTGCCATTAGGCACTAAGAGGAAATCTGCTATCTTCCATCCTTGCCCATAACTACCATTCATCATTTCACTAGGAAAAACCTCATTTCCTCAGGTGACCTTTACAATTCAGCTTTCGGCTGTGCAATTATAAAACGAAGGAAGCAGAAATGCAACCCACTACTCAGACAATGCAAATCTAAAGTAACTGAATAAAGACAGATTGTTCTTTGAATTCTATAGCTCATCTTTCTGCCTACTTTGAAAACAGAAAACAGGAAAGCTCATCGCCTTAAGTGACTCATGGTGGAATACCACTCAAGGACAAAAAAGAAAACAGAAAAAAAAAGTCAGTAATTAACACTAATCTCCATTAATGGAGGGAAGAAGCCCACTTCTTTCAGTTGCTTTCATCACATGTTCCCCAAGACTGTATCTTAACAAGCTATTTAAGGCACTCTGTAGCAACTGTAAAGTTAGTAAATGATCCATAAAAAAGCAAGACAATGGAGACCAAAAACTGGAGAAGAAATCAGCCTTGCAGCAAAGCAAACTTTTGAAAAAGGGCAAAGCCCAATAAAATAAACCAGCAGAGACAAACACAGTAAATAACCATCAACGAAAACTCAGGCTAACTACCAAATCATCAGCAACATAAATACTGCCAACTACATGTGTAAAACTTCCACACTCAAGGTCAGCAAGGGAAAAACAGATAAAAGAACTGATAAAAGTCCCAGGAAATCAAGAGAAGAGAGAAGGCAGAGTTAGCAGGGCACTGCCTTCATAGGAAATGTGACCTTTTCTCCCAGGAGATGCCCTGGAGACCATGGCCTCACCTGAAGGTACAAATCCCATCAAGAGTATCTCTAGCCACGACCAGATTCTGGTTCTGAAGCCCCTTGTATATTGGTACAAATTAAATGGAAGGAAATGAATTCACTTCATTCACATTTATTAGATGTCTGTTAAGTTCCAGGTGCTATACTGGGTATTGAGTGAACAACAAATTAGATTCTGTGCCTGTTTTCTGGAAGCTTACAGTCGTCCACAGTGAGGTGAAGGCTCAACACAACACAGGACCTGACCCTGTGACTGATGTCTCCTTGTTTTCTCCCTAATGTGAGATATTTATCCTTTCCATTGAAGGCAGGAAATGGGGAAGAACATAAGGAAGAAACAGTGAAGGGGTGGGAGACAGGAAGGAAAATGAAACTACAGTTGACCCTTGACAATGCAGAGATTGGGGCACCAACCACTCAAACAGCTGAAAATGTATAACTTATCGCTCCCCCAAATCTTAACTAATAGACTACTACTGACCCAAAGCCTTACTGATAACACATTAAATTAACATATTATTGAATGTTATATGTATTACATATAGTACTCTTACAATAAACAAGTGAGAGAAAATATTAAGAACATCATAAGGAAGAAAAAATACATTCACGGTAGTGTACTGTATTTATCGAAAAAATCTACATGTAAATGGACATGCGCAGCTCAAAGAACAACCCGTGTTGTTCAAGGATCAACTACACTTACTTTCCATGTAATTCAGCCAGTAAGAAGTCCTCACTGCCATCTTGGTGCCTCTGGTTCTTTTGATCCAAATCCCAGAACTCTTCATTAACAACCTAGTTCCTTCCAGCTTTACATTCTGAGATGCCACCCCTACTCTTCACCTGAAGACCAGGAAGGCTGAAGCTAAGTGCAAGCAGCATTCTAGTAGAGCATGTAGCTCAGCACAGGACAAACTAGGTCCTTGATGAATCCTTGGTGATGACCAGGATGCCCAGGACATGCTTCCAGAGAGAGCCACCAGAATCCAGTTCCTGTGAATATAGCCTAGAGCTACATCCAGGAGGGTGTACTCATGTTGGTAGAGTCTACACTTCAAGAGGATCCCTCTCCAGTTTGCATGCAATTGGAAACTCTCACACAGTATTGGTAGAAAATGGTGGTGATGTGTGCAACCATTCTATAGAACAATTTGTGAACATGTATCAAAAGCCTTAAAACAATTTACATTTCTGGACTAGTAGTTTCTTTTTTTTTTTAAGATTTTATTTATTTATTTGACAGGGAGAGACACAGCAAGAGAGGGAACACAAGCAGGGGGGGAGGGAGAGGGAGAGGGAGAAGCAGGCTTCCCACAGAGCAGGGAGTCCCTTGCGGGGCTCAATCCCAGGACCCTGGGATCATGACCTGAGCTGAAGGCAGACCCTTAACGACTGAGCCACCCAGGTGCCCCTGGACTAGTAATTCTATCTCTACTTTTTTTCCCCCTAAGGAAGTAATCATGGATAAACACAAAGATTTAGCTACAAATAGGTTCATCCCAATTGCTTGTGATGGCTTAAAACTAGACAATGAAACACCTACCAGTAGAAGATAAGTAAGTTATGGAATACCCACAGAATGCCATATCACAGGGACATTAAAATAATGTAGGGAAATACTTAGGAAAGGAAAAAATAAGTGCAAAAAACTCTTACAAGTCCAGTATGAACCTGTCTTGGTAAAAGAACACATATAAAAAAGTACGTGTGTGTGTGTGTGTGTATAAGTGAGTATACATATGTCTGCACACACACATAGAAAGAAAGAGAGAGATGACTACATAATAGAACAAACAGGTACAGACTGGAATATACAGCAACATGCTGACTATGTGTAGTAAGTTCTTTTTTGCTTATTTGTAATTTCTGAATTTTCCAAACTGAACATATTAAAATAAAAAGTTAGGCTAAAAATAATTATCCCTCATCCATCTTCATCCCTTGATTGTTGACAACTGCAGACCATCCTCACTTAGGAGCCTTTCATAGCTACTGACGTCTGGGGTGCCCCGGATGCCAGCCAATTCCCAGCTCAGAATGCCACACTCCAACAAGCTCCTTGGATGGCTTACCAAATACATGCCTGATTTTTGACTTTGGTATTTTTGGGCCCAAATGGATTTGAAACCCAGATGTTTCTCCTCTTCAGAATTTAATTATTCAAATATATCCATTTAAATCAACCCACCACTGGCTAGTGCTTAAAGGATGCTAATGCACAAGTGAAAATTTCTTCCTTTATTTTTCAAGACTGAAATGAATTTGGAATGTATATAATTTTGCTTAGGGCACTTTCAAGAAGCTGTGAAAGCTTCCACATCCCGCCAAATTAGCTGTCTGTTTGCAGTATCAGAGCAAGACAGAGGATGCCTAAGCAGTGGGCTTGGTTTCTTCATAAAGACTGTGCCGGTTGAGGAGGAATGTTTCCCCTGCAGCGAAATTATTTCCTGGCAAAGACCCTGGCTAGGCAATACTCCAAAGTGGAACTAACTCCCAAAGGAAGTCACCGGGCTTCTTTGCCTCATCCAAAATTTCTTTGGCACCAAGTACCACGCGTGTGTATATACAAATTCTGGTTTCCAGGGAGCTTGAGATGTAGGCCAGAAGTAAGTTCCAAAACTCTGTTAGAAATGATACACCCAACTTTATGTGCCCACTTTGACTGATAAAATGTTCTTGGAAAGCAAGGACTTCACTCGTATAAAGTCCAAATCTTACTATGATTTAGAGCATGGGGTTTTTTAGACAGGAGCTATGTGGAGAATCAGTACATTACCTATTGAACAAAGAAAAAAAACTGATTGCTTTCAAGATAAGTTGGTTCTTACTGCATACAATAGTTTGCAAACCAGACATACTTCTTTCAGAGAATGTTGCTCTAAGAGGAACTGAGTACTAAGGAGTAATTTTCAGTCTACTGCAAAAAAACAAAAACAAACAAAAAAAAAATCAGGTCTATATGATACCAAAGAAACCAAGAGATAAGTTCACTTTTACCAGTTAAGAAAGCCACAAGAAAGTACACCCGTATGAGTAAAAAATGCAAAAAGATAGGGGCCAGTTAAAAAGTGCAGATACTGGTTTGGGGGCGGAGCAAGATGGCGGAGGAGTAGGAGACCTGGATTTCGTCTGGTCTCAGGAATTCAGCTGATATAGGGATCAAACCATTCTGAACACCTACAAACTCAACAGGAGACCGAAGAAGAGAATAGTAACAACTCTCTGAACAGAGAAGCGACCACTTACTGGAAGGTAGGACGTGCGGAGAAGTGAATCCGATGCGATATTCGGGAGGATAGACGGCGAGGAGGGGGCCTCCGTCGACCGCTTCTGGCAAGGGCTAGAGCCCCGGGGCATAAAATCGGAACTTTTAGAAGCGGGCTCCGCGGAGGGACGTCGCTCCAGTGGCTAAGCGGGTAGTGGAACCCTCACGGGACAGTGTGGTCTCAGGACCCTTGGGGTCACAGAAAGACTGGGGGTGCCTGAGTGCGACAGAGCTCCCAGGTACCGGAGCGGGGAAGCCGGCTGCAGAGACAGAGCCGTCGAGACGCGGGCTCTCAGCTCGGGGTGGCCATAAACTGTGATCCGCGGCCCAGTCGGGCCACTGCTCCTCCAGAAGGGACCCAACAAGCGGCAGAGCCGGGGAGACTCCCCTCCCTCCCCCGGGAAGAGCGGTGCGGGAGCGCACCACAGGGATCTGCTGGGTTTGGAGACTCCACACGGGGTCGAGTGCCAGACATAAAAAGGCTCGGTCACAGGCCAGGTGAGCACAGAGTGCGGACGGAGACCAGGGAGACGGGAGTGACTGCTTTTCTCTGGGGACACACTGAGGAGTGGGGCCCCGAGTTCTCAGCTTCTCCGAGTGGAGATTGGGAGGCCACTACTTTCACCCTGGTCCTCCAAAGCTGTACCAGAGCTTGCAGGGAACAAAATCTCCTGAGAGCAAACCCAAGCAGATTCCTTCGGCCGGACCGACAAGGGCGGGGCAATTCCGCCTCCGGCAAAGACATTTAGGAACCACGGCAACAGGCGCCTCCCCCAGAAGATCAGCATGAACAGCCAGCAAGCCAAGACCAAGTTTACCAATCAAGGAGAACGGGAGAA
>NW_027397091.1:13503895-13509074 GCF_003265705.2 Callorhinus ursinus
TTTTTTTTTTACCATGATTCATTAGTTTTTCAAAGTTAAATTTTTAACTGTTTTTTATAATTTTTCTTTTTCCCTTTTTCAACCAACATCTTATCAATCCCTTTTTTTAAAAAAACATTTTTTATTTTTCATTGTTAGTCATATTTTATCCCTTGATAGTAGTTACCATTATTTTTGGCATATAAGTTGTTCTCCTTAAAATTTTGAGATACAGTTTCTTCTAACAGATCAAAATACACCCTAAATCACTAGTGTATGGCTTTGTTCTAGTCTCCTGCCTGATCACATTCTCTTTTTTTTTTTTTAAATTTTCTTCATTCCCTTTTCAAACAATTTATCATATCAATTCCTTTTATAAAATCTTTTATAATTTTCATCCTTATAGTCATCTTCCCTCCCTTCATTGTATCAACCCTTATTTTGTACATATATGTCTTTCTTCCTCTAAAATTTTAGGAGGCACTTTCTTCTAACAGACCAAAATACGCCCAAAATCTAGTGTGTGGCACTGATCTATGCACTAGCCTGATCATATTTGATCATATTCACGTTTTTTCTGTATTGTTCTGTTTTTGTTTTTATCTTTTTCTTTTTGTTTTTTTTTTCTTTATTTCTTTCTTTTCTCTTTCTTTTTCCTTTCTTTCCCTTTCTTTTCCCCGGTTTCAGGTCTTTTCTGATTTGTATACAGTATATTTGCTGGGGACGTTGTTAACCTGTTAGCATTTTGTTCTCTCATTCATCTATTCTCCTCTGAACAAAATGACAAGACGAAAAAAATCACCTCAGCAAAAAGAACAACAGATAGTACTGTCAGCCAAGGACCTACTCAATACGGACATTACTACGATGTTGGACCTAGAGTTCAAAATCATGACTTTAAAGATACTAGCTGGGCTTGAAAAGAGCGTGGAAGTTATTAGAGAAACCCTTTCTGGAGAAATAAAAGAACTAAATTCGAACCAAGTCAAAATCAAAAAGGCTACTAATGAGGTACAATCAAAAATGGGGGCACTAACTGCTAGGATACATGAGGCAGAAGACAGAATCAGCGATATAGAAGACCAAATGATGGAAAATAAAGAGGCTGAGAAAAAGAGAGAAACACCTACAGGATCACGAGGGCAGAATTCGAGAGATAAGCGATACGATAAGATGAAACAACATTAGAGTAATTGATTCCCAGAAGAAGAAGAAAGAGAGAGAGGGGCAGAAGGTATACTGGAGCAAATAACAGCAGAGAACTTACCTAATGTGGGGAAAGAAACAGGCATCAAAATCCAGAAGGCACAAAGAACCCCTCTCAAAATCAATAAAAATTGGTCAACACCCCAACATCTAATAGTAAAACTTACGAGTCTCAGAGACAAAAAGAAAACCCTGAAAGCACCTCGGGAGAAGAGATATGTAACCTATAATGTTAGAAACATTAGACTGGCAACAGACCTATCCACAGAGACCTGGCAGGCCAGAAAGGACTGGCATGATATCTTCAGAGCACTAAACGAGAAAAATATGCAGCCAAGAATATTATATCCAGCTAGGATCTCATTGAAAATTGAAGGAGAGATAAAAAGCTTCCAGGACAAACAAAAACTAAAGGAATTTGCAAACACGAAACCAGCCCTCCAAGAAATATTGAAAGGGGTCCTCTAAGCAAAGAGAGAGCCTAAAAGCAGCACAGATCAGAAAGGAACAGAGACAATATACAGTAACAGTCACCTTACAGGCAATACAATGGCACTAAATTCATACCTTTCAAAAGTTACCCTGAATGTAAATGGGCTAAATGCCCCAAGTAAAAGACACAGGCTATCAGATTGGATGAAAAAACAAGACCCATCAATATGCTGTCTGCAAGAGACTCATTTTAGACCCAAAGACACCCCCAGATGGAAA
The DNA here is from genome assembly GCF_003265705.2 of Callorhinus ursinus. NCBI lineage: Eukaryota > Metazoa > Chordata > Mammalia > Carnivora > Otariidae > Callorhinus > Callorhinus ursinus. Next base: position 13,505,792 of record NW_027397091.1, read on the forward strand.
GTGAGGGGGTGGAAAACAATTTAGCATGCTAATGGACACCAAAAGAAAGCTGGGGTGGCAATCCCTCTATCAGACAAATTAGATTTTAAACCAAAAACTGTAATAAGAGATGAGGAAGGACACTATATCCTACTTAAAGGGTCTATCCAACAAGAAGATCTAACAATTGTAAATATCTATGCCCCTAACATGGGAGCAGCCAATTATATAAGGCACTTAATAACAAAAGCAAAGAAACACATTGACAACAATACAATAATAGTGGGGGACATTAACACCCCCCTCACTGAAATGGACAGATCATCTAAGCAAACGATCAACAAGGAAATAAAGACTTTAAATGACACACTGGACCAAATGGACTTCACAGACATATTCAGAACATTCCATCTCAAAACAATGGAATACACATTCTTCTCTAGTGCCCTTGGAACATTCTCCAGAATTGATCACATCCTAGGTCACAAATCAGGTCTCAACCGGTACCAAAAGATTGGGATCATTCCCTGCATATTTTCAGACCACAGTGCTTTGAAACTAGAACTCAATCATAAGAGGAAAGTTGGAAAGAACTCAAATACATGGAGGCTAAAGAGCATCCTACTAAAGAATGAATGGGTCAACCAGGAAATTAAAGAAGAATTTAAAAAATTCATGGAAACCAATGAAAATGAAAACACAACTGCTCAAAATCTTTGGGATACAGCAAAGGCAGTCCTGAGAGGAAAGTATATAGCAATACAAGCCTTCTCAAGAAACAAGAAAGGTCTCAAATACACAACCTAACCCTACACATAAAGGAGCTGGAGAAAGAACAGCAAAGAAAGCCTAAACCCAAGAGGAGAAGAGAAATCATAAAGATCAGAGCAGACATCAATGAAATAGAAACCAAAAGAACAGTAGAACAGATCAACGAAACTAGGAGCTGGTTCTCTGAAAGAATTAACAAGATTGATAAACCTCTGGCCAGACTTAGCAAAAAGAAAAGAGAAAGGACCCAAATCAACAAAATCATGAATGAAAGAGGAGAGATCACAACCAACACCAAAGAAATACAAACAATTATAAGAACATATTATGAGCAACTCTATGCCAGCAAATTAGATAACCTGGAAGAAATGGGTGCATTCCTAGAGATGTAGCAACTACCAAAATTGAACCAGGAAGGAAGAGAAAACCTGAACAGACCTATAACCACTAAGGAAATTGAAGCAGTCATCAAAAATCTCCCAAGAAACAAAAGCCCAGGGCCAGATGGCTGCCCAGGGCCAGATGGCTTCCCAGGGGAATTCTATCACACAATTCAAGAAGAATTAATACCTATTCTCCTGAAACTGTTCCAAAATATAGAAATGGAAGGAAAAATTCCAAACTCATTTTATGAGGCCACCATCACCTTGATCCCAATACCAGACAAAGACCCCATCAAAAGGAGAATTACAGACCAATATCCTTGATGAACATGGATACAAAAATTCTCACCAAAATACTATCCAATAGGATCCAACAGTACATTAACGGGATTATCACCATGACCAAATGGGATTTATCCCTGGGCTGCAAGGCTGGTTCAACATCCGCAAATCAATCAACGTGATACAATACATTAACAAAAGAAAGAACAAGAATCATATGATGCTCTCAATAGATGCAGAAAAAGTATCTGACGAAGTACAGCATCCTTTCTTGATCAAAAGTCTTCAGACTATAGGGATAGAGGGTACCTACCTCAATATGATAAAAGCGAATAAAACCTACAGCGAATATCATTCTCAATGGGGAAAAGCTGAGAGCTTTTCCCCTAAGGTCAGGAACGCGACAGGGATGTCCACTATGACCACTGCTATTCAACACAGTATTAGAAGTCCTAGCCACAGCAATCAGACAACAAAAAGAAATCAAAGGCATCCAAATCGGCAAAGAGGAAGTCAAACTCTCACTCTTTGCAGATGATATGATACTGTATGTGGAAAACCCAAAAGACTCCACCCCAAAACTGCTAGAACTCATACAGGAATTCAGTAAAGTAGCAGGATATAAAATCAATGCACAGAAATCAGTGGCATTCCTATACACCAACAACAAAACAGAAGAGAGACAAATCAAGGAGTCGATCCCATTTACAATTGCACCCAAAACCATAAGATACCTAGGAATAAATTTAACCAAAGAGGCAAAGGATCTGTACTCAGAAAACTATAAAATACTCATGAAAGAAATCGAAGAATACACAAAGAAATGGAAAAATGTTCCATGCTCATGGATTGGAAGAACAAATATTGTGAAGATGTCAATGCTACCTAGAGCAATCTACACATTCAATGTAATCTCCATCAAAATACTATCCACTTTTTTCAAAGAAATGGAACAAATAATCCTAAAATTTGTATGGAACCAGAAGAGACCCCGAATAGCCAGAGGAATATTGAACAAGAAAAGCAAAGCTGGCAGCATCACAATTCCGGACTTCCAGCTCTATTACAAAGCTGTCATCATCAAGACAGTATGGTACTGGCACAAAAAGAGACACATATATCAATGGAACAGAATCGAGAGCTCAGACATGGACCCTCAACTCTATGGTCAACTTATCCCTGACAAAGCAGGAAACAATGTCCAATGGAAAAAGGACAGTCTCTTCAACAAATGTTGTTGGGAAAATTGGACAGCCACATGCAGAAGAATGAAACTGGACCATTTCCTTACACCGCACACAAAAATAGACTCCAAATGTTTGAAAGACCTAAACATGAGACAGGAGTCCATCAAAATCCTAAAGGAGAACACAGGTAGCAACCTCTTCGACCTCAGCCACAGCAACTTCTTTCTAGACACATCGCCAAAGGCAAGGGAAGCAAGGGCAAAAATGAACTATTGGGATTTCATCAAGATAAAAAGCTTTTGCACAGCCAAAGAAACAGTCCACAAAACCAAAAGACAACCGACAGAATGGGAGAAAATATTTGCAAATGACATATCAGAAAAAGGGCTAGTATCCAAAATCTATAAAGAACTCATCAAACTCAACACCCAAAGAACAAATAATCCAATCAAGGAATGGGCCGAAGACATGAGCAGACATTTTTCCAGAGAAGACATCCAAACGGCCAACAGACAAATGAAAAAGTGCTCAAAATCGCTCGGCATCAGGGAAATCCAAATCAAAACCTCAAGGAGATACCACCTCACACCAGTCAGAATGGCTAAAATGAACAAGTCAGGAAACGACAAATGTAGGCGGGGATGTGGAGAAAGGGGAACCCTCCTACACTCTTGGTGGGAA